>NC_064874.1:33896902-33914402 GCF_943734745.1 Anopheles darlingi | reverse complement strand
AGCCCAATAGAAGCGCAAGTTTATAGAAAAATAAAAGCACTTACTTTAATCATGTGCCTGCTCACGATTTCAGATATTTCGATTGTAATCAACATCATCGATGAAGAGTTAAATCATTAAAACGGGTACAATAAACCTTTTTCTATACAAGACTAAATTTGACTAGTAAAAATACAGATTTTCGATTCTTGACTTACCTTATCCGGCTGACTCGATGTTTACTAAATTTGTTTTCTTACTAAAGATGAAATATCTCCTTAAATAAACTCATTTTCGAACAGTAAAAAACTTTCAAATGCCTCAAATTGGCCAACTGAAAGATACTCTCGGAAAGTCTAATGCTGCTATGAGAGAAGTAAGAAAATAATAGAAAAGTAAGAAAAATAAGCGACACATGAGTACCGTACTGTTTCAACGCCCTGCGACTGCAGTCTCATTACACACAACCCTATTTCCAGTTCTATCATAGAAAGGATAAGAGTAATAAGTGGTGTTCGATTAACTATCTCCAGCATTAACAATTACCATATTGTGTATGACAAGTATTTTATTGATCAACCAGAGTTCCGATTTCCAGCAGCAACCATTGTAAAGGAAGTTATTCTTTGTCAGCAATATGCGATTGATATAATAAATGTTAATAATAAAACCGCTCGAATCATACCCTAAACCCGCCACTTATGCTCTTCTATTCAAACCAATTCTTAAGATACGCTTTGTACAAACCAAGAGCTACCTCTTGGCCGTCGCGGAACTACAATTCATCATCCAATGTCGGTTCCCAAAGGCCCTCCAAGCCCTGCATCCCTCGAGCACCGAGCCGCGAGCGCACACGAAACGTTCCGAAAAACCAGAAACCATTGCACATCATTGCCGTAATTAAAGCAACTTCTAACAAGCCAGCTATGAAGACATAATCATTTATTATCGCAGGGGCGTCCCGGGGTTGTTGTCGTTCTCATAAAATCATGTTCCAGCGGCACCGGCCCTGGCACAGATTCCCCTCCCGTTTTCAGAACAGACCGCCGCTCACCGCCTGTAAGCGATGCCGCGATGGAAATCGAGTCCATAATCGAGTCCGGGGCACCGGGCGGACGAGTGCAACAATGAAGTCCTAAAAGGCGGCAATTATTTTACTGTCCCCACGGATGAGCCACGGCCACGTCCGCGCGACCGCGACCATTTTGATGACGACATCTGCCAAAGCCCGCAGTCGCCACGCCGTCGCCACTTAGCGCCTCTTGATCGAATGACGGTTTTCCCGTTTTTCGCTTCTCTCTCTCTCTCTCTTCCGCCGGGGAATTCGGTGACGTCCTTCTGTCGGCGTTTCCCTTCCTCAGCGAGGGAAATGCGTTTATCTAATCGGGGAAAATTCGTGCGTCGTTCACCGAAAACGAATCTCGATCGATGGCTCTGGGAAAACCGTACCGCAACCGGAAAGTGCTTCCGACGTTGCCAACCGTTCTCGGCTGTCCCCCTACCCCCCGGACAAGACTGTTCCGGGTCTTGTCAGCTTGTTCATTATTCCCTAGTTTAGGGAATGAATGGTGACGCTAATTTTCAATGCCATCAGCCACTGGTAGCGCTAGGCCGCTAGGGTCGCAGCCATTGCACTCGCGCGCACTCCGCAAATGGCGGAAACTTGCTTGCTCTGCTGGCAATTGATGTAGTAAAGGCTGTTATTTATATTGGATAATTGCTTTGCTGTGTGCTTCTTGCTCTTCCCCTCGTTTATTCCCTGAGCCCTCTTCCCTAGGGATGCCTTTTTGGCTTTTGGCCAACGGTTTCCGCGTGCTGCAGCCAAAAGCCCTTAAAGCCTAATCATAATTTCATGATTCTATCCGATCCGCTCTGCACCCCAAAAACGGGGAGTTAATTTCATGCATTTTGCAGTCAATGTGTTGTATGAGCAGAACACACACACACAAACTCTGTGCTCTGCATCATTGCTGACTGCATGAGCTGGATTAAAAAAGAAAAACGGATCCCTTCCTAAAGCCACCGAGCACCGAGAGTCTGTTCGCTCTTTTGTTGTTTGGCAAAAATGGTAGTTGAAGCATAAAATCACACATTTTTCACACCTTTATGCTGACTTTTATGTTGTTGTTGTTGATCCTTTTTTCTGCAGACCATTTTACCATATTTTTTTCTTCTTCTTTTGGTTTGGGCCCGCTGGCATGTTCTCCTCGCTCCCTACCTTTTCCATTCTCTTCCCGCAATTGCCCAAAACATCGGATCGACGCAGATCGGATTTGAGTTTTTTTTTTTCAATCCTCTCTCTCCTTCTATCTCTGTAGTGGTACCGCATTGTTTACCCTCTTTGTTAACTAACCAGGAAAATCATTTTTACAACGAACAATCGACCGAAAACCCTCGAAACGAACAAGAACACGAAAAGCCCCCTCGAGGACCCGGGCACACACACACACAAAAGCACATCGGCGCATAGCGCACTCATCCCTGGACAGCTTGCTGCTGTCCTCTGCTGGACATTAAGGATCCCAGCACCAGGAGCACCAGAAGCAGATCAACACAATAACTCCCAACAATAAACCAATTTCGCTCGATCCTCCTCTCTGATTCCTCTCGAGAATGGCGACCGACGACGATGATGATGATGATGCGGATGATGATCCTCCCTTATGTTCATCTTCCTCAGACCGACATGCGCCCAGCGTCGTCCACATGTCCCTGTACTTGACCTTCGCTTCGGTTTAGGGGTCCGTTTCCTAAAAATTCGCATTACTCCTGACGGCTGCGGCTGCGTCCAAAACATAGAATAGAACAACATAATTCCAATGAATCCAGCGTATCCAGTCCAGCCTGTACGGGGAGGAGGCGCAAACGCTAACGAGAATCGAAGAATCAAAAAATCATTTATTAATTTATTGTTTCTAGCGGGGCTTGGGGCCCCCGGAGCGCTCGCTATTCACTCGTTCCTGTATTCCGTTTCGCCAAACCGCCGCCGGTGGGGTGAACCCCTCGGAAGAAAGGTGACAAATATGTTTTCCGAGACAATCGAACAAGAGGACGAACAGGAGAGGAACAAGAGAATGATCGGATCGGATCGGATCGGCACTCGAGCAGTGATTTATCATCCTTGCTTTTCAATGGAAAATTATTGCCACCAGTGGTACGCTGCGGTACTAGACTGGATGGCATTGCCGTGAAAACGACACTGGCCAGCCAGCGAACAACAGCAACAATGAGAAGAAGAAGAAGAGGAAGATGCTGGGGTGCCTATTGTCAGGAGCAATTGACTTTCGGACCATAAAGGACCGGCTGGTGGCAAACAGGAAGCCAAAGGGCGCTTGCCAGGGGATTCAAATTAATTTGTATTTAGTTCTATTCTCTCGTCCCATCTCTTCTCATCGTCATCATCGTCGTCATCTTCTTCGTCGACCTGCATTACGACGATCATATTTTATTGCCATTGCCACTAAGGGGCGCTTCTATCGGGCAAACATGGGTTTTTATTGGTGTGTGCGTGTGTGTGTCTCTCCGGGATCGACCGGGCCCTGCGATCGAATCGGAATTGTTAGCTTCGCTGTGGTCGATCGTGTCTAGCAGCGTGTCTCGTCGTGCTGCGTTTATGATGCTAAAGGGACCCCTTCGAAAGCAATCTCACACTCACGGTGCTATTGCCGGTGTTTTATGGTGGTGTACCGGAACCTTCTCCGAAGTGCGATCGAAGATTACATTCCGGTTGCATTCCGGTTGCATCCAGGCATCAGTGTTCGGTGGGCGTCAGGATGTCTTCGCTTTGGGGCTTTTGTGTTTTTTTTTTCTCTCTTTTTCGGGAAAGTAAGCAACAGCCAGATCCTGCAGACGAGCTGGCGTTTTGTGGTGTGTTTTGTACGGCGTAAAAGGTGTCCGTTTTTGATGAAGATTGGTCGGAGTGCAGGGGACAATTCCATTGTTCGGGCGACCAATTGGGCAAATCAATCGAAATATATTGTACCCGTGTGTCTGTGTTTCTAAGGATATTCGTCCTTTTTTCGATTTAAAAACATTTTGAAAATGATTTCATCAATCACCGGACAATATGCTACGCCCAACAATCTGCTCATTCCAATTTCATCACATAAATCAACTGCAAGAAAGTTGCGAAGTTTATATGTAAAATATGATAGATACCAACGAGACATCCTTTCGCGATTCACGCCCCGTGGATTCCATCGAAACAAATTGCACACGATTGCCTGCCACAAAAGTACTCTCCTCCCTTCTCGAAAGCCATTACAATTCATTTAGATTCAAATCGCGTCCCGCAAAATTCCAAGCACACACACACACACACACCAGGCTGCTTTGTTACGAAACGCGACGCGATATCTTCTCTCCTCTCCATCCGGCAGTTCATAAACCGTCAAGCGCAATTTGAGCGATTATTTCCCTTAAGGACAAGCGCCACCGCCCGAAATTGAACGGCTCATAATTTCCCGACCAGACTTCTCCCGAGGCTCGTTAGCAGCTCGTCGGTGGCGGCACATAAGGCGAGGGGGACGTGCACAGGATACGCACGTTTTGGCCGCGTGCGTTCGTGCGTGTGCGAAACGAAAGCAATGCGAAAGCGAATCCGGCAAAGCAAAAATCGTGGCGGCAACATGGCGATCTCGATCAGGCCGTTATCCTGATTGACGAATCACCTCCGTTCCATTTCTCCCGGGGTCGATTCCGTCGTTCGGTCGCTCGGTCATGTACACACGCATATAATGAAGTGCTCTCAAAGCAGCTTCCCCTTCCCCGGTACCTCTCTCTCTCTCTCTGTTTGTCTCGATATTGCGAACCAGAAGGACAACGCGGACCGCCGTCGATGCCGAAATCCTGCCCTCGACGGTGAATCCGGATGCGATGTCCGTGACAACCGTTTGGCGACCTCCGATCCGGTTCGGCCGCTGAATAAGAGAGACAGAGAGAGTCAGAGAGAGAGCGAGAGCGAGAGAGAGAGCGACAAAAATGTAGCACGCCGCATTACGCTTAAGTAGAAAATAAATTACTTTTTTCATAATCATAAAAGTCCATCTGCAGAATGGAACCGGTCGGTTGGTCGGTTGGTCCGAGGAGGAGCGAAATTTGTCGACACTCCGACAACGGGTGGTGATCACAAAGGGAAGGGAGGTCCCCTGTCCTGGCGTCGTCGTCGCGTGAAATAAATTTCTCATCCATCATGCAAAAACAAATCTGCAGCCGCGAAGGACGTAATTTATGTTGTCCGTGCTCGGAGTGCGCGCGCGCGCACGCTCAAGAGGATGGTTTACGGGCGGTGACGCCGAGGAGGTCGTTTTCGGTGGTTAAAATCATAACCAGGAGCAAGGGACCGAGAGAGAGAGAGAGAGAGTGACAGAGAAACGGGAGGGATAAACGGACAGATCAGCATTCATAAAGGAGAATGAACAATTATTTACCATTCAGGGCCAATGCAAGCGAGAGAGAGAGAGAGAGAGAGAGAGAGAGAGAGAGTGTGTGTGAGAGAGAGAGAGAGAGAGAGAGAGCGCCACTCGCTGCATTATCTATTTAATCCAGTGTACGTCTTTCAGTTGCTGCCGCGTGGCCAGGTTGTGCAACGCTATGAGGTACATAAAGTGAGGAAACATGTAACCATCAGCATCATCATCATCATCGGCATCATCACCGACGAGAGCGATACAGACTCTTCATCGACAGCTCATCGGCGGCCTCGACGCATTACAGAATGCTTTTAACTCAATGTTCGACTCTTTAAAAGTAACGATCAGCAGCAACAGCAGCAACAGGAGCAGCATCAGAAGAAGGAGAGCAGAGCACTCTCGTCAGTGGCATTAATGGACCACCACCGCACCGTCGTCCTTCAAGGCGCAGGCGATGAACGCAATTAACACCTTCTCCATCCCGGGGGCCGATTTCGATTCCGATGATTACTTTCATTTGCATTCATGGTTCGGGTTTGCTCTGTTTGCTTCCAATCCATGCTTGCACCACACCACCCTGCCCGATGATCTGACGGCCATTTCGAGATGGAGGAAGAATCACTCCCGGGGATGCCTGATGATGACCCGAGCGTCCGGAAGCGGAACGAACGAAGAGTAATCCTGTCGATTGATCGATATCCTGCTGCTCCATCTACTCTTTTCTCCCTCTTTTGCTATGTATCTCTCTCTCTCTCGATTTATCTCTTCCTCTTGAGTGTATCCGGGAGAACGAAGATAGGGAAAGCCCACCACCGGGCCATCCGAGCACGTAGCGCAGTAAAATTCAAATTTCCTGGGTTGCCATCTTCCTTTCTTCCGGGTTCTTCTTTTTCTCCTCCAGCTCATTTTTCCCGATTTATTGCGCTTCGAGGGGTCGGGGGGAGTGCCATCCGCCGTTATAAAAACGAAAACCCCTCGGAACAAACCCCCGGATGATGTGTTCGAGTGTTCCCAAAACGGCACCCCAGCGCGAAGCAGTGATTGCGGAGGGTGATTGCGCGAGGAAATCAAAATGGTTGTCCCTTGAGCAAACACCCGAACCCTCCGGGGTCTCGTCGTCAGGCAGTGGGCACGGACACGTGGTTCGGTCGGAGCGGAGCGCGTCGAGCGGAGCAATCATGTTTCATTGCGTATCGCGAGCACATAATGGCGAGCACAATGATGGTGCCAACTGGCGCTGCTGCTGCTGCTGCCCATCGTCTTAGTATGTAATTTGCATTATTCATGCCATTTGAACTAAACGGTACCGGTATAAGCGCGTACCCCAGGGAACGGGTGGGTACCCGGTAACGGCCGATAAAAATGGCCGATCCGGAGCGGCTTTAACAGACGCAGCAGCCTCTGATAAGACGCCAATTTTTCCCCGCCTTTGAGTAATGAACGGGATGAGTAACGAGACCAGATGGTTGCTAATCAGGGCACGGGTTAGGAGCGCTATTGGATAAGGAGCGCGTAATCGATCATCATCGGCCATCGATGGTTGCGAATGAGAGGGAGCGGAAGGAATTCTTCGCCCTCGTGCCGCCTTCCTTCGGACCAGATGGTATAGGTTCTGCAGCATATTATCCAGGGCAAGGCGCTTGCAATGTACCCTCGATAATTGCGGATCAAATGAAGGATTTTAAACAAGTTTTCTAGACAGAATAGATGAGAGAGCTTTTTCGTTATGGCGATTCATAGCGAAGTGATGTATATGCTATAATATTACTGATGCTTATTATAGTGCAGCTGGATCCTGATATCCAATGCTATACAACTTTTGCTGTTGGGTATTGCTTTTATTAGTGTTTAATGGGCATTTGTGTCAACGTTAAAGTGTTAAAGATTCTTGTTCTCAAGACATTTAATACTCTTGACTTCCAAGTACTTGATACACATAAAAACAAATGTTATGTAGCTTCAAACAGATAATGTTCTCAGGTATTATAAATTAATAATAATAAAGTAACAACAATCATTTAAGCTCGTGAAAACCTGTAATACTGAGTTAATGCAATCAAATTTATTACTCTTTGACTCCTGGATGTGTATCTTGTATGTTGTTCATTTCGAGTGTATCATCATAGCTATTTATTAATAAGTAGTTAATAGACGGGTTCTCCTGATGAAATAAAAAGATTTTTGTTTGTTCTTCGCACACAACAGAAAACCAATACATGAAAGACGGATCAGTTCAAAATAGTAGATAATTTTTAAATTTTATAGACGATTTATAACATCAATCCCTACAAGTGTTCCGTGTGTCGGAATAAATATCGAGTTATCATACCAAACGAAACGATTTTTTTATTAATTTTGCCAACCAGTTTTTTGTTAATTTTAAATAATAATTAATAATTAAATCCTGCATACATACATGACATGCGTTTTTGATTAGTGCAGTGCTACACATGTACTTCAGCGTTTGTATACCACAAAGCAGCTTGCATAAGATCAGTTATTTACAGAGTTCACATTTATTTGGCTCCTTTTTTGATCCAATATCTTCACTTACATTTTATCATTAGGGATGCTTCAACCAAATGTATAAGGAACGAGCTTAAATTATTTAATATAATAGCTACAAAATATTCATTCTCAAGCACAAATAATCATGTCTAATGACTCACAAAAGAAAGAAAAAGAACTTAAATGACTATAACATTATAAAAACTCATGACGTCGACCTTTCGAAACCAACACAATACCACAATGCCGGGATACGATGTTACCAAACGAAAGATCTCTACGCCCATTCTACGTAATTGCACGTATAACTCTCATCCTCGCAACCCCCCCTCTCTTCGCAGATTAGAAACAAAAATCGTCAAATTGTCCCTTCAAAGGAAGCGACCGAAATCCAGAAAGACGAACGTGTCGCCGTACGCCCAGCCTGCTGCACTTATCGCTCCCTAAACGAAACAAATTAAGTCGAAAACAGCGCTGAACGTGCTGAAGTGTGGTGTGGTTGGCCGTTGGTTCCGTTGGTTTTTTTTTTGTTTTCCGCACGGGTCCGACGTGGTCATTCTTATCCTGCGGTGCAGACCGAAACACAAAGAAACAAGATCCGCCGGGTTCGATAGTCAACATCTCAGTTGCTTCATCTCGAAATATGTTCTGCCCTCGTCGGTCGTCGAATTCGTCTCGTTTGTGCGTCCGCCATTCAATCATTCGGCGATCCGCTGCTGCGACTGCGACTGTGTGTCCTGTCGTCCTCGGAAATCTTCCCAAAAACTCGGCACGATTGTGATTGAGCGACAAGTTTGCGCGGTAAGGCGGCTGACCTGACATGTGTTCTACCACGCTAAACGTTCCCCGTTGCTGCTGCTACCGCTGATGCTGATGTTGGACTTTTAAATTTGAAGAAAAAAAAATCGTCGGATCACTTGAATGCTGCTGCTCGTCGCGCGCGCGCGCGCGTCACCTTCGCACATCTTCCGGCGGATAATAGCAAAAATGAAACAAAATAAAGAATAAATCTCTTGTCGCAAACACGCTAGTGAGTGTGCAACGGTAAACAAATATTATCAAATCGAGCAGCAGCAACAGCAACAGCAGCAGCAGCAGCAGCAGGAATGCTTTTGTTTTGTCGGAATCCGTAAAATCATTTAAATGGCCACATGTGTTGCTGCACCCAAACGGCGTGTCTCTTACTCCTTCTCCTCCTCCTCCATCTCCACCGCCTCCCAGGTATTTGGTTTTTTGGTCAACTTCATCTTTCGCACCTTTGGACCGGACCTTTGGTGGTGTTTTTTTTTTGTTGTTGTTCGGTCCCAGTTTCGCGGCGAACGAAACGGGTCCGGCAGCAGGCCTTGACGACGCCTGTCAAGTTGACAGCAAAGGACGCGCGTCCGTCATGTTCGCTTCCGATCGGCTCGGGAGGAGGTGTTTTTGCGGTGCTGGTGCTGCAACCTTTCGTCTTTCCTTTGACTTGTCGCCTTTGTCCTGCCGTTATCGCGCCCCGTTGCGGCTGTTGTTATTGACCGGAACATGGCACATTTCGCAGGCACACGAGCACTCGACTCGCGATCGACGCGAGCAGTGCGACGACGGAATGCACCACATCTGCGGAACGGATCGGATCGGAAGAGCATAGTACATTGTAACGGACTGCCCCCGATAGAGGGTTTTAGCGAAATGATGATGATTGTCTTGTAGAACAGCCGTTTAATCGGGTTTTGTTTTTAAATAACGATCCCCGTTCATTTACAGCGTGACGCAGTGTGTGTATACGTGCACACGAATACATCTTTCGAATCGCGTGGCCAAAGGGGGGTGTTTCCCCCATCGATTTCCCGTTCGCGATCGCGATCACGATCATCTCCCCCAATGACCATGTTCGATGTCTCTTTGCCAGCTGCGCACGGTTTGTCTTGGGCGACATTAGCATACGACGTCAACCGACCGACCGTTCGGCAAGATGAATTTACTATCTCCTCCACACCTCCACAACGAAAACAAGTCGCGCGCGCGAGATCGACAAACAACACAAATTAAGGCACACTTTAACCATTAAACAATGTCGCGCCAACTGTGGACCAGCGTGTGTCTTGCAGGGCCGTGTACCAGAGAGAGCCAAAGAGCTTTCGCATTCGCATTCCCACGAGGTTGATCCGGTCCCACGAGCGCGCCCACCACAAGGTGCTCGGAGTTGTTCGGAGGCGTTCTCGAGGCAGCTCGAGTGACATAACGGCGACGGCGATAAATTACTGAAGATTGTCGAGGGAGTCGGAGGCGAGGTCGAGGTGCTAGCTCCCTGCTGCCCTGCCCTCCATCACCAGCACCAAAGCGAAAGCCAATCTCCGTCCGAAAATCATGTTAAGGATCACGACAGCTACAAGGATTCATTTTTCAGTCCATCATACCCCTCTCCACCTCTGCTTTTCTGCCTCTCTCTCTCTCTCTCTCTCTCTCTCTCTCTCTTGCTCTTGGACCGGGGACACATGTTGCGTTCGGGTTTGCTCCTTGGAAATTGAATCTTCTGGACCTCCCAGGCGCTTTGGTTTTTTTTTTGTGTGATATTGTGATATTGACATCCCCGTATTGTTGTTCGCGCTGTTGGTGCAACAGCAAACGCCAGAAACAATGCGGCAGGTTTCGGTTCTAAAACCCACCCCTCCTCTGGATATTCATTTTCCCCCGGTTCTCGGTCAAATCTTCCTATTTCACGCCATTTTTCTGGAACAATCGTCGATGGCGATGGTCGATGGCTATACCTGCGAGGTTTATGTAATCAATCGGACCCGGTGGGCCATGTCCTGCGGTTGCGTTTTCCGTTTCGAAGTCCTTTCGTCGAAGTCGATTCGTGGTCGATGCCATTGCCATGTGATATCCCGCTCGGTGCTCTCGACCGAACCGAACAGCAGCTATTGTGGTGGGCATTGCACGGGGATGCAGGAACTGCTTCATTAACTGCTTGACTTCCCGTCCGCTGTGATTGAGAGACAGTTCCAGAGAGAGAAAGGGAGGAACCACACGCCCTGGTGTGGTGGTGGTGGTGGTGTTGTCGGTTTTTGGGCTGAAGTGAAAATGAAGATACAACGTTAACGACATGATGGATCGAGGTTTTAGGGCCACCGATGATGATGCGGTGTACACGCACATCCATGCAATCGCTCACCACGACGAGCTGCCGCATGCTGCCAAGATCGTTTTATTGTTCCCGGGACCGGGAACCAATTGTCCCGAGCCGAAGGGACCCTGCGAGCGACATCTGCATTTCGGATGCACCACCGCCCCGTGGTGTGAACGTACGTCCAGCGAACGACGAACCTTTAAATTGATCTAATTAGAACGCGTTAGAGAGAGAGAGCGCGCGCCAGATGTTCGTTGAGATCGTCGGATGTGATGTGTTGCGGTTTTGGGGTGTGCAATGCTTCGAATTTGTGGTTTAAGCGCTGCTTGGTGTTAACAAATTGAGGCTGAGGATTGAACGGATTTCCCTTTTTTTTAATGCAAATAAATGGCTCATGCGAGGGATTTTTCCTTCGTCAACTACGCTGTATAAATATATTTCGTAATAACACGTTAAAGATAGAAAGATTAGTTTTAGATGAGAAACGAATTGTTATTTTTCCACTTTTTACAAATAAACAAATCTGTGGACGATTAGAACGATCTCTGGTATAAACGGTGGGAGTTGTCTTGAAAATAGAAGTGATCTAGCATATTATGTAGCTCAGCAGTAATACCAAATGATCGTATTTTTTAACTTTAACTTAAACGTATCCGGATATCTTGATACACGCAATTTAAATGCATCCTTCTTTCGAACCAACAATTTTTGCATGTCGTCTTCTTGTTTAGTTCTTTCAAAAATGATCTTATATGGTCCTTGGATTTTTTATTAGTCTTACAATCAATTTATGCGACTTTCATATCCCTCAAGTGGAACTGTTCTTTAGACGTGTAAACGAATTTTTAGAATATTTAATAAGCTGCATGTTCATTACGGAGCCTAGGAAACCATATATTTCCACAAATAACCGCAAATTAAATCCAAGTTTGTATTCTTACAGCCCAAGTTTCATGCCATTAGTATGTATTAAAATGTCTTCCAAGCAACACCAAACCAATATTAGAGTAATAACATTTATTTTTTTGCGCTGTAATTGCGCTGTAAGTTCTAAACCAACTTGAACGTATAACTAAACATTTATCTACTACTCCATTTTATTTCAAACTAGTTAGTAAGTCGGAACGTTCGAACCAGAACCATTCAATAATGCTGCTACGACAATCATTTGTCCCCAAAAAGGATCTTCACCTCTACGGGGCCTCAATTTGAAACCAATTACATGTTCGCAACGCATGTAACCGGCACAAAGGGCCCTCCAACCTCCAAAAACCTTCCCCTCCTAACCGCTTAGCCCAAAAACCGAAAGAAACCACAAAGGAACTTTTCTGAATTTAAATTTTGAATTATTATACTTATCCCGGGGATTTATTCGGGGAAACGAACAACAATCGCCCAACAGCAGACCGCGCGCTATCCAAAAACGGTAATTGTTTGCATTCACATTCATGCAGTAGTTATGCCGGATGATTGCCCACTGGACCACGGACTGAACCACCACCGTTGTTACAGTGACCACCACCGACACCCTCGAGTACAGCGACCGTTGGCCATAAATTCAAACGCTCCGTGCGTGCGCACGCACGCGACTCACTCTCTCCTCACTCCGGCGAAAACAAGGGAACAAAGCGACGGAACCCGTGTGTGTGTGTGTGTGTGTGTGTGTGTGCGGGCGCTGTCTGTATCATCAGCAGAACATCAGTCACTATCACGCATCACCGTCCAATTCATGATTTCGGCGGTACTCTCGCTTGTCCCCTTGTTTGATGCTGCTCCTGCTGCTGGTACGCGTCTCTGGGCTGTCAAGACCGCGAAAGGCCACCCTCCTGCCACCCCTTTTCCTTCCGCCACCCGCTTGGTACGTCTGTCTCGCGCGCGCGCACCGAAAAACAAATGTTTAACAAATTCTTAGCATTAATTCTATTGTTCTCGCACTAATGGATTCAAAATTATTGATTTTTTGCTGCTGCTGCTGCTGCTGCACCGTTCACTTGCCTTTTGCTGGTTGGCTTGAGTCTGATGTGTCCTCGTCGTCCTCGTCGTCCTCGACGTCCATGTTCGCGGTCACCATTTCCTTCCACCGGTCGCTGTCCGTTTTTTTTGCTCTCTCTCTCTCTCTCTCTCGTTTTTTTTAACATCGCCTGTTGTGCCAAATTTATGCTCCCCCCCAACCCCTCGCCACTGTCCGGTGAATCAACAATCAACGAAGCCGCCGCGGTACGCTTCATCACCGTCAGCATCAACAGCACGTCAAGCACGCCGCACGCCTTGAAGTATTACACCGGATGCTGAGCCCCGGAACATGTGTACCATCACCTCACCGCCATCATCGCCTTGGCAACGGGATTTCGGGAGGACTTTTTTGTTTTTCCTTTTTTTTTGTGCGATTTTTGTTGCGATTCGCGGCGATGTCGCGAGCAGCACGCCGACTGCCAGGACCCTCTGCATTTCTTGCTCCCTGGTTTCCAAACACACACACACACACACCGACAACACACAAGAAAGGTTGTGGCATTTATTTAAGTCTGACATGAAACCTTCCACCTTCCAATCCTTGCCTTTAAACGCGATGTTCGTCGTTCTAATCATGAAGCGAGTTCGCTCAAGCGTTCTAATTCACTTAACGCGACACCCGTGAAGCCCGTAGCTAAGGCAATTGTAGTAGAATGCTGGAATCACATCCAATACACAATTGACAATGATTAGCGCTTGACATGCGAGCGCAGCCATTACGCAGCCATCCACCAGCCATCGGGCTCTCAATCGTCGCTGATCGTCGGTGGCGTGTCTTGGCCACAAATCGTGCTGATCAAGCGAACGTTCAAACCATCCAACCCTCTAGGAGCTTCTAGGAGATGTTAATCGTCCTAATGGAACGAATTATGCTAAAGGCTAGCAGGCGCAAGCAGTCTGCCCAGCCAGTTTGCAGCCACCGCCGCCAGGACCGGTCCCGGGATCGTCGTCGTCGTCGTCGTCATCATCAACACCATTAAGTGCAACTTGATCAGCGCTCGTTCGCTCGTTTGCGCTCGCTGCTCGACACCATAAACGGCTGCAGCGTCGCCGCAGCAATCTTCACCTTCTGCTCGGTGACGAGACTGGCTGGCTGCGGCTGTCATGCAAAGCTGCTGCTGGAGAAGCCCGTTCGCCAGACCAGAGAAGAGGCCATTGCCAATATGGCAATACGTTCGTGGCACCGGATTCTGCCACCTTTCTGAGATTGCGATGTCAACCGATGGTGGTGGTGATTGAAAGAAAGGAAGGAAGGGGAATGTCTGAATTATTCAGAGAGAAAATCAACCCAATCCCCAACTCGAACTCCGTCGCCGGCTGAAGATTGTTCTTGGAAACCGGCACCCCCAGCGCAATGGCACGCGCTCTCTCCGCGGTGCAATCATTAGCGGGCCCGCGAGCGCTGTTGCTGTGCCAGGAAAAGCTTCAATAAGATCCCACCCAATCCCCACTGATCGATGGCTGGATCATCAGTGGAATTCACGCGTTTCGTCCATTTCCTTCGACCGGTGATCTTCTCGGCGTCCGTCGGCGGGCAATGCGTCTGCATTCCGGCTGTGGCCACGCTGGCGATATGCTGCGCGTCTATTCAAATACTTTTAATGACCCCGAATCTATCATATGATATGCAGGAGAGGGAGGGGAGTAGAGGCCCAATAAAGCCCTGCTGGTGCTGGTAAGTTAAGTCATCTCATCTGCTGATGAGTTGTTATGCTGCCCAAAATAGCCTACCATGGAGGAGAGGGGGACGTAAAGGGAAAGGGGGAATGAAGCCCTGTCCAAAATGGCTCATTTATATTCCTTAATTTCCCGGGGCGTTCCGATGGACGTCATCAGGCTTTGGGGGCCACTTTGTTGGGCTGGGAATGGATGGGCTGGAAATTCCTTTCCAAACAACACACTCGGACGGACACACACACACACACACACACACAGGCATTCGGTCGAGGCCACCGAGTCGCGCGGGATCGCATCATCATCCTAGCAGCCTAGCCTCTAGCATTATCATTATCTGGACTATTAAGACACGGCCACGGACACACATCGCCTCTGGGTCCAAACCACATCTATCGTCGGCTGTTAATCATCGCCATTTTCTAATTATCCGCCATCTATTTTTCGGGGGTTTATTTTTACGTTTTTTTTTTCGTTCCTTTGCGATAAGTCTATTCGAGGTCTGATCGACCGTTAGGAAGCTCATCAAAATATATAATATGTGCAAAGAATGCCGGGTAAAAAATGTGGCGACCATGCAAAGCATAACGTTGGTTGGTACATGCTGACGAAATGATGCTGTGCTGCTGATAAATGCGTTACTGGTCAACTGGTAACGTAAGTGTACATAACGGAATATTTTATTTTTAACCTTACTTCTTCAATTTTGCTACAATCAACGAATCGTATAAGCAACTCAACAAACTCTTGTAAACTATCCTTGCTGTGCATTATCGCAGTAATAGAATATCGACAATGAGAACAAAGGGTGTAGCATCACAAGCTCTACGCATAGTCACAATCGTCGTCAAGTATGATGTTGGTAGTTATAGGGCAGTTATTGTAAAATGTTTTTCTTTGATCAACGATGATCAAACATTTCAAAAAGCAAAAGTGGAGAAAGGCATTCAATTTCCTATTGTAATAATCCTTGGGGTGTGCCAACGTTGTTCTACGAATGTTAACACAAGCAGTCGACATCTAACATGCATAGGCGTACATGTCTTCTTTTTTAATTAAGTAGACCAAACAAGTACAATTTGTTAAAAACTGTTATCGAGGTATTCAAATCACACTTAGTCTTAGAGGCGTATGAAAGGCAGAACTTAAAAAGGATGTGTTCTAGTCCCAACGAGAGATAATAAATAATAAAACCCCTTGTTCTGAGAGCTTTCTTACTGAAATCGTTGAAGTGAAAATCGAAGGCCAATGTCAAGGTAATTATTAAGCCAATCGATTATGTTTCCAATTACGGAACCACTGATAGTATGCACAACTTATTAACCTTATTACGCAGGCGATTGACATTGAAGCATTATAGCTCAAAAAAGATTTTAAGAAATTTATCCATAGAAAGCTTAAAATTAGAAACAAAGCTTCAGAAAATAACTAGTATACATTTGTTTGCGCTTAATAAAGCTAAAATATACGCACAAAGCCCGCCACACACGTTCATTTAATCCATCACCCTCGGAGAACATCACACATTCTGCTCTGTATAATTCTCCGAGGCCATAAAACCTTCCATTGGGATGTTGAAGAAGTGTAATGGGTTTGGGTTCTTCTAAAACCGATCCGAAATCAAAAGATTTTCTCTCCTGAGACTATTTCGTTGGTTTGGTTGTTTGTTACGTGACACTTGCACAGATTGGTATTATTTTGCACATTTTGAGTATCAAACATAACTAGCTTGTTTGAAATATGAAAAGGATAGATCATTTAAAGATGATTCCCAGGATTATCACAACAGTCACAAGACGAATACACTTGGGGCACCTACATGCAAGGACAAAACGAGAGGAATAGAGACGTTACATATAGTTCACCAGGTTGGTTGATAACCAACCAAAGGCTCCGGTTACGCTCGGTTTCAAATTACTTTACCTCATCATCATCATCACTATTGGCCCGCTGACTCTTCCGCTCGCTTGACGATTGGTAACCGTCAACACCATTATTGCAAAATGGATTCCACCTCAAAAGAACAGAACAGTGGCATCGTACCCTCTTATGCGCTTGTCTGTCCTACTCTCATCGTTGTGCTCATGAATCTCAAGGGTCGTACTCTGCCCAGCTTCCACACATACGGAAACGAACAGAACAGAACAGAACCGACTCTCGTGTTTGCCTTGAGCGTCCCATCGGCGCGCGGCCGGAACTTGTCGAAATGCCGCTAGGGATACGGCCAGCGACGGTCCCAGGGCAAACGGTATCGACGAAAATCGAATTGGATTCGTTCAATTTATTGAACGCCCCGCCATGCCAGCCCAACCCAGGACGTTCCAATCTTAACGATTTAGCTCAAATTTCCGCAACAAATTTCGATTTCGACCCCCTTGACTTGATCGCCCAAAAAACCCGAAACCGAAACCGAAATTTCAAATTCGTATTCCGAGGGTTTCATCAATTGATTTGGCGAAGGCGGAAGGGCCCAGGGCCACTGCAGGTTCCGGTAACACACACACACACACTCCCCAAAGGCGGCATTGATTGGAAAATGCGGACATGTGTATGTGCGAGCTCCCGTAATTCCTAGGAATGGTTGGAATGGGCATTATTGGATTTTTATAGAGGTCTCATCATTGATTCTGATAGCCAGCGGTCGCCGCGTTGGCCCAGGGATCAGGGTCCCTGCAATCGACCTCTGGGGAACGATTCGAGCTGGAGAGTGATTTTCGAGCCGAGATGGACACGTCGTAGCACGTTAACATAATGCTTTAAACAAATCAAACGAAACCAAGGGACGACAGCAAGGAGAATAAATTCCGAG
>NC_064874.1:33871902-33886902 GCF_943734745.1 Anopheles darlingi | reverse complement strand
GTCGTTGCCGCTGCTGGCCGGGAACTCGGGGCATGACGGAATTCTGGCTAATCTGCGATCAGATAACAGAGCAGCGAACATTGAAATCGGAGCCAGAACCAACCGCGCGGTGCACTATGGCATCTCGGCAAAACTCGGGCGCGCTCGGTGTGAGTCAGTATGTAAGGAGGCAGTAAACTATGGACCAACAGAGACGCGCGCTGGACAATTATGTGCTTGCAAGAGGCATGAAGTAGTCGTTTGTTTGCTGAAATGTTCGAATAATATAATCTTTTTCGTATTTCGAATATCAGTTATAAAATTTTGAAGATTTTTGAAGGCAAGTGTCGGTTATTAAAGATTGATAGCGTGTCTCAACTTTACTGGAACTTTATTCAAAACATGAAAGGCAGGCTGAAAAATAAGGGCTCTCGGAAAATTAAATAAGAATATGACGGCGCTAAGACCAATGTCTTCTTGTGATATTTATTCGGTGAATATGGCAATGTTTTTTTTCTGCAGAAGTTCGCAAACTATAAGCAATAAAAAGGGAGCAAATATTTTATGGATAATTAAATGAATTTGGCATTCTATGAAACCTAGAATCTATTGCTGAAGTACGTAATCTTTAATGGCTGAAATAACATTCTAACAAGTGATTGCTTATTGCTAGTAATCGTTTGATGTATTGTTTCATTTGTCTATTTCTTCTAAAGTAATCAAAGTGAATCAACAAGTAGGAAGGTATCAAAAACTAGATCCTATGGCTGTTCTTATTAGACTAACAAGGATATGGCTGGCCCATAGTGCGACCAATTTGAAGCCAAAATGAAGACATTACAACGCACGTTCGCCACAGCAAGGTTGACCGCGAATTTGGAGATGATGCACACTAACCGAAAGCTGCTCCCCGATGCTCCTCTCCGTACGTGGCCAAAACTCACCGACACCGTGCCCTTGTCCTCCCCACCCGCCCTCCCCGAACACCCGAACCGAGTCGAGCGAATAAAGTTGTTGCAGCACAAAATTTGTCAACGCCACCACCACCACCACCACCACCGCCGCCGCCAGACGACGGCCTTAATTGTTATGTTTTCTTATCGTAATGGTTTAATCGCATTAAAATGATCACCATTTTACCGCATGGCGATGCCGGCATCGGTGCACCGCGGTGTGCAATACTGACGACGGTGACACTCCAGCATTATCTCTGGAAAGGCCAGCAGCACCAGCAACAGCAGCAGTTCTGTTGCAGCGGTTCCATTTCGATGTCTGCTACGCCATTTCATCGCCCAAACAGGCAAAAGGAGGGGATAAAATAAAGTAAAGAAAAAAAAGCGTGCTTCTCACGCAGCGCACGGACGCAACGCTTTCGATCTTCACCACCATCGATGCACCAGCGAGACCGAGACCGAGGCCGAGGTCAGTCCCAGGTTGCGTCGATGCGTTTCGCGAAGAACCAGCACCACAAAGCGGGCAAAACAATTTAATCATCTCTAATTTTCAATGTAATAAATTTCCTACCCATTATCACGTCCATTCATTTAAAGTGAATTTCATCAATATGTACACTGCGTCGTCTGCGTGCCCACCGCCGGACTCCCGGATCATCGTACGGCGTACGTACGGTGTACGCGTGGCCGCGAGGAACCTGAGCCGCGAGGAATCGAGCGATCGGGAGGGCAGCACGTTGGCAAATAATCTACACCTAATATTATAAACAAACCAGGCACCAGGCGAGGGAATTTAACCACCCCATTCGTTTATTTCCCCCCGTTTTTCGAGACGCGATCCTTGAAAGTCCCCCAGAGGCGCATAGCGTACGGTCGTGGAAAGGCGGGAGGGAGGGGAAAAAGAAGAAGCAGAGCGGAGCGGAGGAGAGTCGCCTTTCGGGTAAAACAGATATTACACTTGTAATAAATTATCGCCTTTCGTTCGTTCGTTCGTGGTCCTCGTGGTCCCGGGGCTTGGCTGGTCATCCATTTTCGCCACCTTCTCGCGCAAAAGAGAGAGAGAGAGAGAGAGAGAGAGAAGGACGAGGAGGAGCAGCCCCATGCAGCAGCACCCAAGAAGGTGCCAGGGTACCATCCGGCTCGAGTGGTGTCCGAGGTCCGAAGAGATTTGGTTTGACTTTTATTATTGCGCTCCCCAGGCCTCAGGCACCCGCCTGTGTGTGTGTGTGTGTGTGTGTGTAGTTCGTGAAATTGTGCATGTTACCCCGCTGCACGTGCCACCCCTATCTCCTTCTCTCTCTTTCTCTCTCTCGAGTGCAGTGCACGATGCACCCGCAGTTGGAGTGCATCATCATCATCATCGTCGTCGTCGTCGCGATGCACTGGGATGCCTTTCTTCGCCCAGATTTTGCTCCCGGTTCGATGGGAAGTAATTTATAATTCCTCCGTGCACATACCACCGCCACATGTCCCTTCCCCCCTCCCCCTTGGATGATGGTGATAACGCACCACGAAACCGCTTCGCACCCATTTGCAAATACAAACGCTCGCGCGCACTCCGGGGTCACCGAGCTCTCTGCACAGGCTTCTTCGCGGTCCATAAATTATCGCGATCCCGCGGGTGCACTAATTCATGGCCAATGCCGGGGCCGGGGCCGCTCGCGGGACCAGAGAGATCCAGTGACCAATTGGCGGCCGCGGTTCGTTTTTCGCGATTGGCTTTCGATTGGCGATGCGCAGAGTGTTCTATTTGCCACGATGCCAAGGAGAGGGACGAGGTGGAACTGAACAAACAATCTCTCACAAAAGCAAAGCCCCCCCCCCCTCGATTGCACCCCTTAATGGTGCTTCCTGTTCCTGTGTTGGACCTGAACTTGGATGATGATGATGCTGCAGCACACTTTTCAAAAAAGCTCATCAACGCCTCGTTAAATGGAAGCCACCAAACGAACTCGAACTCGATTTCCGCTCCCCCTTCCCCTGGACCAAGAGGAGACCAGAGCCGACGAGCAAGGAGCCTGGGATGGACCCCTGCAGCTACCCGAAAACCATTTCGAAGGCATTCATAATAAGATATAAAATATCTGTCTTAAATAGGTACGAAACGGAGATAAAACATTCCCTCTACAAAAACACCCCCTGGCCAGGCCCTGGCATGACGACGACGACGCACCAGGGAGTGGACCCGTGAACGCCGAGACCCCGAGAGAGAGAGAGAAAGAGCAAATGCATAATACAAAATTAATATGATGATTATTGTTGTGTTGTGTTGCGTGTGTGTGTGTCTGTGTGTGTGTATGCGTGTGTTGGGCACGGGGAGACCACGCGGCCTGTTTACTTACGCACCCCCGGGGCGAGTTAATATAAATAAATGAATATATTTGGTCGATTCTCACCTTTCGACGCTGGCGTTGGCTGGCGTCTTAACGAGTTTTGCTCGAGCCCCCCACCCCGTCCGTGCTCCAGGTCCTTCAGGCCTGGAGTCCAGTGTCCAGTGTCTCGGTTCGTCTTCGGTTCCAAGGTTTTCCTCCGCAGAGGTTTCTGCATCCCCCCAACCCCAAAGCGTTAGGACGTTGCGTCGCGTTCTACGGCTAGGATTGTGGTGCGATGGTACCATGTTTGCATATCGTAAAATCGCCTGCTGAGAGGGGAGGTGGTTGTCATGCTTTCACCTCTCGCGCGCGGGTCCATGCTTAGAGCACATGGAATGCGAAGGGGGTTGCTTTGATGACTCAATTAAATCAATTTTTAGGGGACAAGACAAAGCAATGCGCGAGCTCTGAGTGTAGTGGTTGGTGCCAGGAATTAATGTGGCCATTATTAATGTGCCTCCAAAGATCGAGAAGTTTCCCGAGAAGGCGAGAGAATATATTCACCAAAGTGGAGCCCAAAGTGGAGCAACCGAAACCGGGAACCGGCGGTTTCGTCATTCCGCCATTTTAATTACGCCTATTGCCCGACGCCGAAACCGATATTGTACATTCGGAGTGCGCACCACCACAGTAGGCCTACTGCGCATTCCGCATTCCGAGCACAGAACGGGCTAAACGGTCTCCATCATGTCAGGTGCCCCGTCGCCGCGTTCTCGCTGCTGTTGTGCTCGCTGCCAGCGGTTCCCACCGAAACCACCGGCACCGGCGTGTGAAACGAAAGTTTGCCAAATGGTCTTCCGCCCCACTCCCCGCGTTCAACGGGTCCGGGACGCAACGGCATTTTGCGGCCACAAGTAAAAGCTTTAACGATTAACGGCCCCGAGATGCAATTATTATTCACTTCGGGGCCCATCGATTGCGTCGGAGCGATAGGTCGTCGTCCATTCAATAAAGGCCCGGCCGGCTGGCCAGGCCAGGCCAGACCAACGCATCGCCGGTGGTGTCGAGGAAGGAATGCTTTCGAGGAAAGGCTCTTCTGCTGAGTATGTTTGCGTTGCTTCATAGAGGGGCATGGGGGTGCTGATGGGTGTGAGCTGCGAACGAGGAAAAGATGATCAAGAGTAAAGCACATCGTGGGCTGCTCAGAACGCATCGCATTTTATCAATCCAAATGGACTACCATTTGTTATAATCCATAGTCTTTCGTGCGTTGGATGATTTTTACTCTTTTTCAACTGAGGTCTTTGCGGTTTAGTCGACAGATCGGAGTATTATGCGTGATATCGTTATCAGTTTATTGCTCATTTGTAGCCAGAGAAATTATGATTTGGAATGGGTATGGATTGTAGCCTAGTTTGCATAAAATGAGAATAAGATTTTCGTTTCGAGAATACATCAAATTCAAATTGATTTAGTATTCAAACACCATGACTAACATGCACTCACTATGATTTATTTTGTGCCTGTGACGATCAGTTAGTTTATTTCTTTTTCTTAATCTTCGAAATAACGATGTAGTAACTCTACAGACAAAACAACAAACAGCAAACAACGAATATTAACTGCACTGATTCTACAAACACCTGTTGTATGTTTTTCAGCAATCTTTCCTTAGCGAAGCGTATGTAATGTTGCCACCATAACGACACAATGCGTTGATTGAATATTGTGTTGCAGTGAACTTATGGGTCTATTCCGAAACCTGATAAGCTAATAGTTTTAATTAATAGTTTTCACGAACAAAGCAGGAACTAGTAGAAAAAAACTACACAGTACTAGATTGAACAACTATATTGAGATTCTTTATAGTGATTTTGGTTTAAACATTTGTTGAAAGTGAACTTTAATAAATTATTATTCATGGTGAAATTTTCATGCAAATGCTTTGTAATAATAATGTTGAGATGATGATGATGTTAAGTAGTAGTAGTAGTAGTAGTAGATGTATTTTGGATATGCGTAGTGTATATACAATGATTACAATCGGTTTATGTTGCCTGTAGCCCTTCACACGATATTCCTCGACCTTTTCTAGTCATTTGATAGTTTATGAGTTTGAAGCTTGTTATCTTGGCCTAATTTTCGGGAAAAATTGTAAAAAACCCGACCTGAATTGATATCATTTTCTTTTTACCTATACTAGTTATTAACCCTAACTATGTACATACTTAATATAGATGCTTATGACTAGTTCCTAACTAACTCATTTATTTGCCTCCTATGGCTAATCCTACACTTAAGACTGAAGTTACTACTTAAAGAAGAGATGAATGAAGTAATTTTCGGGATGTCGGCCCTCCGATGGAGGTCCGTAGTGCTGTGCCAAGGCGGCAGATTGAAGATTCGTTTTAGGCATGTATTTTGGAATACTTGAAGCTTATACTTATGAGTTTTTGCGCAATCGGCCCAGACTGGAGCCGCATATGTTATTATTGGTCGTACTATGGCTTTGTATAGTAGGATTTGATTTTGTGTGCTTAATTTTGATTTCCTATTTATAAAGCTATAGAGCGCTCTGATTGCCTTCGATCCTGCCAGGAGTTTTGCATCGACGTGGTGTTTAAACGTTAAGCGTTTATCGAGGTACACTCCTAAGTATTTGACCTGATTTTTCCAAGGAATTTCATAGCTTTGTATTTTCAGTCCTTTTTTAGGCAGCTTTCTTAAACTTGTACACCTGGAGAAAAATACCGCTTCCGTTTTATTCTCGTTAACTTTTAGCTTCCAGGAAGTGCAGTATGCCATGTATCTTGCTATGCCATTGCTTAGGGCCTTGCTTATCTTCCTAGGATCTTTGCTCGATGAACAGATTGCAAAGTCGTCGGCAAAGGCAAATCTTGAGGCGTTTTTTAAGCGGGGAATATCAGCCGTGAAAATGTTGAAAAGCACAGGTGATAGGGCACTACCCTGTGGCAGGCCTGCGGGTAATGTAAACGGGTCAGACATATTTGAATTTATATGCACTTTGCACTCTCTATTTCGAAGGAAAGAGCAAATTAGTTTTATAATGATGATCGGAAAGTTGAAATTAATTAACTTATATATAAGGCCATTGTGCCATACCGTATCGAATGCTTTTTCCAGATCCAACAAGACGAGTCCAGTTGCTAGTTTTTTGTTGCGCTGAGCTTTGATTTTTTTAATGAGCCTAATCGCTTGGTGAGAGGTTGCTAGGCCTTCTTGGAAGCCGAATTGATACTCCGGGATGATATTTTGGTTTCTGATGTGCCTTTTAATGCGAGCCGCTAAAACTTTCTCGAAAATTTTACCGATATTATTTAGAAGACTGATAGGACGGTAGTTTTTGGGATCACTTGGCGTTGTCTGAGGCTTATGGATTGGAATTACCTTTGCTCTTTTCCATTCCACAGGGAAGTACGCTAGTTTTATGCAGCTATTGAAAATGAATGTTAGATATACGAGAGCTTTTGGAGGAAGTTGTTTAAGGGTACGGGCATTTAACCCGTCCGGACCGGTAGATAGTTTGTTTTTAAGATTTGAAATTAAATTTTTAATGACTACAGGACGAATCAAATCGCCTGGTGTGAAAGATGGGGAGGGGTTTGCGAAAAGGAAATCCTTGACCGTGCGATCTACAGCAGGCCTTAGAGGACTATCTGAGGAGTGAGTGATTTGATTGGCTGCTTGGAAATGAGCTTTTAAAGCTTTGCATTTATCTTTACCGGTGGTTAGGGATATACTATCCACTATCAAAGGGGGAATGTTACTATTTCCTCCCCTAATGATTTTGGCGAATCTCCAAAGGCGCCTCTTATCACCTGGACTGTTCATTGACTGTAGATTTTTCGCCCATGCATTATTCCTTAGTTTGCCTATTACGGCTTTGATATCATTGTTTAGCTGTGTTACTAGGATTTTGAGAGTCTTGTTGGATCTGGTTCTTTGCCAAAGCCTACGTACGGAATTTCTATGTTTTATCAACTCCTCGACCTCTTCGGGCAAAATTAGATTGTATTGATCCGTGGGCGAGCTGGGAATGCTGCGATCGTGGGCGCACTTAATAGTGTCGGAGAGTGTCTTGACCATATCATCAATTTGTATTGTACTGATGACGTGCGAAAGGTTTAAACAAGATAGGTCCATGTTGCTATTGACTAAATCCCTGAACAGGTTCCAATCTGCACGTCTATAGTCTGGGATGCATATACTATTTCGACACACCTTTTCTAATTTGACTTTAAAAATCACAGGCAGGTGGTCAGACGAGAATTGGTTAATAGCAAGTAGCTCTGAGAGTTTTTGCGGGATGTTTGTACAAACAAAATCTAGGATTGATGGAGAGCGATTTGTGTCAGATGGAATATATGTAGGGTCCGTGGGATGATTGATTGTAAAGCTTCCTCTTTGTGCTTCATCAAAGAGGGCTATACCCATCCGATTTGCCTTTTGGCATTTCCACATTTTATGACGAGCATTGAAATCGCCACAGTTAATAAACATACTACCGTTACTACAAAGTTTGCGGATGTCCTCTTTGAATCCGATGCAGTCTGTGTTAGCCCCGGGATTATAGCAAGCAAAGACTTCAAGACGACCGACGCACGTCTCTATAGATATTCCAATGGCCTCGATACACTTTAAGTTTCGCGATCTAACTTCCTGGTGCTTTATATGCTTACCTATTACTACAGCTACCCCGCCTTTTATCCTATCTAGCCTATCAAGTCTATAAATATTATATTTTGGATGAGATAATCTCATGCTTGGTTTAAGGAAGGTTTCGCTTATCGTGGCAACATCAATTAGATTTTTAACTAAAAATTGAAAAAATTCCTCTTTCTTATCGAGAATGCCGTTTGCATTCCATGTAAGGCATCTAAGATTTGTTGGTTTATACATTATTAACCCTCGGTTGGGCACCCGGCGTTTACCCCTTCGTTGGGCACCCGGGTACCCGGGTACCCAGCTCATGTGCATTGCATAGTTAAGTGATTGTTCCGCCGTTTTCATTAGTTTTATGGCAAAAATAGTGCACAAGAACTAATTTAATGGTCTTGGCAACGTGTTTTTGGTTCAAAATCAAAACAATATGCATTAAAAAACAAAAATAAGAAGGAACGCAATATCATTGACACCCCTTCATATGGCCATTCTCTACCGAGTACGTCGCATAGCAAGCATTAAAATCCAAAAATGGTGGTATTTTTCTGTAATTGTTTCAATGAAATTAATTATTTCTTTAAATAAAACTGTTTTACATCGTCAAAAGGCTCTTGCACAACCCACCCAATTGATAATAGTGATACTGACCATGGTGACCTAGACAGCAAACCCTTTCGCCATATCATACCATTTGTATAAATTGATCTTGTAGATGTTAAAGCGCAAGGATGATAGTACAGATTTTTTACAGATACAGAAAAAACCAAAAAACATTTTTTCATTATTCGCGTTGTCAATTGTTTTGTCACATTCATATAATTTTTAGAAAACAATATGTGAGCTGTGCAAAAGTATTATGAAGGACGATTACTTGATCCGCAAGGGGGAAAAATAGTTTAAGTTCTCTAATTGAAAATTGATTGAAAAATGCGCAAGTTGTAAGAATAGTTTTTCAAAAAGTTGCAATATAGATAATTTTCTGTCAAATGATATTCCCGAATACTAAATTAACTACAGGGTATATAAATCTAAACTATAGTGGTGCCTTCCACTTCCATCAGAGCTTTCTCTTGCTATATTTGTCTCCGGAGTCAACCTAAACCCCGCCTTAAGTCTTTTAAATCAAAATAAGTGTATAATTTACTCATATGTTACGAACATTGCATTGTACGAACATTTTTTAATCAGTATGAGAAATAATGTATAGCTGAAATTGCACATAAAGGGCTGCATAATGTCTTTCTTTATTTTTCTCATATTGCTGGTGTTATACCGCAAGAATAATTAAAATTTAAATTAATTTTCATTAAAAAATTGTATAAAATAACAATTAATAGACCCGTGTATGTTGATAAATGTTGATAAAAAGTGTTGTTTTGTGTTTATAAACATAGCTCATATGCATAGGCAACGCGCTGGGTACCCGGGTACCCGGGTGCCACTGGGCATATGTTACTTTTATCGGCCCATAATTACCTTTAAATATTAGTTATCAAAACAATTCCAATGCCAATTCGGCGTGAAATGAGTTGTACTTTGGGGATCCGGAGTTTCGTAAAAAAATATTTACGAGAAGTTATTCAGTTTTTCGCTGAAACTTGAAATGGATACCCGGGTACCCGGGTGCCCAACCGAGGGTTAAAGCAGTATTTTGCTGTTACCTTTATCACCAAGGTGATGAGATCTTTCTTAGAGCTGACTGCTCTCATGCCGGCGAAAACATCTTCGATGATCTGCCCTATTTCTTGGTCGTTGAACATATCACACTGCGGAGGAACTCTCCTGTGATCTTTGAATAGACTTGCAAAGTCCGGTTGCATCGGTCTTTGCGTTTGCTCTGGAAACTGGTGTTGGTGTAGTGCAGGGAATCGCTGGCTATTATAGGTGAAGGGCTTTGGCCGCGGTTGTGCTGGAGTCTTTGGTGTGGGTCGAGCCTTGCAGCCGGAATAATTGGCCGTGTGGTGTTCTCCGCAGTTCGCGCATTTTAACTTATTGGGAGAGAGCTTCTTGTCCGGATTTAGTGATGCCTGTGTAAGTGGGCATTCCTGGGATTTGTGAGTGTCAGCGCACTTTACACACACCGATTGCCGGTAGCAATTTGCGCTGCCATGCCCGTATTTTTGGCAGTTACGGCACTGCATTGGATTTTTCTTTGAGTTGTAATATTCAAAGTAAACCCGGTGGTGATTTACTGCGCGCACATTACGCAGTTCGGCTAGGCTAATTGTACCTGCTGAGAAGTGTAGCAGGTACATTGCCTGCTCCTCGTACTTTTTGTTGCGGATATTCATTGTTTTAATAGCCGCTGGTACGATATTTTTTTCGCGTAGCGCTTCTTCGATATCTTTTGGCTCCATCTCAGGCAGCCCAAATAGGACAATTTTGGTTGTTCGGTCTTCTGGCAGTTGATGAGTGTAGAACGCCACATTGCTTTCTCTGAATTTGCCACGAAGGGCCCTGTAGTCGGCTACGTTGACCACCGATACGATGATGCCTTTTCTTGTGTTATTTGTGGTGTAGTTGACTACCCCCGCTTGCACTATGACTTTGTGTAAAGCGGCGACTGTCGTACCTGTCACCACAAACGGCGGGATGTGCGACGATTTTGCCGTCGCTTCGGCCCGAATGGCCGTTCGGGAATTAGGCACACCGGCCGTTGCAGGTGCGGGGGTGATGACCTCCATCGATTCCTCGTCACTAAGGAGATCGAATGGGTTTTCAGATGTGATGTCTCCACTGGCTTTTGTATCACTTTTCACGAGTCGATGGTACTCGTCTAACGGGATTGTTACGCCTCGTCCTCTGCGAGGCTTTGGTTTGCTGCGAGCCCCCATACTTGGAGGACGCGCGTTTCGTTTGCTTTCACTTTTGGTAATATTCGTCGCTTGTTAGATCGGGATCCGAACTCGACCTATCTCCACGGAGGCTGGACGACGACTTTGATGATGTTAAACATCTTAATAAGTTGCTGTGATGAAGTAATAACTCTATAAGTGTTTATTATATGAAAATTGAATCTTACCTGTTGCAATACTGTTCTAATAACGGGTTTTAGTTACCAAGGTTCTAGAGATATGGGATTTGGGATTCATTATGACTTCACAAGACTTTAAAACAGAGAATAATTGACAACGTCACATAGTCCACCGACTACAGCACAAGGCTGGATTCTACTTACCCCAAAAACATTCTTTGTCCAGCCCGATGAAATATCGATTCAATTCATGGCAATAATATTGACACGGTCAGGCTAGATACAGTCTCAGACAATTATGGTTACAATTACCCAAAACTATGTCTAATAAGCCTTTACTGTAATGTTTTGAAATGTGATACTTAGGCAGCCAATCTACAGCATCATTCCTTTAGGAACAGTACCACATTACCACACTTTGTGTTTCATTAATTTCCCTTCTTCACTAATTTGAGCGTCTGTTAATCAACCGGTTCTAGAATCCCTAAACCGAATCTACTAGACATAACCGTGTATGCTCACTCGTCTCGCTCTACGCCTTCGCTGCATTGGTTCATCAACTCCGAACCGAAACCCGCGCGCACACCTCACGACACCTCCTCAGACGACTCAGAGGGAGGCATCTTAAGCACTAAAGCGGCTTTGCTGGATGTCTCAATTTTCCCTGCTCACAGCCCCCTCCCCCTCCTGTCCGGGTCAGCTAGCTAGTGGCCATCGCTGTGGCGTCGAGGCTCGCACTCCTAAGCGAGCATCATTTGTCTTCCGCCATCAAAGGCCAGTACCGTAAATCGCTGGTCCGGGGGGGGGAAATGAAATGAACGGACCGTTCGGCGAGGAAAGCGAGACGCAACCGATGCGCAACCAACATAGCCGGCCGCCTAGGCCCCTCGTCTGACGGACGACTGACGAGAGATCATGCTGCAGAAGGTGGCGCGGCATAATGTCTTAATCAGCCGCTGAAATCCATCAAGCTCACTGTGACCGTCGTCTGTTGCCTCCCGGGATCGAGCCCAACTCCCAAAAAACCCATGGCCGCGTGGCGAATCCGGGCGCAGGTTGCTGTTAGACTTTTGACTGTCCCAGCGGGCGCAGAGTAATTCCAATGCGCAGTCGCAGATGGCGCTTCCACGGCGATGGAAACCGTTTGTGTGGATTGCAAAGTAATTAAGCTCAAGTTTCGTGCCACAGCACCAAGAGACAGAGAGAGAGAGTGAAGTGGAAGGCTCAAACCGATACGGCCAACGGCGTTTTCTTCTATTCCCCCCCACACTCTTCTTCTTCTTCTTCTGTAGCCTTGTAGCCACCAAACAAACACCAATTAACTATCCAATCCGCGTAGACAGCGCCACAACGTGATCCAGCGCAGCCTCCAGTAACGAGCGATCCGATTTCATCCGTCGAAACGTCACGTTTTGACGTGCTACGTCGCTGGCTTTGCCTCCAAGATTGATACCCAAAAAAGAGGGACCCAAAGTGTGGCTATCAGTTTTTAGAAATCACCTGCAGTCGACGATGACTCTGACGCAGAAGCTACGCAGTCCTTAGGGACCTCGCACCCAACGCGGCGCATGAATGACGCGCAGCCCACGCATCCGGACGCAGACTCCCGAAATCCCCGTGGCCCGATGAATCAAGACGGATTCGATGCGTCGTCTCGAGCGAGCGAGCAACCATCCAGGAAGCATCAATCTCGGTGATCCATATCGCGCTCGCGAGGTAGCATTTGCTGGCTACAACTTCATTCATAAACCGTGCGCGGCCATCACGCGGAGCCGTAGCCTGAATTCAAAAGCTGCTCGCACCCGCAGAGAGACCGTTCTGAAGAATAATAAATTAATTTTCATTCAATTGCCACCGATAGTGATCGGTTTCGGAAGGGTGTGTACGGTGTAAACCCCCTCCGAGTTCTAAGATCATCGTTTACGGCATATCGCGCAGCTCGCGCTCATCAATCGCTAACGTTAACAATGGCTCGAGTACAGTATATCCCGGGTTTCATTCAAGGTGTCACAAGGTGTCCCGTACACCCCTCACGGGGGCATCAGGGACTCTCTCGGTCTCTTGCTCGAAATTTCGAAAATTATTATCATCCCTCATCATCATCGTAGCCTGTCCACCTTGGTGCTTTTTGGGGGCCCTTAAATGCAAAGATTAGCTTTTAAGAAATGGGTCTATGGGTTTGAGGGTCCCACCACAATTCCATTCACCTCCATCAGCTCCTCAGAACTCCCCCGAGGGCTATCTGTTCTTTGAGATTTCCATTCCGAATGTAGTTTCCCGTTCTGGGCGCGCGCGCGCGCTTTCGACGAAACGATTTGAAATGCAAACGAGCATTTAGAAAAGCGAAAAGAGAAAAGATGACGAGCCCGCCTGGAGGGTGCCTGGCGTGAAATCGGTGTCGCGACGCGGTTTAGGTAGCCGACCCGACGAGGGAATCCGTCCGTTCGGGTTGTTTTTTTTTTGGGAGGGAAGCAACTATCGACTTCCAGCCTGAAGATTTCTTAGAAAAAAAACCTCCGGGAACCGCTGGCACCGAAAGCCAGCCAGCGAGTGTGACAAAACAATAAAATTATGCGCGCCCCCCACTCCTCCTCCACCACCCCAATCGACGACGTCCGCGAGGAGCGAAGACGCAGCGAGCAGCGAGAAAGGTGGCATATAACACGGTTGACAATTAAGATCACTTCTGGCGATAATGTGGTTGGCGTGGCGTGGCGTGGCGTGGCCCGGTGTGTCTTCATTCCGCGTTCCGTTGTGCGTTGTATAGCGCAGCCGTCTCCACGTCGTCTGGATCGATGGATCCAGACGTGCCCGTTTGTCCCGCAACCCGAACGGCTTCAACGCTGCAAGCTCACAATGCAAAGTAGAAGGGGGAAAGGATCGGGGATGCGGATGCGGATCCGAAGAGTCTGAAGGAGAAGTACCCCTAAGTACCCCACGAAAGAGGTTGTTTTGTGGTCCGGTAATAATGGGGTCCGTGAAGTGAGCATTTAGAAAGGAAATCAACCATTTCTCGGCTGCTGTTGCGAGCCCGTCGCTTACATCTCTCTTAGGTCCGGGTGTCGTCCTGGGTGTTCCATATAGGGGCTTCTGTGCGGTCGGTAATTCATAGGCGTCTACGATCGGAAAGTCAAGAGTGTTCGAGACTTCGAGTCACGGCAGTAGCCCCGATGATTGGCTTTTCTGCTACCTAAATCCTTGCGCCTTCGCTTACTCCTACTTCTAGTCTGCGTTCAGTGGAAATTGTGCAATTTTCTAATTACCACCGTCACCGGCCACTTCACGTTGTGTGTGTGTGTGTATGTGTGTCTTACATGGGAGGGAAAAGTTTTGAAGAAATTCGTAAAGGGTGGTCCCTCGGCGGAACGGAACGAGAACGAGGGCTTTCTTTCGGTTTAAGAGGATGGACCTCTTACGCAGATACCTTGCCCTCGGAGAACAGAACGGAGGAGTGGTGGAGTGGAAACAAAACGTCTAAAGTACCGAACCTAAAACCATCCACTTCACGGCCAATGAAGACAGAAAAAAAACGGAAAATGGGAAAAAACACAGGCTCAAATGTGAGGCGATTAGCTTCTTGAATTCCTTCAACCACCACTACCACCGGGGTGAGGCCACCTCCAGTGAGGCCATTTAATGAGGCCGGTGCAACAGGCCAGTCGCCGTCGTCGTCGTCGACGTCGTCGAGTGTTTTTTGAAAGATGGAATGTAAACACTTGACTTGCAGCGAACAAAAGCGCTCCGGTGAGGCGAACCGGCGAGCCTATAACGTCAAAAATCAACTCCCGGAACCCTTCGGAACCTCTGGTCCGACTTCAGGCCCACGCCACGCCGTTGCGCCTTTTTGCGCCTTCCCAAAAAGGAGGACGACGTTTAAGCCGCTAAGGAGCGGCCGGCTTTCGTTCCCGGGGACGGTTATCCGGGACCTACCCGTGGAAGTGGAAAAGCGCATGAGAAAGCACGGCAACTGATGCATGCAATTCCTGCTGTTGCTGTTTCTGCTTCTTTGTTCCCTGGACTGGACTGGACTGGATTGACTTTTTTTCCGACCGAACCGACTCTCTCCGTCCGTTTTCCCAGACCGGAGCCATAGGCAGGA
>NC_064874.1:33854402-33861902 GCF_943734745.1 Anopheles darlingi | reverse complement strand
GGTGCTATCGTGGACGAACATGGTTAAGCTGAAAGAAACATTTGATAAGATCCAAGATGTTCTTATCCATCTCGCTTCGAAATTCTTTTGAAATAACTGATGCACTCGAAGATTTGATGGAAATAAAATGTCGCAAGTCGCCAAATGAAAGCCAACGACAGTTTACAACCTAAACTTTCGCTGCAAGTTGCGATCGTAACCTGCACGGTCTTAAGAGCAATTGTAATTTCAAATCTCTTCATATCCGTACACAGCCATGACAGTTTCTTTATTGTGTTCTTTTTTCCGGCCATGTTAGCTTTCCGTAAACTTTCCGTATAGAACTTTAACTTTACGGAAAGTTGCTACTATGAAAATGCGTCCATGCGTCTATGAAAGCAAATTAATAAATACAACTCTGCAGATTCTACGAATCCACGCACCTAGAAACGAGCTGCCAATGTCTGCTGCGGTAAGTATATTCCTTTTCACGAGCCTCTTTCGGTGACATCCGTTTCGAGTTAAGTAAACGTCTATTCTCTCTGTCTTTCTGTCTTGTCCCACATTCGATGGGACCACGGAAGGAGGGGGGTAAGAGGCGGACGAGGCGAGCAGGAGTGCGAAACGCAGCGTGGTGAGAGAAGCAGAGAGTAATGGAGAATGATGACCGTCGTAAAGCGTTATTAATTGTTCGCCTTCGCCTTGGTCAGCGATTGATCGTGTCACGAGGGGGCGCTGCTTGCGTGTTTCAAGCAACCACCTCTCCGTCTCTCTATCTCTCTCTTCTCCTGTCCGTCCACGTCTGACGGCGTGGAAGCGTGGAAACGGTTCTGATTATGGGACATTTTAAAGTCGCAAATTATTACTTACTCGACCACTGGCTGGCCAACGCCTCAACAACACACTAACGACACCTCGCTGAAATGTGTCATAAAAGCAGAAATTATAAAGGGCAACTCGGCCCCGACCACTTCTCCTCTTCTGCTGCTGCTGCTGCTGCTGTTGGTTGGTTGGTGTGAACAGATGACCGCTCCGCACCACCTCGCTCTCCAACTATGACGACGTTGCTCCGGCTGCTAGTGCTGCTGCTGGATGGATTCGTTTCCCAGACCTATTCCAAGACAGGACAGGAAGAGATGGAGAAGGAGGGCGTGTGTGTGTGCCAAGAACGCGATCACAACACAGACGCAACGCACAAGACGCACAACCTCCCCCACCCAAAAAAAAAAGCGTCGAGGGGGAGAAGAACGCTGCACCTATAATTTTCGATCTTTGATAAATCTAATTATAATAAAAGATTAGAAAAATCTAATAACAGCCCACTCAATTAGCCGGAAGATTAACGTTAAACATTTCAAATTAGACATCATTAAGTGTAATTTGCTGTTTATTGGTGTGTGAGCGTGCGCGCGCGCGCCCAGAGACGTCCGAAAACGCTAGACTCCGGAGGTTACGCTCCGGATGGATGGATCTGCCTGCCTGATGGGCCCCAGGAACCTTTTGCTGCTGCTGCTGTTGCTGCTGCTTGCTGCTGGCTGAAGGCTGCTGCCGATGAAGTCGATCAAGCTTTGACTCATTCTGCGCGTGAGGAGCGTTAAACGGTGGAAGGCAGTGAGAGGAGTGGCAATGATTTGAAGCGAGGACGATGGCCGTTGGCGCCCAGTTATGGTTGCTGCCGCTGCTGCTACTGCGACGAGACGGACGGACGAACGGATGGAGGTGCGCGCGCGGGGCTAATCGACGGCCGTTGGCGCCGGATAGTTTTCGGAACCATTACCCTGGCCGCTGCTTGCCCAAAATTGCTGTGTGTGTGTGTGTGTGGATGGTGCAGCATCTTCGGCCGGTAGCTTCTCAGTCTCTCCGTAGCCTTCACACGCCATCGACTGGCTGCTCCGACGGGCTATTACCGTGACTCACAGCCAATCGGCCAGCCAAATCCGGCTTGATCGCTAGCGCCACGTTGTTAGCTGCCTCAGTCGTTAGGTCATTACCGGGATGGGAGGGATGGCCAAGCCAAGGGCCCTTTGCCTTTTTTTGATTAATATCGATCCATTTCCTACCCTCGCCGGGGCCCCGAAGAGAAGCGATCCCGCCACCGGAACGGAACGGAACGGAACCGCGCTCCACCTCGCGCAGTCTCCAACATGGGGTGCGTCGATTATAGATGTTTATCTGCGATTACTGGTGGTGGAGTGGAATTACAGAAATTATTCTGCAGCAAAACTACGGGAAATCACACGCCACTTTGCTAAACTATTTTGTGAAATTACCAACCAGCGCCGGGGAGTGAGAAGCAAGTGCGGCGGAGTGCTGGAGCCAATCGCCAAATACTTTCCTTCATCCTCGACGTCAAATTCTCGTCGATCTCGTCGATCTCGCCGGCCATTCGTCGTCGTCGTGGACCGATGTGTCATCCGTCATCTCGTGGTCTTTGGCTGGCGTGGTCTTGCTAAAGAGACGAAGAAAAAACGGAATGAATTGGAGTTTCTCAAAAAAAAAAAACTAAGAAGGCGCTCCCCTTTCCTAGCACCATTAATTTCCAGATTTCTTGCTCTCCGGAGCCCAGAGCCTGCTTCGATCACTAGGACTAACAGCAGCAACACCAAACGCCTTCCCTGTTGATTAACTTATCAAGATAGCTTCGCGAGCAGCGTGAGCAGATCTCTCGAGCGACTCTCGATGATTGTGATTTCGAGCTGTAAATAATGTCAAACACAAATCTCATTAAATCGGTTAGGATAGATGTGTGTGCGCACAGGTATTTTGAATATTGCCTTCGGTGCAGGCGCGCGAACACACACACACAGAACCCGCTGAAGAAATGAGATGTAAGCTCCCATATACTAGATTAATGTGTCAAATTTATTATACTCTTCCGCTGCCGCTGCTGCTGCTGCTGCTCCAGCACCGGATTCCAGGCCTCTCTCTCTCTCGCTCTCTCGCTCTCTTTCTCACTCTATTACGGCCGCTCTCTTTGGTCGATCGCTTAATTCGGCTGGCGGAGGGCCGATTCGTTTTGGAGTCCGTTTGTTCGATTGATTTATTATCCCTCTGATTGGGATGACATGTGACTTTACGCTTCAAACGCTCGTCTGGCTCTGGCCCTGTTGGATTGATGGAAAAGGAGGTTTTGGAACACTCAAATTACAATACCACAAGGCAACCAAGCAGCTTTGTGGGCTAAAGGGTGTACAGGGTGGTGCATGAGGGGCCCCCGGCCGGCCGCTGGCACGACGAAAGACGGCCCCGCGCCCCTCTCCCCTCCCCGAGAGAGGCATTACCGTGACAAATCATTCAATTAATTTTATTATTTAAAAATCGAAACATTTTGTGTGTATGCTCGATTCCAGCTTTTTGGGGGATTGGAATTGGGGAATCAATGAATGGTGTCCCGATAGACCTCCCCCCTCCCCCCTCCCCAAGATCGTGCGCCTTAACCAGGTAGTAGTAGTGGTGGTGTTGGTGGTGCCTATCTACGCAGACGATCGAAGGTTCGCATTTCTTTCCTTTTTTTTTTTTTTTAATCATGATTGATCGTTCGTTCCAAAAGCGGTGGAAACCAGTGCTCACGGGACGGCGAATCTTGGCCCCGAAGAGCCCGGCCAGCCCGGAGTGGCATTGTCATCTTTGGCGATTGTCGCTGCCGATTGACGATAGTGTTGGGGGGGCTGCACAATTTACACCAACCAACGGAACCATTGCGGTGCTTTACCTTCGCGTGAACCATCCTTCAAGGGGCCAGACCAGGGTCCAGGCCAGGAGTGGCCGTTTGCTCTTATTTTGCGTCGGTCTTTACATGTTTTTAATTCGCCCGTTCGCCCCGTTGATTATGACAGCCCCAAGGTCCGCGTGATCGGCGCGATCTCGATCCATTCATCGATCAAGTCAGAAGCGTGGACCTTCGGATGCTGCTCAATTTGGGAATTCAGCTTCGTACAGCGGGACAGGGGCAGGGTATTTTGATTAAAAACTAATTTACCAAAGACGCTTGCGCCCAAGACGAACGCAAGATTGATGCTTAATTGATGCTTCTCTCCTGACTGGACTGGGCTAACTAGCACGCCCATTGGTAGGTAACGAGAGGCAGTTCCGTGGTGTGTTTGCAGCTTCTACTCCACTCCCCAGGAAAACAGACGTAAATACGGTGTGTGTGTGAGTGTGTGCAGCTGGAGAACGCCACGGATTTCGTATGTTGACCTCCTGTCTGCTGCTGCTGCTGCTGCTCCTCCTCCTCCTCCTCCTCCTCCTCCTACTCTTCGCTTCCCCCTTTTTCTCTTCCATCTTCTACATCGGAAGAGACGAGACGAGACTATACTTACCACTCATAAATCATTCATAATTATACACCAATCGGGCAGCGATTAAATGGTATTTAGCTAAACGAATAAATATTTGGCAATCGACAAACATGCCAGCCAACCGACCAGCCAGCCAGCCAGCGAGGCGAGACGAGGTCGTGCCATTCGTGGCCATTCAACGATCATCACCCATGATCATCATCTTCGATTCGATCCGCGGTGGATCCGCGCGCGAGTGTGTGTGGATGACAATGATGAATTCGATCAGATTTTCTGTAGCTCGTCCGTTCGTTCGTTCGGGAACTCCGCGAACCACCCCAATGCCCGGCCAATTAACCACTACAGAGGTCCTCGCGTCCGATTGGCCTCCTCGTCCTCGGCATAGCACCTCGGTTACACCCGGCTTATTGGCCGGAATGTCACAGCAAAGCAGCGAAAACTGTCAATGCAAATCCCATTAGCAACGGCCGGCCAGTTGGGCCATTGGTGTGCATTCCGGGAGACTCCGGAGGGTGCAGTTTGGCGCGAGGCCGAGCCACCGATAAGCCGATTAGCATAATTGTATTAATGTTTGTTCGGCAAAAAAACACACCAGACCAAGGAGGCTGGGGCAAGAGAGAGAGAGAGCGAGGAGAAGGCGATACAAATGGTTCGATGGCCGCAGTCGGTAAGCCATACCGGAGCATGTCGGACGATCCCCGGTATAACTCCCAGGCTGAATAGAGATCGAGCTGACAATAAGAGAAGATAATCTACTGACTCCGCCCAGGTCCAGATATGAGCTCATGGGCATGGGCGACCGGACCGGTCCAAAAGGGCCGCTCCGTTGCTAGGTGCTAGGTACCTGCGACCTCTGCTACTGCTGCTGCCACTGCTGCTGCTCCTGTTGCTATGGTGATCTATGCTAATGCTCATGAGCTCATGTCGTCGTGTAAAATCTCGTCCGAACAAACCTCCGAAAACGGTCGTCAGACAAACAGATAATGAATACTGCCGCAAATTTACATTCGGAAAAAAAGAGCGCATCCTTCTCGCCTGGGACGTCCAGGCTTTGGACGGACTGCCAAGGGACAGTGGCACTCACCGCATGACGCTTCCGGTAACACCAGCATTCGGTACGCGTTGGTTGTGTTTGCACAGAGGGTACACACCAAGAAAGAAAAAAAAAACAAGAAAGAAAAAAGAAGGATATAATCGTTCGGTCAACAATGCGAAATTGATTTACAACTTCAACTGTTGGTCGTGTACTTACTGAGGTGAACCGAGCACCTCCCCAACATGGACGAGAGCGCGCCACACGATCTCACCACCACCACAGGTCCCCTTCCACTTTTGACGTTGAAATCGATCCTTCACGGAGATGCTGAGGTCTCTGCAGCAGCAGCAACAATAAAAGCCTCTTGCCAGCCAGCCAGCGAGCGAGTGAACGAGCGCGTCCAAAAACCAAAAAGAAAATAAAGTTGTTCTCGGCTAAACTTATTTCTTAATAATGACAGTCTGCTTTGTAGTATGATAAATGAGCTCGAGATCGACCGGGCTCGATAGTTAGTTAACTTGTTTCGAGTCGTCTCCTGCTGCTGCTGCTGCTGTTGCTGCTACAATCGGAGCTGAAGAAGGGAAAGCGAGAGCGAGGGACCCACGGAATGAGGACCCCGTCCCGTCCCGTCCCGTCCCGGGGACCGTCCTATTAATTTATTTGTTCGAACATCAAGCCTTTCTTGGAGCGAAGTTGTGAGTTGTGTGTTCGCGTGTGCCTGCGCCTGTGTCTGTGTGTGTGTGTGTGTGTGTGTGTGCCAATCCCCGAACCAGGGACCCCGTGATGGTCGATCATATTTTCTGGTGTTGTTTTTTGGGGGGGGTTGCTCCCTACTGGCCCCTTTGAAGATGGTAATCGATTAGTTGCTTTAGTTGCGGGGCTCCCACTCACTTTGACGATGACCATCTGGCACCGGAAATCGACCCAAAAAATGGAGTCGCATTAGTTTTTGGGTGAGGATGCCCATCCCTATCCTCCTAAGAGCTCGCTGCGCGCCTTCCCTGGTCGTGGCCTTTTTGCCGTGCAGTTTGCTCCCAAGTGCAATGGCCAATAGCGGTCACGGCTGGTGAGGTTTCTTCGAATGGATCGTAGGTATGTATGCGTGTAGAAGGGGGCCACCGAACACCCGGGACATGGCCACGCAGTCTCCCAGATGGCACGCGGTATACGCGTTCTTTCGTTCCAAGAAACGAATAGCCGTCCTTTTTCATCGACGCCGCGGGACATGCGGATCGGTTACTCACCTTCCAGCAACAGCCGCGATCCTCGGTCACGGGGCGTGAAAGCAGCAACAAAAAAAAAGCATCGAACCAAATCTGCAACACACACAAACACAAACACACGTACCCGAACGGAGTCCGTGAATATCATACTAATTATGGCAAATTAAGTATCCTTTTGCGGACTTCTCGGAACTAATCTACCACCAATCGTCCGAAGGGGGATGTCCGAAAGGGGGAGGCTTCGACAGGCGGACAAAGTCGTCCGATTGCCCTCTCGCCACCCCCCTCGAAAAAAAGGCCATCAGGCACGATCCGAAACCTTCATTCACTGCTGTGAGGCACCAATTCGGGGTCCGATGATGGCGACCACTATACGACCCCGACGGAGATCTAACCTTCAATTTGGTGCACGCTTAGCGCCCGGACCTGTATTTGGGGGATCTCCCTCACTCCACATTATAGCTCTCCTTTTCCTCCTTCTTCTCCTTCTCCTCCTGCTCCGTTGCCGATGACCAATCTCGTATGCGGGAATTAGTATAATTTTCGAATTGGCCCGGTAATTGATTGATATTTGCCTAGGAATCGGGCCAGGTTCTCCGTATTCCGGCTGCTCAGTCTCCCAGATATGAGTCATTCCTTGCTCGTGAACGAGAGAGAGAGAGAGTCGCTGGAGAGCTTTCGGTGGAACGATTGCCTCGCAAGTAATGGAATTTAAATTGCTCCATTCTTTCGCCTCGCGGCCAACTCCCGGTAGTCCCGGAGTTTGGGGACTAGGGTCTAGGAATTCCTGTGCGCGCGGTCTTCGCTCCTACTGTTTGGGAAGCCGTTGGCCGTTTTGTCATCGTCGTCGTCGTCGTCGTGTGTTTTGTTATTTTGTAGAAACAATTACTGTTCCAAGAAGCACTACCGACCACAGCCGCGTCGGCAAAAGGGTCATAAAACTAATCCATCCCCACCGGTCTGT
>NC_064874.1:33846902-33849402 GCF_943734745.1 Anopheles darlingi | reverse complement strand
TCCCTTGAGCATTGAGAACATTACTCCGCTTCGTCCGCTGTGTAGCTATCTCTTCTTTTGCTTCTCTGTCTCTCTATCTCTCTCTCTATCTCTCACCCTATCACTCTACATATTATGCGCTATGCTGTGCGTCCTTAAACCGCGTTCACACTTGGCCGCCGCCGCCGCCAACAGCACCTCCCCTAGACCGTTTCGCTCCGCTCGAAGGCAGATTCATGGCAGATTGCGAATATTTGTTCAACAAAGTGCTAACAATTTATTTTTCCCCCGCTCCCCTCGAGAAGAGCGTCGGTCCCTCGCTCGTCCTCGGTGACCTCGCGTTGGTGCATCCCTTTTGTGTGTCGCGTGATATGTATGTCTGTACATAAAACGCTGGGACGGCGTCACCCTACCCTACCATTTTCCGTCCCGGGACGTGATCAAATTTTCAGCCAATCCAATAAAATGGAGGGAAATTGCCATCATCATCCTCGGTTTTCCCCTCGGTATTCTGTCCCACTTGGAGGGCGACCGTCGTGCAGGACACATTCTCATCTCGGCACGGCACAACGAACACAATTCGCTCGTTCGCATCAAAGTAACCTTTCCTCTCTTTGCGTGAGTGTGTGTGTACGGGTGTCCTGCGCCTGCTTCGTGTGACGTACCGACCGGGTAAGGATAAAATGGTCTATCAAATGAGCTGTCATGGCGTGGCTTATAGTGGTGTCCGGAGCTGATGATGAGATTGAGCGTTACTAACGGTTCGTAAGGATATTCGTAAGGATATTCACTAAACACCCTGAGAAGCAGAGACAGAGCTGATAATGTTGGGACGGTGGTGGTGGTCTCGTGGCTGTTTTTTCTAATTCCTTCTTCTCCACTAATTAATGTCTTCTTCTCTAATTACTCAACAACAAGGATGCAAATTACAATGGAAATGGTAGTGGATTTCGTAGGTATGTTAGGCGATCAACACACGACCAATATTATTGATCCAATATAATAAAAAAGAGATTGTAATAATGTAATTTATTTATTTGGCGTCTGCTGCCAAATATTATCTTGAGGAATAGATTAATATTCAATCAATCAGAGCTACAAACGGTGCAATATGAAATGTTATGCCAGGTGATTTTTTTTTTAAATAAAAGCATTTGGTATGATAAAAAATAGACTGAATAACTGTAAAAATTGTTTTTGAAATAAAAATTTGAAAAATGACTAAAAAACGATAAAAAATAAAACTACAATTCAGTGAAAACCTCTTATAGGCTCTCCCCTTTTCAGTCATTCAGTTGCCTTACAGATCCAATCATTTTTAACCATTAATTCATCAAATTACCAGAGACTCGACAGCTTTTTTTAACATATCTAAGAAAGGACGAGCCTTATATTTGCGGATATGACCAAAATAATCAAATGATAGAACAATAATGAACGGAAAGCTTAACGAAGACAGCAATGCTGCCTACCAATGGAATCCCTTCAATATGTTAAAAGATTCAGAAATTCACCGAGTTTTATTGGCGAGTGCTTCAATATAGCTACGCCACTCACAGTAATCAATAATATTGAACGTATTAGTACGCTAGAGATGCACAAACCGGAACAGCGAACCGACACAATGACGTCGCATCTTCCTTGTAACATTTGTTGAGGTCGTTTATGTAACGTGTTATCTCTCTCTCTCTATGTATTAACCAACCAACCAACCAATCGGTGGGTGATTCTGATGGGGTGATTGTGTTGAGGTGCTGCTGACGGTCCCCCCCCCCCCCCCCCCCCCCGGTCGGTGGACTTACCTGTGTTTCGGTGAGACCGAGCGCCTGCGCCAACGATTTCCTTTCCGCACCGACCACATAGTGGTTGCTCTCGAAGGCGTGCTCCAGCTTCAGCAGCTGCGAGGGTGAGAACGCGGTCCGGACACGTTTCGGTTTGCGGAACGGTAACAAGTAATCTGCGGAAGAGAACCCCACGAGAGACACAGAGAGAGAGAGAGACCAAGGTCGGTTTAGCGTTAATTGCGAGACAATAATATGCCGCCGTAACGCCGATGCGCTCCTGAAAATGAACCCATTTCGTCCAGATTGATCCCCACCACCACATCCATCGTCCTCTACCGCAGCCAACCAAGAAAGTAATCTTCTCGCTCGGAACATTCCAGGGCACCGTGTTCCAGAGACTCGTCTGCACTCCCGTGTCCGGTGTCCAGCATTCGCGCCAGCATTCTTCTCGTTAGAATTGGCAACGACGTAAGGTTTCGGTGCGGTGAAGAAGGCCTTCCAAGGGGGGGGGGGGATACGCGAAGGTCCCGCCAGTCCCTTCACCGACGCCCGTCCGTTTCCGCCAGCCAACGAAACTGACAGAAGGCAATTTGCCTGATAATTCTCGACTGGCTCGGGCTCGAGCTCGGTCCGCAGCCCCCGGGGCCACTTGTCAGCTGTCCCTCTGTTTCTGTATACCGTCCACGGTAACGACGACGACGACGACGACCGGGTTCTTGCCCAGCAGCAGCAGCAGT
>NC_064874.1:33824402-33844402 GCF_943734745.1 Anopheles darlingi | reverse complement strand
AAAAACCATTCACGACTTCACGTCGAAGCCTCTTAAAAATTTCCCTGTTTTTGGGTCATGAATTAGCACCAACACTGTCAAAATATAAGCTTATACTTTAGCCTGAACAAATAGACCCACTCGAGGAATCGATATTTTTTCCTACATTGTGACGAAAGTAAGGAAAACCAGAACTTGATGCTACCAGGACTCTTACTTATACCTCTGAGACTTGTACACAGACTTATCACACAAGAAAGATCTCTCAAAAGTTATGGTCATATCATAAGAATTTTAGACGACGCTCGCAGCGTGTACCGTTACCGCCGGCTTTGAATATCTAATATTTGGTCAAGAGCGCTCGCCGTTTGTTTCTCCTGATAATTTAGTAAGAAGATTGGAACCACTTGCAGAGACTACAACTATGTAGCATTCAAATTAGAATATCAGACAGTGTCATGACCAAGCAGCGTGTTGTAGCATTCTTTTTGATCACATTCTTAGGAGTTCTCGCTTATATATACTTATATTCTTTTCTTAGGAGTTCTCGCTTATATCATAAGTAAAATTATTCAAAAACTAATCCATATTTTTTCAACCAAACCGTATATAAGTAAAAGTTCGCTCAAATCTGATAAAATGATGATGAATTACTAAAGAGCTTATTTCTGTTCTAAAACTGCAATGTTTCATTTCCAGCGTTCTAAAGAACTATTTTTGCGTTAAACTCGAATTGAAAAATTGTGAGCTATGGAGTAACTTTGTGTGCCAGCAACCCGCCCGGGACCTTGGCGATAAACACCATACCCCCAACCCCATAGCCCCCACACCACGGTCGCGCACACGAAAAATCTATAATGTCGACATAAATATACACAATCTAACATCCCAAATCATCGATACCACCACCACCCCAAAAGAGGAGGCGGAAGGAGTAGATTGAAACATTGGTTATAACACCCGGCGTTGGACGGCGTGCAAAAAACCATTCCTGTGGCCCCTGTCACCCTGGCCATCGGCCTTTCAACGACGCGATGTTCCAATTGAAATGCCAAATCAGGTTTGCGCACCAAAAAACACCCAGCCCAGCCAAGTGCAACGCCTGCTAAGTGCTCCCTCCAAGGGGGGGGGGGGGGGGGGGGGCAACAAACAGCAAACGGCAACCGCCGTCGGAATCGGATCGAAGCACTCCGTTGCTGCGTTTATGTTGTTGTTCTTTTTTTTTTGTTGCTGCGGAGAGAAACAAATCCAAACCTGACAAAACTTTACTCCTTTTTTGATTAATGGCTTTATAATTGAACACTAAAAGGCCAACAATAGGCCGGAGTGGCAGCGTTTCCCTCTTCCTCATCAACCTCCTTGGCCACCGCTTCCTCCTCGTGGTGCAACATGGCGGTGGTTGGGGAGGGCGTTGTATCCGTGACCTGCTTCTCGCGTGGCGCAAAACGGGCCGATAGTGGTGGTGGTGCTGGTGCTGCTGCTGCATCAATTCAATCACACCACGACGATATGATAGCGTACAGAAAACCGATCGATTAGCCTCAACCCATCACCACCAATCGGGCGGACGGCTTTGCTAGACGGCCATGACCGGGAACTCCAAGGGGCCACCCCTTCTTTCGGGACCCCCGTTTTTGGTTGATGTGGAAGTCGTTTACACCGTCGTTTGAAAGGGGTGGGGGGGGGGGGTCGCTAATGAGGGTATTGCGATGAGGGACCCCCTTACACCTGACACCTGACAGGGCCTCACCGAAGAACCAGCAAGAACGGTCCAGCAGGACCAAAAGCTTGCAAAACCGTTGCGAGCACCATGGCAACATTGTGTTTTCGCAAACCCCCACGGCCTGCCCTCCCCAGTTTATGCTGCAGCATAAAGGCCATTAGAAGGAGCAACGCCAGCAGCAGCAGCAGCAGCAGCAGCAGGCGGATGCACGTTCAGTGTGTGGCCATCAATTTTGCCAAACAAAACGGGCGAAACCTAGCGATTAATATCGCATTAGCTGATCGACATCGACATTCGCGACGTCGCCGCCATCATAAAATGCATGTCGTTCCGAGGGAGCAGCCGGACCAACACGCTCCCTGTGCCCGTTTGTGTGTGTGTGTGTGTGTATCTGCAGCACGATGGGTTATTATTTCCATCGATTGGCATTGGCAAAACCTCGGGGATGCGTGCATTCTTCGCCACTTCATCGCCGGTCCATCCAGCAGTCCAGCGGGATCTGCGCGCGATCTTCGCGATCTTCTCGATCTGCTGCTGCTGTTGCTCGCGAACGAACGAACGAACGACGCGCGCATGTAAAGTGTCCGCCAATTGAATCCAATTATTCCCTCGCGTCAGCCAAGGGGGGGGTAAAAGGAAATGCAAAAGCACCGGAGAGAACACCGAAGACAAAAGAAGAAGGGTCAGGAGGAATAGGAAGGGGCAGGGGGGGGTGTCCCTTCGCTTCCCCTCGCCCCAATCGCCATGGAGTGATTGAGGTATCGTGTGGAGAAATTAATTCGCAAATATTCGCACAAATTGAGCCTCACGCACGGTGCGATCGGTGGGAAGGTGGGTTTTGGGGTGAGGGAAATTACGCCAAAAACAAAAAAACGGTGCACCCGGCCTCCCTTTGCTGCTGCTGCTGCTGCTGCTGCTGCTGATAGTGCAAACAAGATGCACTCCAGTTCCAGTTCCAGCATCAGGCAAGCCAGTCAGCGTTGGAGCTGGAAGGATAGTATCCTGCATGCCGCACAAAAGTGCGAACGAACGATGAGAACGTTCAGCGCGTTGTTTGTAGCGTTCATCGTCGTCGTCTCTCTCTCCCGCGATCATCACCGTGCATCCCCCCCTGCCCTGTCGTCAATGTCCCGATCGCATCGCATTAATGGCGGTGTAATTACAGCATGTGAGGTACCGGCCCCCAACCATCATCAACGGGTTGGAGCGGGAGGGGAGGAGATGCTGGACGATCACTTTGGTTGCTTCGATTGTCCATCATTTTGATAATGGGTTTCTCCGGGCGGCAGACGCCGTTCCATCCTCCTCTCTTGCTCTTTCTCTCTCTCTCTCGTTCTTGTTCTTGAGTTTCAAGTAGTAAAAGGCAGGGAAGGCCGGAAGGGATCGCGTCTGATGAGCATCACCACCACCACCAACCAGCATCATCAACATGCGTGCGTGCGTGCGTGTGCATCCTCCGGCACGCTGTTAGTGGTAAGTTAATGTTTTATCGAGTTTGCAGAATGCCGACACCACGACGGGGACGGCACTCTTACCCTTTATACCGCGCCGGGGAAACCCTTAACGATGCTTAATTTGATTGATTTCGGTGCATAATATGCCCTAATCGTGATGCGCCTTAACCCCCCTTCTACGCCACCCTTTGCTTGATCGAGCTTCATGCTGCACCGTCCACCGTTTAGTTCGAAGATTGCTTTGTTGGTTTCTTGTTGGATTGTGCACTTTGTGCAGCTTCACTTGTAGTTGGTTTAACTGAGTCTGCAAGGTTATCGTCACCAAATTGATTGCTTCTTTACTCAGCAAAGTACATACACAATGTGCCACGCAAGAGCAACGTCAATGGCTCCAGAAGAAACAACCATCAAATGGGTATCACTTTAGTTTAGAAGCACGCCAGCAAAAAGTATGGCGATCCGTGATCATAATAGAAAATTCTATTGAGATCTATTGTGATCAAAAATTTCTAAACTGTTTATTGATATCCTTCTTGCCATGCGTTCATATTATGAGAATATCAGACCAAATGTCTCGTATCTGCTCCAAAATATCTGGCGAATGAGGATTTACCCGTGGAATACGTTTGAGCTTGATGATGTTTGTGTAAATGGCAAATACTGGAGCTGAGTAAAATCCTTGGAAAACTGTCGCAAGAGGTTTAATCTCTGGACACTAAACTCGCGGATTTTTCCGATTTTTTTCACATCATCAACACAAACGTAAGGAAAAACTTATCAAAACGATATCGTTACGTATTAATTAAGCATAACGATAAAGAGAAACAATAAATTGTTGTACAAATGTTGCTAAACAAAACCACAAAACCACAAAAATAATCATCACATCAATAAATCAACTACTACTACTCAGGACAGTAAAAACCACAAATGTTATAATATAAAATAAGTGAAAAAGAGTAAAAATATCAGAAGTTGTTTCGAATGTGCGGAATGACTGGGAACGTTCTGCAACTTCAGATCAATTTTAACAGTTTAACGCTAGAACCATTTGCAGAATCTTCTTCAGATAATCTCATAAAGTGAAATGGCAGGGCAGCAAAACCATCGGCACTTATTACAAGGAGTTGACCTTTTCGCAGATACTGATCTCGCGATTCGTGATCGGTCGCTTAATCGCTCACCATCGGCGATCGCTCGCCACGCTACGCCAAGCGTCTCGTTGCGCAAAAAACGGGAGTTTAATTAAATTATCTCTCATTTGTGCAGCAATTAAGCTCAATAAAGATAAGGAGCCGAGATGAGCTGATGCCGTCCAGAGGATTCAGAGGACGTCGTGTAGACAAACCAATGATAGGGCCCCAACACACATACTGGCAGACTGGTTCTGGTCTCGTTAAGAGCAAAACTCCCGCGAAACCGAAAACACCAATCAAATGGAGTGCAGGCGGCCGGAAGCAAAATCTCGTCTTGATCACCGACGATCACGATCAATTACGCGGCCAGACAGGGGGGGGGGGGGGGGGGAGTCTGGTGCCCCGTCTGCGGGCACGGTTAAGACCCTTATCGGGCGCGACCAATCAAACAGCGACCGAACCGAGCGACCGAGAGTAGCTAACCGGCTTAATTATGATACTAATGAATTTGTTGTCTCGCTACCGCACTACTATCGCAGCTATCTACCAAGTAGCTGTTGGCGAGCTCTGTGATCGCGATCACTGCACACCGAACCACCCCCTCCCCTCCCCCGGGAGTCGTTCGAGCATGGAGCATGGAGTTCGAGCCTTGCGGTTCGCGGAATTGATTTAATAATAATATGCACATACACACAATCTGCTGACCTCATTCCACACGTCACGATCACGAATTCGATTGCAGCACGACGACGACGACGACGAATCTCGCGTCGAACCACCGTCGCGCCACGCGCCACCGTGATGTTGCATTGTGTGTGTGTGTGTCTGTATGTAAGTGTAGTGGCTAGCCCCTTTGGGAATGCAGGGGGATTATGTTGTGCAAACAGAGAGCACCGGCTATGCTAATTAGGGTTTTTGCGCTAGAAGCTGCTCCGCTTTGCCTTCATCTAACCGCGTGGCCAGCATATTCCGGTTAGCTGGATGGAAGCAAAACCATTAGGTTAATAAGGTATCTGCATCTCAACACTCCAACGAGATTAACGAACGCCCAAACCAATCAGGATTAATCCAGGAATCACCGAGTGGGCCTTTCATTTACGTTTACTACCTTCATTACTATGAATGATAACGACCTAGCTATCTAACGATCGAAATGGTTTAATCTAGATCAAGGTGAAACCGAGACGAAGCTAGAGGGATAGATGGTGTTGCATCTGGCACATCGTTCCACGCTCTTCCTCCAGTAAATCAAAATCCCATTCGAAATGATCTATACCATCTGGAGCAGATGCCTTTTCCGAATGCAGCTGTCGTACTGCACTAAATAGCGCACAATACAAACAACATTACAACAGGTTAATGCATCATTATTCTTACCATCACGCCAGCATCATCGACGTATCGCTGGACACATGAGATACACCTGTCACGGACAGCGAAACCAACGTCCTGGTTCACCTGCACACGTGACACACGTGATTCGGTTCCAAATAAAAAGGGGAGGAGAAGCCATCTTTCAATCCAACCGAGCGATCGAAAACGAAACGCCAATCTGGGCCAAAGGCGCAAAGGCGAAGCATCTGCATCGGCACCGTAGGTTCAATTTCATCGGAAACTCGACCTCCAAGTCGATTGCCCAGTACGACCATCAAGACCTCCATCAAGAAGTGACACCAACTAGACACACGCGAGTCCATGCTGAAGGCTGCACTAGAGATCATCTCACTAATCATCTCTTTGTATGTGCGCTTTTAAAGGGAAGGAGGGATGTGCCCACGATAAATGTGTTATGGATTTTCAACGCCTCCACGTCCCCATCCCTGTCTAGTGGGAATGCGCGAGCGCCACAAAAACACGCGACCCAAAGAAGTGACCACAAAGCGAGGACCACGGAGCAGGAGGAGGAGAAGGAGCAGCAGAGCAACGACGGTGCCCCTTGATTATCTTTATTTATATAGGCACTGATCGGTACCACTACCCATACCAATCGAAAGCGGAAAGACACCCCCAGAAATAAAGCTAAGGGAAACACCTTTTCGGATTTTCCTTGGGTCACTCTCGAGAAGGAGGAGGAGTAGGAGGATACCGGCCGTTGCGAGGACCGATGTAAACTAATTAATTATCCGTCCCCGGGTTCATCCTTGACTTCGTTACGTACACTCTTCCTGCGTTCCGTTTGCATGATGCGCCCTCCTTGCGTACGATCGCGATCAACAAACGAGCCACGCGTACGAGCGACCTGCTTGCGGATTGCGGATCCGCGGAACCGAGGCGTGGCAGGCAGGCTCCGACTCCGTCTTGGGGTGGCTTGACGGTGACGGGAGACGAGAACGCGTGGTGCTGGGGAAGGTGTCGACAGAGGGGAAAATTTATATTTCTCACTTTTCGATGAGGAATTAGCTGTTGAAGTTGTTGGCACTGCTGCTGCTACGACCTCCGCGCTGTGTGTGTGTCTCTCTCTCTTGTTTCTGGTGCCGTTCCTCCGGTGCTCGGTCTGTTATTGTCGATTGTCTTCGCGGTTTTTCTCTGGTTTCTGGTACCTCGTAACCGTAGTGCTACGGCCGTAGCATCGTAGCCGGAGGGCAAATTGGTCCGTTTACGTCCGTCTTGTGCATCCACCGAGCGTGGTCACCGAGAAGCTAGGCTAACGCGACCGAGCGACCGAGCAACCAAACAGGCCAAGCCAGTCACAAGACAAGCGACGTTTCGTCGCGCGTTAATAGCTACTGTCAATTATGCATGTCGCAGTCGCAGTCGCAGTAGGCAGTCGGCAGTCGTGGTGCGAGCGGAGCAAGCCGGCCCGTCACCGACCCCGGGGAACCTTCTTTCCTTCCTTCTGTTCCGTCTTCGGCCACAAGCGTCTTACACGTTTGTGATTCATTTCAGTGTAGTGTCAGACGACATCAAAACATGCAAAAGCACAACCGAAACGAGCGAACGAGAAGCATACCGTCGCTAGAGAATTGATCCACTAATTGGAATTCGTTCGTTCGTACGCAGCGACACGCATTTACACACACACACCTGGTCCTGGACCTGGGCCTGAACCTGGAGCTGGTGGCTGGCTGGCTGCGTAACGACGTGCCGCGAGTACTCAACGGTCCGGCGCCCGGGATTGGGCTTTCGAACTTTCGCGCCTCCAAACTAGCTGCTGCTGCTGCTGCTAGTGTTGTTCGCAACCGATTGCGAACCGGAGTGCGAATTGGTCGGGGGGACAGGGAACCACAACATTAGCGGCAGCATAATTACGGGTGCGTGTTTTGCATGCATGCGGCCAGTTGCATGGGTACCAGCGACGAAATCGAGCATTTATTGTGAAATGTGAGAACCACACGGCACGGCACGGCGCGGTGCGAACGAACGACCAATTGGCGTTGATGACAATAATCATTGGATTTGAAGTGACATTCTCGTGCGCTCGGGGTTATTTTTTTAAAGGCCTACTGCCTGCCTGCCTGCCTGTCTGTGATTGCACTGCGTGGTGCGTAATGCGTGGTAGCGCTCTGGCCATTCGAATTCAGGTGACAAGTGACTCCATTCGTCACTCCGGGGGAACAGCTATTGGAAGCCACATTTGCAACCTGACTAATCGAAGCAATTTTAACGCCATTTAATGCTGATTACACGGAGCACCGTAGACCAGCAACCTTATCGGCATGAAGTTGTTACGAGACCATTTGTTGGGAAATAATTTCATGTCGTAATATTCTATCGTAAAAATTCGGCTACGAAGCAAAATCGTCTAGTCTATTACTGGCCGTCCACACCATAAATATATTTGGCAAATAAATTGGGTCTACGAGTGTCCACACCACCAATTTATTTGCCAAACATTTCTGTGAGTGCCTGAGCGATCGCTCAAAATCGCGCTAAAATTTTGCCAAAACTTGTTCAAATTGTGTTATTTTGGTGTAAATGAACCATTATCATAACGATTATGGGCCGCATTTTCCCAAAAACCACATTTTTTTTATCTCCAACAAAAAATGTTTTGGTTACGTATCCAAAACATGGTTTTGTGGGAGATAACTGAAGCAAGTTGCATGCAAGCGCCCCTCACTTGGTTGCAAATGTCGCTCGTGGTAATCCACGTAGCTGCAATTAATTGGAGTTATTTGTTGGGCTCCGCAATACATTATTCCCAACAAATTGGTGGTGTGGACGGCCGGTTAGATTTTAGAAATATCGTATACCAAAATACACTTTCCTGGAACTGCGTACTAAGCACTATCTTATTGAATAGGATAAATTAATTAATAATCTTCTTGAATTGGATATTTGCTGAGGCTTGATGAGCCTGCCTTTTCATTGTTAATACTCCTCAAGTATCCAATAAATTACTGGATATGACATTTAAAGAAGCAGGCAATGAAAGAATATGAGTCCTTCTAGACCAAGAATCAGAGTCCTCGAATCCAATTATTAATCGGAGTGGTGCAGTTGCCTTATCTGCAGACCACACGCAACACTGTATTTAGAAAACTTCAGTGTTAGCTAAGTCATAGGCTACGGTTCTTCTTGGAGAATTTTTGTAAAGTTCGAGCAGACCTGTATCATGTTCTAAGACAACCAGAGATACCTTCAACTAACTAGTAGTTACGGAAGCATTCTAGTATGTTTACTCTAGAGTTACTGAAGCTGTAAGGCAGCACATCCAGACTAAGCCAATCAATGCTAATCTTGCAATATTTTGATAACTGCATACTGCTGCCTTCATTAGTGGAACTTGTAAGCAGACAACAAAACACTTAATAGCCTCAACTCGGTAAGCAATCCGTGTTACGGCTTGTTATTGTAATCTATGAATTATTACACCAAGCAAGCGATTCAAATGATTAACACTCCTTGAGTAACTCGCACTCACGATGCTAATCGCGAACAACCTTTCGGTCGGTTTCTAGGCAAAGACCCTCCACCGAGCACTGTTTGACACCCTCCCGAGAGTTCACTTCCTTATGCCACCTTCAATAATATTGATTTATAGTTTGCGAACAACAACCTTCATCATCATGCAAATAAAAAAAACTGGAGCGAGATAGGGCCGATGAAGGGCTATTGAAAGCGATCCAGCGGCATCAATAATATGGGTGAACGCCAAGCATACTGTGCTGTAGTACCTCGAGTACGGCCTCGATGTCAGTGTCAGGTCAGGTTCGACCCTTTATCGACCGAGAGCCGGCGCACAGGGCGCGCGGTTTGATGGGTCGTCAACGGTGTGTGTGTGTGTTTTTTGTTTCGCAATCTTTACCGCCGGTAGCGGTCGCTACTGCAACACGTTAAATGCGATAAAATCACTTCTCGCAGAAGGATGGGTGGAAGGCCGGAAGGGGGGACCGAGGTTCTAAGGCAAATAGACGCGACCTCCACGGTCTCTCCACTCCCACACGGAGAAGACGAGGGAACAGAGAGAGAGAGAAAGAGAGAGATGAGAGATTCCTTGAGCGGTATTGAGTTGATTTTCCGGAGGTAACGAGGAGGGTGTGCTACTCTTCCCTATGGTCACCCCTATGGTAATGTGACCCCGTGTGTCATGGCTCATTCCTAGTGGCCCATCATCAGTCGACCGCGTCGCGTCCCGAGGGAAGATTTATGGAATTTTAAATGGAACGAAATGAGAACGAAACTTACACGGCCACGGCCAGGCACGCCAGCTCCTCCCGGGGGCAACGGTGCTGGTCTTCTCCTGTTACTGCTCCTGCCCTGGTCGTGGTGGGCCGCCTTGTCTCGTTACACGCTCAATTATTGACTTCAGGCGGCTAATTCTGCATTCCGTGTTCCGACCGCATGTCAGCAGCGACCGCTACCGCTTCTCCTACTCCTTCTTAACCCCGGTACGAAGGAACAGATGATGTGCTCAAACATTGAATTATGTCCCACACTTCACATACACCAGGCACACACACACACACATTCGAGAGAACGCACTCTACTTTCACCACTCTCTTGTCTGACCCTCGCTGGCCTGTTCCTTGTTCTACGGTCATTCTTCTTCGCGGTGGTCTTAAGGTTCGTCTCCCGCGGTATGCAGATGTTCACGACACGCCAACCAGCCAACGAAGGGCTAGTGCCCGCGGTCTGTGTGCATTGCCCGGTGGCCGTTTGCGTTACTTTCCACTCTCTCTCTCTCTCTCTCCTTCGACACAGCTCCTTACGACACGTTAAACAACGTCACCGATGGACCAATTAGTTCCGTTTTTGTCTTCGTTTTCCCAAAAATATTGGTCCTCGCCTTTATCGCCATTTGCTACTATGTGGCTCGCCGGAGTCGCCAGGAGTGTCGGCGGCCGCTTTGTGTGTGAGAGCCCTCCCCTGAAGTGTGGTAAGGCAACACCACCACGGCAATTGCACGCAAGCAGCGTCTCGGATTCGGCTACCAAAAAGCAATGGCCAAAAGGCTGCCGCGGCTGCTGCTACTGCTTTCGCCACCAGCAATGCCACCAGCACTTTCTTTGATCATTCGCCTCGTTGCCGGTGGCCAGAGTGTCCGGTGGCGACAGAATGTCTGTCGGACGTGGAGTTGCCCGGTGCCCGGAATACGGAAAACGCGACCGCGACGAATTCGGATCCGTACTGTTCGGGGCAGCGATTGCATCCTCGAGACAATAATTCCCAAACAGGAACAGAAAGTAGCATTGGCATCGACTTTCGTCTCACGTCTCTTCAATTATGTGAGGATAGGAAGGAACCAGAATAAAAATGTATGTCGCCAACAGAGTCCTCGAAAAATTAATAAGACTATTAATAATGACCACAACCCCAGTCCCAAACCAAGTGTAGATGAATGGAAGAATCTTTAATCTTTATTCTGGTTGCCTACACCTTCAACGGAAGGTCCATTCGGGACTCTGAAGTGGGGATGTAGAGGATTATCCTTTTCAAGCCAATTTAAATATTAGTTAATGCCTAGAATTAGTTCAATTCTCTTCAATGTTCTGCGAACCTTCAAATATATAGAGCAACTTGAGAAAGATCTTCGTCACCAGGTCAGAACCGGAAAGGACAGGAGGTAAAGAGCGAATGTATGGCATAACCGTCATCAGCTGTCGGAGAAGCAATTAAGGAGGGGGCTAAGGTATTTAATTTTTTTTATCCACATTAACTTTTGACATTTTTTCGTAAATGCTTATGCTGTCAAGAATATTGTGTGATTTTTTTTTATCAATCGAAGTAAAACTGGAAAAGATATTGATGTGAGAACAACCGCCTTTTAGACAGTGTTTAATACTTTGGGCTACTTTGAAGCGATTTTCCCAAAACATTGGCTTATAAAATCAGGATCTATCGTAGCACAAATGCTACTGGACTAAAAAAAACTTGTTGAAATTGTTAAAACACTTAGTCTGTTATTTTTGCCCATGTTACCGTAAAAAATGTAAATACTTTTAAAAAAATATGTAAACTTGGTTTTTTTGTGGACTCGCCTGTCTACATTAGATGCCATGAACGTATTTTCAAACAAATTTTCAACGAAATACCTCTAAAAATTTGCGAATAGCTGAAGTTTAATATGGCATTTAAGTAAAAAACTAAAGTTGAATGATTTCTTCACAACAAATTTGAAGGTTTTTTAGTCTCGAATTATCGTTTTATCGAATTATCGGCTTTTGTTATTTCGGGTCAAAAAAGGGCTCATTTTTGACGATTTTTAGTGAAGAAACCAAGCAACGTTAATTTTTCAAAAAAATCTAATGTTAAACTACAACTTTTCAAGAATATATGGTTCTATTTCGGAGAAGATTTGTTCAAAACTACGTTCATGGCATCCAATCTAGAAAGGCAAGTTAGCAAAAATGTACTTTTTACGGTGCCCATCGTAGCCACGTGCCGAGTCATCAGAGATCTTAAAATGAATATCCTTTTGTTAGATTATAAGTTTATCCAAGTAGCCCCGTCGAGCTTTTGTTAAAATTTTCATTTTTCGATTTTAGGCAGATTTTTGAAGTTGAAAAAGTGGTGCTTTTTTCGATGTTGCCTCAAAAAACGACACTTTCCATAATTAAAAAAAAAATATTTAAAAAAAGTATCAACAATTTTTATAAAAACTCGACGGGGATACCTGGCAAATAGTGTACGGATTATGTGTTCAAAAGCTCAAATCGTTCGGTCCAGTAGTTTTTATGCTGCGATGGGCACCGACTTTGAAGACGTAGGTTTTGGGAAACGCGATTTTCAAAAATCCATATCTTTGTGAGTTATGCTTCGATTGATCCCAAAATTTTACACAATACTCTAAAAAGGATGAGCACTCATAAAAAAAATGCGAAGAAATAAAATACCGAAGCCCCCCCTTAAGTCGGTAATACTAGAAATACTGGGATGTCTCCATAACCCCGATGAAAAGCCCGCTACACGGCCAGCAACAGGAGGCAGCATCAGACCGACAATAGGAAGTAAAGTGAAGATGCTCTTCGCTGCAAGGCGCCCTGCACTAGCACAGGCGATGCTCCTCGGCGATTGCGGCCTAACAATGATGGATCATTAAACTGGAAAATGCTTCATTAAATCGCATTTCCATCGTGCACCCATCGCAGTTCGTTCTTTGGACTCCGGACAGCGGGAACCAGCGGGAGTGTCAATCAAAACGGTAGCAAAAGCGATAATACCACCAGCCACCAGGAAGGGCAAAGCAGGCAGGCCTCGCTGCCTGCCTCGGACTGTCCCATTCCATTTCGGTTCCCTGTTCCCTCTCCCATCCGTGCTTCACCTCAGATCATCTAATCGGGACCACGCATCTGCCCGTTCCCTTCCGTTTTGCGGACTTTGACTTTGACGCATGAATCTCCCACCGAATACATCACCACCCCTGGGGGGGGTGAGTACGGAAGTCACACTTCACCTCGCTCTCTCTCTCTCTCTGATTCTCCCTCTTCCTTTCCTCTCTGTCATGTTCACCCCAATCAACGGGAAGCGATCGCTCAATTAAATTGTGGCCAGAGCTCTCGAGCTCGGATGTCGAGTGACGCCCGGAATGTTCCAAATCCAAATCCTCCAATCCCCGTGAATCCGGAGCGCTAATCCTCGTTAATAAACACCAGGCATCAACCCCTCACCCTATTGAACCATTTTATAGCTCGTTTTTCTTCCACAAAAGTCCCCGGATCGAGCGTTGCTAAGGAACGCATCAATCGGATTAACGTGCTTCCGGAGCTCCGGCGAGAAGGTGGACGAAAGGAGTGGGAAAGGGCAATATTTTCTTTTGATTTTCCGAATCTACAGTCCATAACGGTGTCATCAATACTTACTTCCGGGGAAGCGTGGCGGGAACACGTTACGGCCGTGGCGGCTCAGCAACCACGGATAGAGCGGATAGCTATCGCGCACCACCCCATGATGACCGTGCACTCCCAGATGAATCGGATGTCCCGGTGGATGTGGAAAGGGTCCAACGGCTCCACCAGCACCAACAGCACCACCACCACCAGGGCCAGCGCCAACATGTCCTGCGCCAGCTGCTTGCGCCTGTACGTGCGCCAGGGCGGCAGCCGCCTGGAACTGAGCGGCCGCAAGAAAGTGTTGTTGCTGTTGCTGCTGCTGCTGATGGTGATGCTGGTGGTGGTGATGATGATGATGATGGTGGGCTGCAGCGGCCGCTGCCGCAGCCGCAGCCGCCGCCGCTTGCATGCCGGACGCAAACTCGGATGCCGTGCCACCGATAAACCCGGGCAGTGATTTGAGATCCAACGATCCCGCGTGACCGATCGGGAAACCCGGTCTGCCGACCAGACCGGCCGGTATACCGGGCACCAGGATCGGCCCGGTTCGGGTGGCCACCGGTGGTGGCGTGATGGGCGGAGAACTGCGAGGTGATCGCTGAGCCCGGGAGTCCGAATCCGGCGAAAGGCACGTCTGGGACGCCGGCCTTGGACTGCTGCGACTGGAGTTGCTGGTCAGTTCGAGCGCCGGTTGCTGCTGCTGCTGGTGGTGGTGGCCACGGTTAACACTCAGCTCGAGCGGTGGTGTCGCGGAACCAACACGCCGACCATCCGGTCCCGGCGTCGTGTACTGAGGTAAGAAGAGGTGCTGTCCCCGGTGACTCCGCGAGTCTCCATCCTCGCGATGGTAGACCCCGGTGGTGGTGGTGATGGTGGCCGGTTGGTAACTACTGGAGTCGCTCCCGGGACTCCCGAGTGGCGCTCGTTCGGAAGTCTCGCTCGGCGTGGTCAGTCCTGGTGTCCTGTGGGCGACCAGAAGCACGCCACCACCACCAGTGGTGGGTGGAGGTGTCCGGTTCCGGTCCGGTTTCGGTTTCGGTCGCGGTCCGGGGCTCTGGCTGCCGACGATGGATTCGATGCTGAATCCGATGCGAGGTTTCTGCGTTGGCAGTGCTGCCATTACGATGGTCGCCGCCGTCAGTGAGACCAGGGGCATTCTAGGCATTCCTAGGCACCCAGACACACACACACACACACACACACCTAGGGACCTGCTTATCAGTCTCTTTCCCGGTCCCGGTCGTTCCTGCCGTTCGTCGCGGTCACTGTACGTACATCGCGGCCGCCATTTGCCCGCGTTTGCCTCCGTTCAATCCGTTCCGTCGACTGGCGGTTGCACATCGTACAGCGTCCTGTGCGTACGATCTTCGGTCTGCTGTCTGACTTCACGTCAGGGGATCACCGTCAGGATCAACACAACAAACTTGCTCAGTTGCTTAACTTCACTTCAACTTCACGCCACCACCACTACGCAACGCATCAGCTGCGATCCATTTCCAGGTTCCAGGGCACTACACTACGTCGAGTCCTTACGTCGCGTTTGCGGTTAGCGCGAGAAACAAAACACTATTAACGCCATAAAGGTACGGTTTATGCGTCGTTGGCCAGCACGCAGCATTTCAGGTTCAGCAGGTCCGCCGTTCCATCCGTCCGGCGTACCCTCGGTCGATCAAAAGAGCAGGAAAGGACAACGGCGCAGCACGCATGCATATGCCGCGTAGTAGTGTGTGTGTGTGAGTCCATTCCACGGATTCCAGAGGGCAACAGCAGCAGCAGCTTCCATCAACGGTTTACATTCGCGTCAAAATCCTTCCGCGAGAAAAGCACGTTTCAGTTGCTCTCTTTCTCTCTCTCACACACAATCAAACACACAGACACACACACTGTAGAGTGCACGTTTATCTAGCTACTATGCTCCCGGAGTCTGCTTATCGGGGCACCACTCCATGTTCACCGAGCGTTGAGCACATAATACGAGGAGGCTCGTACCTCGTGCTGCAGGTCACAACCACGTCACAACCACTACTACCACTACCATCGTCATACACACACACAGACACAAAAACAAGGGGGGGCCGGTTAGCTCCGCCCCTTTTTGGAGGCACCATTTCACCCCAACCCGCCAACCCCCTTTGGTTCCTGGCTCCCCTTTTGCTTGACGCGCGTTATCCGCCATTGGCAGTGAACAGCAACCACCCGACTGTGTGTGTGTGTGTGTGTGTGAGCTCGTTTGACAGCTGTACTGAAGGTGGGGTGGTGTGGTGTGAGGCTGGGTGGGAATGGGGTGGTGCTGGAGGCTGGGTGCGGGTCGCTTAACAAATGGGAGGTTTTTCTTGCGCCTCAGCATAATGGCATATATTTACTTTATTTATTGTATATTATTAGAAGCTTGTTAAAAGTTCATTCTATAATTGCTCTCGCTCTCCTTGTTATTTGGTGTTTCATTTTCGTTTATTATCGCCATTTGCGCTCTGCGTCCAGCATCAGCAGCAGCAGCATCACCCCGCACCCCGCACCATCGGACACCCTTGGAGTGGGCCCTTGATTATTGGAAGGTGGCGAATGCGCCCTCTGGGAGGAGAAAGGATTCCGTTCGCAACCCGGAGTGCAAAACAACAAATGGCGGATCCGAGGCAAAGGTAATTTCAGGATGCGCTGCGCGATCAAAAAATTGTTTGGTCTTCGTCGTCGTCGTCGTCGTCGTCGTCGTGGCCAGCTGCGTCGTGGTCCCTTGGAAGACGATTGAAATGGAACGCGTAGCAAGCGGTGAGCAGCAGGTCCAATCGTTTTCTCATTTCATGCCGAGCAGCACGCCATGGGTGAGCATGAGCGTGTGTGCGCGTGTGTGTGTTGATGGACGGGGAAAAACACATTTCCATCGCGTTAGCATTTCACATCTTCGATAATTGATGCGGGCACTACCTCTTCCCACACACACACACATTGCCGTGGCTATTTATCATTCCTTATGGTATCTTTCGCTAATGGAATGTGGTGAAGGTGTTACAGTATTTATTCCTTTCGAGAAAATTCGCCTTTCACGTTGGCCAGTAGTATCTGTAATGGTGATTCATACACAACTTTAATAACATCGCGTTGTTTTTACATATTATTTTTTATAAGTGAAAGGAGTACCTTAGTCTTGGTTTGGGTTGGGCGAATATAGAGAGTCACAATCGATGCTAACGCTTTAAGACGACGATCCATCAAGGCAGCCTAAAGACGCTCCAAAAATCAAGCGGATAATGTAGACTAGTATAAAAGCAAACAATCACGATTTTTTGGGAATAAGTCGTCAAAAAGTAAATGACCGGAGACGTAGCAGTAACTACGTAAGCAAAATCCCTTCTTTTCCAAGGCATTACGTCTGTTATAATAGAATCATGAACGCTGTTCGTAAGCTTTGTCTGCAGTAGCTGAACAAAAAAAAAACGAATAAAATGCATTTCCACAGTATTGTGTATCATTGCAAAGACAAAAGTTTGATCCAGTTTAGTGCAAGAGTCGTCTGCCACAAATGAGGATTTGAGTTTTGAACTAAACGAAGCGGAACATGAAATGGAATTTAAGGCGGTAGCAGTGTCTCTCGGAATGAAGGACTATATAGAAATCTAATATCTAGGAATCTTTGGACTTAAGCTTGTGCTCTGTGATGCAGGCTAAACACTTGCATGCTTTGCTTGAAGTATAGTCGATACGCATTCATAAACCACGTCAAAAAAATTGACAATTCTCAGCCTTACACGCAAGCCTGCAAGTAACAAAAACAGAAAGTAATTTAAAATGAATTATGAAAAGCGATTTTCAAATTCACAGTCTTCCAGAAATTTCAGTGGTAAGTGGCCATCTATTTTGACTCCAATAGAGCATACAGCAGAGGAGTCCCTCAATTTATTTTGCCTTTTTATTGCTATGCTGCTACTCCTCATCATAACCACACTATTGATACGTGTTCGAGTGCGAAAACAACATCCAAACTCCAGTGCGAACACCACCAGAAGCGAACTATTGTATCAACGGAACGAACACGTTGTGATTGCGATCCTTGCGCGACCAATCCACAAGACTCATCTCATCTCATCACATTCCCACACATTTTTCCCGAGGAGTATGTTCCCTTCGGTCAGCTCAAGCAACGAGCTGTCTGCCAACACCACAGTCAAACAGTCTAGGAGGACGCAAAAATCGCCCAAAAAGTGTCTCCCAGGAATCTGATAAACCTTCCACATCCCTTCCTTCATCCCGCAGCTTCTTTACCCTCCCGCCTTGGTGATGATGTCCCTTGTCCTTGTCAACCAACGCCAAAAAGGCCAAATCGAATCGAGCACACAAACACACACACACGCATATCGGGGCGCAGGTAGATCGTTCGGGGCCGTGCGGGGCGTTCCTTCACGGAACTGCGCACCTCATTAGAGCCGGTTCACACCTTTCCCAAAATAATGAATAACAAACATTCGGGCGTCCTCCAGCTGCGAGAGCGCCCTAGGAGGGTGTCCTGTTCCCTTTTCTTGCCCCTCGATGGAGAGCGTCTAGCGTCGAGCGCGCAACACCAAGGCTCCTTTCTCCGTTTCTCCCGAAAAAGGACCTTCCATGAAAAACGATCTCCGTGATCCGAGGAATCGGATCGGATCGGATCGAGAACCGGGCACCCCCCTCCGGGTGGTGGTGGTCGCCGTTAAGGACACACCACTTGTTGTTGTGCGTTGTATTGTGTGCCTCTTGTTCTTGTTGTTGTTCTCTCTTTTTCTCTCTCTCTCTATCCTCCCATTGCATCGGTTGCTTGATCAATTATTTTATTAATCGACAACCTGTTGCTATTCCAACAGCAGGAAGCAAACAAAAGGCGAAAGACTCTTCACACACTTACACACACACACACTTATACAAAGAGACCACACTCCGGGGGGTCGCTTGTTTGGGAAATTATGATTCCAAATGTAACAAATGCAGCCACTTGTGCTTGTGCGTGTTGTTGCACACTGACACTGGTGCTGGTGCTGCGACCCCTTCTTCGTTGCTTATTTGTTGTTTGGTTGGTGGTAGCGCCATGACCATGTTGAGCCAGACCCCCCCCTGGCCGCAGCGCGTGAACAGGGCCATTAGCGCGCACCACCTTCAAGGAACTCATTGGGAACGCGCATTGCACCAAAGGCAACACGTTGATATTCGATACAGCGATGCCGACAATTAATAACATCTTTCTCTCTGTTTCGCTGATAATTCCGTTGAAAAGTGATCGCACTATCGGGATCGATGATCGGGGCGACGACTAGCGAGTCTTCTGACGTCAGAACTACTGAGTCTTTACCCAAACAAAAAAGTGCCAAATGCTTCCCAAATACTTCAACTCTTGACAGAAAATGACGGGCCCCATTTCGAAGTTCCAACCGTTGACCATTCGTTTCACCTCTCGAGGCCCTTTCCATCTTTCTTTTTTATGTTCCTCTCAATTTCTCAAAACTTCACTCCCCTACACCCCCACCCCCCACCCCTACCTGCCTGCTGGTGCTGTAATGCGCACGGACGATAATTAAAACATCACACGATCGGACGTTTTTCGGACCCCGGGATCCGGATGGATCCGCGGGATACTCGGGCGAAAGATCACCTCGCGCTTACACCAAACGGGGACCGGGAGCGAGGGAGCGAGGGAGCGAGGAGAGGAGGAGAAGAAGTGTGCGAGGGACGAATAAATCAACGCCATCAGCCATTGAGTGCAGGGACGGCGAAGGAAATTAAATATTTATGATGAGCACACCCCAGCGATATATATATATTCTCTACTCCTGCTGCTGCTGCTGCTGCTGCTGTGGCTGTTGTTACTGATGATGATGATCATCATGCTGGCCAGCTTGCCAGCGTGAGCCGTGAGTAACACTTTACCGCTGAGCCCGTTGGGTGCCCCGGTTCGGTGCTTGGCGCACGCAGGGCGCAGGTCAAGCATTGTGCCCGGGCTCCTCTCCGGTTCACCGCGAGGCGCTTTCGTGGTCGTGGTTGGCCAGCCAGCTAGCGATCGAGCAAAAACGGACCGAATTGCTTGATGATTTACTTCATTGCCCTCCCGCTGATCCAGTTCGATGAAGGAGCGCGCGAGAGACCGCCTCGGCCACGGCCTCGCGTCTCGCCCTCGCGTCTCGGGGTCAGTGGCGTGGCAAATATTTGTTTAAAACCCCCCCTGCAGCATGACGGCTGGCCTTCCATTAGCATTAGGCGGTAAATTTGGAACGAAAATGAACGAAAATTAAATTCCTCCCAGCGAGGGAGATATGGAGATGTGCCGAAGAGGCACGAATGCTGCAGTCGAATTTGAAACCCCGGCATTGTGTTATGCCGTGTGATGGGACGTAATAAGGCGCACGGGACGGGACAGGAACCGGGGTTCCGGGGGCTGGTAACATTTGCACATTATCGGCCCCAGCGGTGCCCTGCAGGTGGAGATGTCCTGCTTCGAGGTTCTTGCCGCACGGAACGACGTGAACAAGGCTGCAGGCGC
>NC_064874.1:33801902-33819402 GCF_943734745.1 Anopheles darlingi | reverse complement strand
AACCATTCTAAACCCCCGGAAACGCCCTAGTGGCATCTGTTGGCGCTCGCAACGTTCGACCAGACCAGACCCAATATAGGATAAAGGTCCCTCATATCGATCCCTCAGCGAGACAAAACCGATTTTCTGCACCCAAAAGGGGCGCTGATGGTCCGCTTTTCAAGCCCCAGATCCGAGCCCGATTCCCGATTGTTTCCACTTAATGATTATCGCTCAATAGACTGCTTCCGTATCTCCGCCTTCCGACACAGCAGACCAGCAGACAATCAAAGAAAAATCCTCTCAAACGAACCAATCCAATAGAGGTTCGTCCATAGATTTCCCCTCGAGTCTCGAGCTAATTTATCGTTGCTTCCGTCCGAAGGCCGATACCGAAATGGCGTACGCGCCCCCCGCCTGATCCTTCGGGTTCGCAATTTTCTCCCAGCTCCTTCCGAGCAGGGAGGGTTTCGGAACGCCCGGAGTTCGGTCGAGTAAGATGTCAGTTTCGGCAAAATAATGGTTTTCCACTTTAGTTCCGTGTCTCCTTCCTTTCTTGTCCCTTCTGCCGTTCTGGTCCGTGTCCGAATAATGAGTGTTCCATCCCAGGGACCGGAAGAACGGTAGCTCCTCGTACCTTCTCGCACCACATCCGACGACGATTGACATATGTTCCGGTGAATTAAAAGAAGTCATCACTCAGCGGGATCCGGGACACGTTGGACTTTTGCTCCTACAAGAATATCCCTGGGATCTTCCCTGGGACCTTGCTCCTTCTCAGCTTCTGTTTCTGAAACACGCTTGAGCTAAAGCTCGCTGTAAATTGTGCTACAATGCACTACAATGCCGTCGTAATGGGCCTGTGCGTGTATGTGTGTATGTGTGTGTGTGTGGGATCACGACAAGAAAACAAATATTTAACCTCGATCCCGGGGACCAGTTTCACAGTAATTTCCGCCATCCGCCATCACGGCCACAGGGTTCGGTCTTAAAATTGGAATGTCTGCTCCTGGGAGCGTTAAAATCATCCCATAAAATCACCATCCCACCGACCCCTCATCGCCAGGATCGCCATGATCGCCATCATCATCATCATCATTATTATTATCAACCAGTAAAGCGTGATGAGAGCGGCGGTGCGTCGACTGACCTCGTGTGATGCGGGCATCGTTTGGGCATTTTTTTGGGCAAATTCCAAGTCCCAGGCCTGGCAAAAGATCTCTTCGCAACAAAGCAGCAGCAGAGGACAGGAGAGTGCTGCTAACCCATAAAACCGTTCATCAGGCGAATCAGTCTCCTCCGCCCTTGCTCCTCTCAGAGTCACAGCATCATCATCATCTACATCACTTCGTCGTCGTCGGGCGCGAAGGAAGAAGGCGAGAGGCGAGAGGCGAGAGGCGATCATGGGCGCCGGGGGTAATATGAGTGTGCCGCGCAGGGGTGTGGTGTGCAGGCGAGGCCGAAAACGGGTGAAGCTTCGACAGCGACAGCAGCGAACGCGAGCGATCGAGAAGATTCATTCGCCTCGCAGGCTTCACGCTGTTTTCGCCAGCTTTACACGCCCGCTCGCGATCGCGCGAAATCCAACGACCAAGTCGACGACGATCAAGACGACGACCAAGACGACGACCGGGCGCGATCTTCCGCCAGCAGCGAGAAGCCAACCTCCAAGTCCTCGAGAGCCGAGCGAGATGGTTGGCTCATAAATATTTCATGTTAACGCGTTGATTTATTTGTAAATAACGCAAACTTTATGCCCATGATGTTTTAATTAATAAGTGGTAAATTTGTGTAATGCTATACCACACGGTCTCGATCGATAGGGACCACTCGTTCCACTCTTGGGAACAACAACAGCAACGAACCGGGTTCTCTCGCTCTCTGTGTCTTGGTCGGTTGGTGTGTATTGCACTGTACGCGTTCAGGCCATCTTTTATGCCAGATCGATCGTTTACATCGATCGCCTCGCGGTGGTGGACAACGCTGAAAATTCGCTTCGCGATCGCGTCCGCGTTTTGTTCCCTTGGAGTGCTGTTGTATACAAGCGGCGGCAATCATTGGCTGACTGAGGCTGACTCCACGCCAATCGATGCACCGCGAGTGATCGAGGCTTCAAAGGGATCGGGAGGTGTGATGTGAGAGCGTTTGCTATAACTCTTATCAGTCTTTAGGGTGATTGGGTGTTAATGAGTGGTAGGAGAGTGGCGCACAAGGCGATCTGCTGCCCTTGCACTTGCAGTCCAACCAAGGACACAGAACCAGCGCTTGTGGCCTCGTGATCGTGATTTCCTGTGCTTGATCTTCTCGTTCTCTTTACCGGGTTCTCAGCAGCAGCAGCAGCAGCAACAGCAGCGGAGAGAAGGTTCCAGGGAGGTCCGTGTGACCGGGAAGGCGACCGGAACGGCACGGGGCTTAAAAAAAACGATTTATCTCTCTGGCGCCACATTGACATCATTTATCCAATTACCTTTCATTGGGACACTTGCTTCCCAATCGTTCGCTTCAAATAGTAGTCGTCGCCCAGGACTCGCTGGCGGCACCCTGGCAGCGTGTCCCTTGCCAAGGGGTGTGGAAGAAGCCCCATAGGTGGGCCCCAAAAAACCCGGGAAGGGAAACCTCACCGAGGATCCCGCTGCGCCAGCCCCCCGGATAATTGTTTTGGATAAGGTGTCCCCTGCCCTGATTAAACTACAAACTTTAGGTTCACCTACTCCTCCTCCTCCTCCTCCTTCACCATCCCTATCCCCCCGGTTTGGGGTCCCGGGGCTCATGGCTCCGCGTGACGTGACATGACATTCGATACGGTTGTGTGTAGGGAAGTAAATGGTAGTTGATGAGCAATCTTTTATGGCGTCATGGCGTATATGTCCCTTACATTGGTACTGTCTGTCTATCTGTCTGTCTGTCCGTGTGTGTGCCCGTGTGTGTGTGTGTGTGTCTGGGATCAGAGGGCCACACTGATAAGTACACTTGCGGGCACCGTTTATTATGGGACACCGGCACGTAACATTTGACAGCGCCAGATCGCCGCTCACGGGGCGAACCTATCTCTCTTGATAGGTTTCGGTCCGGTTCGGTACAAATATGTCATAAAGATGTAACAACGAGCGAACGTTGTGTAACGTCTCGGACACGCCAAGGCACGCTTTAAACCCCCCCGGAGTCCCAATAAGATTAAAAACCGGGTTCGCTAACTCACTTTAGGTAAGTAGCACCACCACGACCGACTTATGTTTTAATGTCCCGGACCGATAATCAAATTACTCGAACTCGAATCTCAACGACAAGTTGTTTGTGGGAGCGACGCTCGAAAGCTCAAGCTTTTTGGTTTGTCGTTGATTGTCGCCGCCGACGGTAACTGCGAGAGGTTCCGGCAACACTAACTGAACTATCCGGCTAATCTTGCCAATAGAAGCCGCACCCGGCGGAAGGAGACAGGGTGACCACGGTGACGACGGGTTTGGGTCACGCAATTCCCGAACCCCTTCGGCGGATTGGCGGTTGTGTTTTTGGGGCCCCGGGTAATTAATTGTTTCTTATCGGCAAGTGGCGATCGCGACCAGCGTAGAGTCGTCGCTCCGTCCGTCGCTCGCGAGACTCCTGACGACCCGAGAATGGCCGACTCGGGCTCAAAAATTAAGTAAATAAAGTCAATTAGCATCTATATCAATCTTGCTCCGTCTCGTCTAGTGGCGTTTTTTTGTTGTTGTTATTGTTGACTTGCTTGATGTCCGGTTTGGTTCTTCCGTTCCAACGATGCCGACGAGAATGTGCCAAAGATGGCGTCGGGTATCGCTGGTCCCCGATTACGCGTCACGGTCAGCGTGAACGGAATTGTGACACATTCGTTGTTGTTGTTGTCACCCTAGAAAACAATATGTAGCCAATTAAAAAAGGAAGAAATGCCGTACCAAATGTCGCTGACGTACGCACGACGCACCGAACGACGTTTTATCCGGATGACAGCAGCCCGGAAACCGGTTGCCCCTTGGGTTGGGGGGGGATTGGGGCCTCCATAATGGAAATGAACACAAATAAAGCGAACCAATTACAGAATGAACTTATAACAAGCTCTTAATAGTGTATCATAAATAAAGCAAATACACACCACCATCGCACCTCTCGCGTAACTGTCATCGGAAGCGCGAGCGGCGAACGGGCATTGCGGCCCGGGATTGCCCGGGATTCGTTACCGCCAACGAGGGATGCGGGGCGACTCCAGCAAAAAAAAAAACGCTGGTGCCCGGGGTTGATCCAAGCTAGCCAAGCTGGCAGGCAGGCAGGCAGGCTGGCACCTCAATTCGTTGTCCGATCGATAATTGTGTCCAGAGAGTATGAAGGAGACAGAGAAAGGGCAAGATCGAGAGAGAGAGAGAGAGAGAGAGAGAGAGACAGACAGAGAGCGAGACAGAGAGACAGACAGAGAGAGAGACCAAGAAGAGAAATCCATCTCTCAAACGAGCCAACGAGATTGCAATTCCAAATCTCCCTCGTCGTCCGGGGATTTCGAGAAGGAAAATGCTTCCTTTTCCCTGCCGCACACACACACACGCACACGCACACACAGCATCCCCCTAGCGAAGGGTAGTAAGAGGGAAAACGGAGGAAAAAGCATGGTCCAAACGAGGGGTTGTTCATAGCAACCCTCCTTTCATGCGCGCGCGCGCGCGCAAGCTCCGCCTACTCTTCCTGTCATCGGCGACTACGTGGTGGTGTGCGTGTCATCTCTCTCGCGGGGAATCAGGTTTCATGCAGCAGCAGCAGCAGTAGCAGCAGGTTTTGGGGCGGCTTAGGGGCGGTTTTCATGTTTTCAAGTTTTCATTCCGAGTTCCGAGCCCGTTGTGCGCAGATCGCCGTGTTCCGTGCGTCTCCAGAGCCTTCCTCAGACCCAGCATTCCGTGTGTGCGTGCGTGTGAGTGCGTATAGGTGTGTATTGTGTGCATTTCGCACTGGAAAGTTTGTCAGTTTGTGCTGCTGTGGTCCGCGATCGCGAATTGTTGTTGGATCTTGCAACGCGAAGCATAAACCTTGTCTTGCGCGCTGTAACCCCGTGTGTCCGTTGTGTGTGTGTGTGTTTGGGGATAATCAGTGAGACAGAGGAAGTCCTCAGCAAGTGTCGATCCACCTCGATTAGCTCACGGCATTCGCGTGTGCATCCGTATGACAAATCAAAGAGAAAGGCAGTGAGATGATTGTTTAGCAGAAGAAGCAGAAGAAGAAGACCAGCGACGGTCGCGAGATCACCGCTTGTGTTGATCCTCAGAGAAACCCCGAAACACAAAGAAGCAGCCTCCTTCCTCCACGAAAACCGAAACCGTGAAGTGACCTCAGGAGTCCCGGAGTTGTGTTGTGTTCTGCTACCCTTGTTTTTTTGTTTTGTTTTTGAGCCTCCCCAAGTGGCCCAAGTGCGTGGCCCAACCAGCGTCCAATGATCGACACGTGCCGCACGGAGGAGAAAGTGTTCAAAGTAGCCGCGAGCAGTAACTACAAAATGCCGACGCTACAGCCGCGCATCGGTTTCAGCATCGATTCGATCGTCGGCAACACGACACCCAAGTCACCGCCACACACGATCACCAAACCGCCGCCACCGGCGATGGTGGTGACCGCCACCGGCGATGATCGTGATCGTGCCAGTGCGCTGGGAGTGCACGGTTTGGCTAGTCAGCACCAGCACCTCCTGCAGCAGCACCACCACCAGCAACAGCAGCAGCAGCATCCAAGTCGTTCGCCAAGTCCACCGCAAAGCTACTCGGTCCGGTTGAATCGTCTGCAGAGTTTATCGCCACCGCACAACTACAGCATCACTCGACTGCCGGAAAGTCCCCAGAGTTTGGAGGGTGGTGCTGCGGGTGGTGGTGGTGGTGGTGATCGTGCGGGACATCATGCGAGTGTCCGCTCGCTGGAAGCGCTTCAATCGCGCCTTTCGCCCACTGGCCTTCCGCCGCAGCAACCTCTATCGTTGAAGCGTCACCGTAGCCCCTCGCCACCTGCCTCACCCCCTTCCATCGGTACCCTGGGTGGTTCTCATCTTGCCGGACCACGTGTGGACCACGCGGCACACGCCGCACACACCGGGCACGCACCACCACCACCACCGACAGGACCGATCGTCGTTCCGGGACTTCCGGCCGGCCTTGTGCGACCCTTTCCCGTGAGTCCCTCGCAGCAACCTTCGGCACCACCACCACCGTCCCAGGGTGGACCAACGCAAGGAGGTGGTGGACCCGCACCACCACCACCGCAACCGACGGAACTGAAAGGATTGCCACCGTTCCTGCATACGCCCCAGGAGATGATGCAAGCCGCTCACAACCAGCACTTCCTGGCGGCCCAGTTCCAGGCGGCCGCACTAGCCCACGCCCAGGCCGGTCAACCCTTCCCGCCGCATCCGGCCGCGGCACATCTACACAACCCGAACCTGCCACCCCGCGACAGCTACCCGCTCTATCCGTGGCTGCTGAGCCGCCACGGGCGTGGCGTGTTCCCGATCGGATTCCCTGGCAGTAAGTATCGAATATGATCCACGTTACCAAACTTCCAAACTCTGTGGCCACCACTACCGGTGGAAATGTCTAGAAAATCCCGAAAAAGAGAGAGAAATCGATGTCTCTTTGGTGAAGAGATCGAAACGTAAAAGGGAAAAGAAACGAAAAGATTTGGTTGCTCAAGATTGTGATCCAAGCAAGCCGTCGGCACGTCAGACACCGCAACGTCTCCCCTTCTTGTTTTGTCTTCTGTTTTGCGTCTTCTTCTCGCTACGCAACGCTTGTCCAGATGCTTTCTTCCTGGAACAACCTCCTGGAACGACTTTTAACGGCAATCATGGACGCTTTTATCCTTTCCTACTCCTCGAACAATGGGCAACAATCGGTGTCCTTTCTCTCTCTCTCTCTCTCTCTCTCTTCCTCGTCGTCGTCGTCGTCGTTGATCGTAAAATCCTTTGCGAACGATCCTAATTAACGATCGATCTCCACTCCACGACCCCCAGAAAAGGGAGGGATGCTCGATCGTAAAAACTTCTCGTGCTTCCACAACAACAAAAAACAGTTGGACGACCTTCCGTGGACGACCGTCCTCGGAGAGAAGGTCCCGCCGGAGAACACGCCGCGTTTATGATGCGTGGCAGGCAGAAAGCTACAGAATAAATGATTTATTTGACAAACAAGAAAACACAACCACGGCCGTGGCGGCCACGCGCACACATGCGATTGCAGATAGTGGTCCAGATTGTGCTCCTCCAGAGTGTTGTTGCTCCTGGTTGCTGCTGCTGCTGCTACTACTCGCGTTATCGAGCGACAACGAGCTGAGTCGGTGATCGCTCTGTTGCTACCTTAGCAGGAAGCACGCACACAGCTCCTCTCTAGCTAGCGCCTCTGCACGTCGATCGCGCTAATAAAAGCACATTTATCGCTAATTTATCGCCATCGCGCATTGGAGGAGGGTGCGTGGAGCATAAGCATAAGCAGAAAGATGATTAACACTTTCCTCCGCTGCTGTTTCGTTCGTTCGTTCGTTGTACCCTCCTCCCGCTCTGTACTGCCATCCTGCGACGCTGCGATCGCGCCTCGCGAAAAAAAGAGATCCAGCGAGAAAAAAGAGAGGAAACTGCGTCTGGTTGGCGCGTCAGCAATAAATCGACGATTCCACCGATTTATACCAACACTTTTTAACGAGTGTTGCGTCCGCGTGAGAAAAAGGGAGAGGGAGAGAGGGGTGGCATAATTTATGCCACTCAACACCACCACCACATACCAGCAGCACCACCACAGGCCGGGGAACGGCGCGCATCCTTCTGCGGTGATTATTTTGGAGCAATTTTCGTTCGCATTTTTCGCCCTCGGTCCCTTTGGTCGGAGTCCCGGAAGAGGAGGTCCCCGGGTTGCTTGGTTTATGACGCTCACCAAAGCACCTCAACGGTTTCGTGGTTTTGCGGCTTTACGTACGAACGATCCTTTGTAGTGCGATTTCCTTAGGTTGAAGGCGCTGAAAACGCTTCCGATGCGCGTTGATTTTCACGGGACGCACACCACCCAGGATCCGGCCGCCAGTGTGTGTGTGTGTGTGTTTCCAATGCTTTTGTTGCCATCATTGTTGTTGTTTTGTTGGAAATTATCACATCCCACCCCAAAGTAAACTCACCGTAAACATTAGGAGGTAATGAATGGCGTGGCAGCCCAGCATCGGCAGTAGTCGTGCCAATCTTATTAGCAAAAACCCCGTCGTCAGGAACCAGGAGCCAGGAGCCAGGAGGATCGTTTTGTGAAGATCGCTGCCTCCTGGTCCGCTTCGATCCCTCTTTTTCGGTTATTCTGTTCTTTGTGCGTGTATATTTTCGTCAGCATAAATTGTTTTCTCTCTCTCTCTTTTTGGCCCCCCTTGGGGGAGTGAAGCGAGTTTTCGTGTAGCCACACCAATTAGGACCCCCTCGTGAAGCCCGTCGTCCCGATCTTGCATCAATTTTGACCCTGTTGATGCGGCTACTTGAACGCTCCATTTCATAACTCGCACTCGTATAATAAGCAGCATAACGGGGCCGATGATGTTATGCTGCCCCTCGGCTTCGTACTTAATTTGTGCGTTGAAAGGCCCCGCACAAATGGGGCCGCGCGTGAAAAAGGACTCCTCTCGGTCCTGTGCCAGCTGTGGGTCCGAACAGCCAAACAGCAACAACAAGTGTTATCCGACGGTCTCATTGTTAGCAGCGGGTTTTCGGGAAAAGGAAGCCCCGGTTTGTTGGCGTGATTGTTTGGTAGATCATGGATCTCGTTTCTCGTTAGCACCGTGAGTGATGGCGATTGACATGGAGATGAACGAGATGAACGTAACATTAACGGCAGCATACTTTTCGCACAATTGATAGCGGGAAGCCCAAACCGATGATCGGTCCTCGGTTTCTTCCCAGGCAGGTTTAAGATGAACACACACAGACACCCAGATCTTGATCACTTTTTGCTTTGTTTGCTGTGAAAGAACCTGTAACGCGATCGTTCCGGCAAAGGCCTCCTCCTCCTCCTGATCGCTCGCTCGATCTCACCAGCGATTCATTCATAATTGCACACACACACACACCTTCCGTGGCTGTCCGGTTCTCTTGCGGCGCTTTTTTTGCGAAGGCCAACCAGCTGGCTTTTCAGCTTCAGCATCGGGAGTACGGAGTCCGCAGAGTCCGAAGCAGAAACCCGCTGGCCGGTCGTTAATTAATTATTCACTAATTTGGGACGAACCATTTGAACGTAGCTCCGAACGGCTGTTCGTGTGTGTGTGTGTGTGTGTGTGTGTTATTTGCTGCAGCTCCTCCTCCTGCTGCTGCACCCTTGTCTTAATACCGGATCGCCTAATTGCTTGTTTAAGGAAGTGACGAGCGGACGATGCGAGACATGCACAATGCATATTCGTTCCGGTGGCGCATGCATCCAGTGCTAAAACCTGGCTGGCTTGGCTTGGCTGGCAGGCCCGTGGAATGGAGGACGAGATCCATGAATAAGCAAAAACCGAATTCCATTTCACGCGACTTCCCGCCACGGCCAGCGAGCGAACGAACGAATGAGCGAGAAATGATGAAATATTCATCTCGGGCGCCCACCCCGAGGAAGGGGTGAAGGGGGGTGGCGGCAGGCCCACAGGCTCGTGGGCCGGGTAGTGGACGAAAGCAAAATGTGAAAAAAAACCTCCTCCCGAAAAAGCCATACGATGCGCGATGCGCGATGTTGAGGCAGATAAAGGCAAGCAACAGAAAGCAACAGGCAGCGAAGAGTGGCGAACGAACAACGCAAACAACACCGCCGGATCCACAACAACCTCTCGGTATTGTTGAGGGGGGAGGAAAAGGAGGAGAAGGAGGAGAGAAAGATGAACTAAACACACACACACATACACACACGCGAGAACAAAAAATATGATATGAATTTTAAATTAACGATCTTATCACGGCTGATCACCGACGGTGTGATCGGTCCACCAGACCGGTCCAGGACCGGGGGCGAGGTGAAGACAAGACAAGTGTGCGCGCGTGTGTGTGTGCGTGTGTGGGACGCAGCAGCAACATAATCGAAAGCGCATTGATGCTCTGCGTTTAGAGATTGCGATAGAAATGAAAAGTGACTATCATTGGCTCATCGGCTCTCAAATGATGCATTGATGATACCTCGCGCGTGATGCCGATTGTCGTTTACGAGTAGGACTTGAAACTGAATCCCTGTTTGTTGAACTGTACCGTGGCTTTCGTCACAGCCAGCAACAGCAGCAGCAGCAGCAGCAGCGCCTACTTAACTATAGTTTGTGTTCGATTTTGTTGCAAAACTAGAGCGACGACAACGATGGCGACGACGGCTTCAGTGAACTTCATCATTGCCGTCGTCGTCGTCGACATTGCCGTCGAATTGAATTAAGCAAATGATGTCGGCGTCGTCGCCGTCAACTCGCGCAACTTCTGTCACCTCGGATCGAATCGCGGATCGATTACGGATCGACGGCGACAGCCAAGCGCCAAGCAGCAGCGATCCTTCCAGCGGTTTGATCGTCCATTTGGAGAACCGAGAACTGGCCCTCTATTGGGTGAGGAAGACGGGGTGAGAGAGAGAGAGAGTAGGGGTAGTAGGGGGCCTCAGCAGGAAACCCTAGACAAGCCTCGCGGGGCCAGTTGTCACTCCCCCCTCCCCAGTTACAATTCCGTAGCCGCGCCGTAGGGTATCGAGTGTCTTGGACCGTGACGGGAGGTTGCGACCGCTGCGCCCCCAATCGCCACCGACTCCTCCACGCTACAACGCATTATCCACGCACACACACACACGCACACACACATACGGACACGCACACAAATGGAGGTGCGATCGCGTCGCGGTGATACGCGGCTTTAATTGAATTACACGCAGCAGAGAGCAGCAATGGCCGACGCGACGCGTTCGGACTGCCACGGATCTCATCATGTGCTTCCCCCCTCGAGACACACACACACACACACACTCGCTCTCTATCTCGCTCTGGTTTGAACTCCGCAAAAATGTATTAATTAGTGCACTGGAGTCGTTGGAGTTGATTAAAAGGTAATTACGCCATCGCGCTTAGCATTAGCAACTGACAACACAATCGCACCGTCGGCGTAGCGGCGGCCATTTGCTAAAGGTCGAGGTGGATGATTGGCGCGGGGGGTGGGGAGAGAACCATTTGACGGGCTGCTGCTGCGGTGCAGAGGTGGTGATCCGGACCGCGAGATCCGGAGCGATGCAGCCAGCACTGCAGTCGACGTCTCCGGGGTCGGTGTTGATTGCTTTTTAATTGAAGGAGCACCATTTACGGGGCCCCGGCGACTGGTGAGCCCCTTTTCCTCGGGAAAGGGTTTTTGCGCGAGCGCATGACGTGGCCAACAACAGTTGATCGTCGTCGCCGTCGTCGTCTAGCCTTCTAGCGTTGCGGCACATTAATTTGTTTTTAAATATTTCCCTCCCCAAACCCCGGTGCGTTGCCGTCCTCATTACCGCGATCTACGGCGGGGTTTAGTTTCATTGCGCACCGACCGACCAACCACCTCTCCCACCAGTCCGCCATTTGCCAGTAATTTGCAATATTGTTGTTGGGAAAATCAGAGTGAAAAGAGAGAGACACACACACACATTGGGAGAAGGAAATTGAATTCCCTTATGCCGCCTATGTTATGGCGGTGCATCAGCGTTATGCGACCCCGTCCCGCTGAGGGGGCACCCTTCCAATGGCGACAACAACAGCAACAACAGAAGCGCCACTCTGCTGCAGCCACGGCATATGGGGGGAGCGCGATTCACATTAAAAAATCATTTGCACATGCGATATAAACAGAGCCCTTTAGCACGGCACGCACGTATGGGGCCGGCCGGAACGATACATCCGCTGAAATCGTAGTATTTTTCCCCCCAACCCGGGTTAACGGCACGCACGGTGCAGTCGGTGATCGGTCAATCCGGTGCTGTAAACGCTCTCTCGCGCCCGCTCTCGAACGGGGTGCAAAGACTTCCCCGGATAGCGTAGCAAGCTGCGTTATCCTTTTGGTTGCCTTTCGTTTCAAACGAAACACAATTCCACACACAGGCAGACACCGAGCATAAGAAGCAATGCTCGAGCGCCTACTAGAGCCCCTCGGGCAATACCAGCAACGCTCCGAACGAATGGTTTGTAGCAGTGCATATGCGTGGTGTGTCAAGGAGGGGGGGGGCATGTGCAATATATTTGCCGTAATGATATATAATTATTTAATTACACGAACGAAGCAACCCGGGCGTGCGAGAAGCAACCAGCAGCAGCAGCAACGAAGAAGGGGTTCTCGATCCGTTTGCCTGGTCGCTGGGTCGGAAGGGAAAGGCGAGCTCCCATCGAAAGAAGGGGGGACGGGCGAAAGGGTGGCCGCCTGTGTTAGCCGCTTTTAACAGTGTTTATGGAAAAAGGTACAAATATTTAACACTGATTACATGCGGACGCGCACCACCGTGGACCGTGGTGCCCCATTCCGCCTCGGCGTTCCGATTGACTGCCGTTAGCGCCGATGCACCACCGATGTGTGTGTTGCACGCACGCACGCATGCACGCACGCATGCACGCACGCAAACACACACTTTCACGCCACGGTGCATTCCGTGTGAGAGACCAAAAGGTGCTGCTTACATATTAGGAGGTCTTAAATTAATCGAAACTGTGGATCGCGATCGCGAGTCCTTTGCTTAAAAATTCGCGCGATTTTCAATACCAATACATTGACTAATCATGCATTTGTTCTTCTTCTTCTTCTTCTTCTTCTTTTCCACCAGACTACCTCATCCCGTTCCGCAAATCGAAGCGCGTCCGGACCGCATTCTCGCCCTCGCAGCTGCTGAAGCTGGAGCACGCGTTCGAGAGCAATCACTACGTCGTGGGGGCGGAGCGGAAGCAGCTCGCCCAGAACCTCAACCTCTCCGAGACGCAGGTAATTAAGCAGCCCCCTTCCCCTTATACCACCCTTCCATACACTTCCTTGCGAGGGAACACAGGTTTTTGTTAAAAGACATAGACAGAGAGTCCAGAGAGAGAGTGCGTGCCGCTACGGACGATTGAGTATGTTGTCCGGAACCGGAACCGGGCGCAAACAGGCAGGCAAGCGACGGGTTCTGTTGGCGTCGTTGTTGTTGTTGCTGTTGCTGTCCACCTGACACATGCACACACGCATGCATGTCGACGTCACCGTGCGTGCGTTGTTGTGCCACATCAGTGCGGCCATTAGTCCGGCTAATAGACCATCGCGCGGGTCGTCCAAACGTCCAAAAAGCCGTCCGCCGAGAAGCCCCACTAGGGACAAAAAGCTGGAGAAGGAGGAAAAAAAATCCGAAATCCGAAATCCGGAATACCCGGAGTGGCGGTTCACGCGACGGAGGATTTATGGATTGAGACTGAGACACTGGCCAGCGGCAGTCGGGCAGTACTAAATTAGATTAAATTACAATTATGGCCCCTTATGCCGCTCATAATGACACCTGACTACGGCGGTGTGATCATTTGCTTGACTTGCTAATGCCGGCTCCCAGGAACAGGGACCAGGGGGTTCTGCTCCTTCGGATGCCACGTGTGGACACTATGTGTCGTGTCAGGATTTAGAACCCTGGGGCGTACTCTGGATGATTGTTTTTGATCCTGCCGCAACACTAGTCACCATGCGTGGTCATGCGTCATTTGGCGTCAGTCGCACTCGATTTGAACGGCTTGCGGCTGTCAGTTTCCATTGTTCATGAACCACATAACTAACTCAAAGCTAACTCCTAGACCATTTCATTAATCTCTCTGCCTTTCCACCTCTCTTCCAGGTGAAAGTATGGTTCCAGAACCGGCGCACCAAGCACAAGCGGATGCAACAGGAGGAAGGTGGTTCCGGATCGGGCAAATCGACCGACGGCGATCACCAGAACCGTTCCGCGTCCAGCCCAACCGGTAGCTGCGAGGAGGATGACGAGGAGGACGAGTTCATCGATATGGACGATTGTCCGAGCGACGAGGAGAATATGCACCACAACGGCTAAACGGCGGCGGTGCTCTCCTTCCAGTTCTTCAGTTCTCCAGTTGCCGAAGCTGTGCCAAATCATCACTATTCACTATCATCACCCTCGATGCGCGAGGAAGGCGTTTGTTGCAATTTTACCAGTGATTCGAGTAGTAGAGAAGAGGATGGATCAATGTTGATGATAGCAAAATCTTAATAACGCGGATTAAGGCGGACAAGTGGTAGTAACTGCTGCAGGAATGCGCCCGCGGTAGTCGAAGGGAGATTTTATGTAAAAATTCTAGCCAGGCAGTGAGTTTAGGATGAAGTGCATGTCCTGAAAGTATTACGTTCACTGTGGGCGCCCTCCCTCAGGTGGGGAATATCGGGGAAAGATACCATTAGCATCCTTTAGTTTTATTGAACTGTACATAGAAAGAGAGAGAGAGAGAGTAGTAGTAGTAATTATTGTTAACATGCTGTCCAGACACTGATACGAGGCTACTACAAATATGGCCCTCAAGAGGCCAAGAAGAGGTGTATTCACTACTACTATACTACTACTATACTACTACTATACTACTTTTGTTCCTGACGAATTCTAGACGAGCTCAGCGCATAATACTATCACGAAGAGAGAGGGAGAGAGAGCAGAGAGAGCAGAGAGAGGGAGAGTAGTGAGAGCAAATAAAGTGAGGGAGTTTGTAAATTATCCGATTATTTAATAACTAACCACTAAGGTCAACTAAGGTATAGGGCCAATTGGCGCCAACGCTGCCGCCGCCGCTACTAGTGCTGCTTCCCCTGCTCCAGGAGTTCCAGGAGTTCCAGAGTGTATTGGTTTTAATAAAAACAAATTATAGACAAATATAAAAAAACACTTTCCACGCATCATTTACGCGGTTTACTAGTGGAAACGATAAAAAGTTAGTAAACGGTGAGCCAGTTAAGGTGTCGGGCCCTGAACACCTGCGCAACCTCCACAATGCCCCGTGTGTAGCCAGCCGTCGCGCTCGCCGAAAATTGGTCTTCAATTTTGTCCACTATTACCTCAATTCGCATGGCGCCGTTTAGTGCATTTATGCCGCCGGTCAGCGCCCCAACACGGCGTGAACGACGACGAAGACGACGACGATGACGACGACGAACCACCAGAGTCATTAGCGACCGCGTTTTTCGTCATCATTTCCTGCGTAAGGATGGCGCTTTCGCTAACTGGCGCATTTCATAAGTTAAACGAGCTCCGATGGTGCCCTCAGACGACTCACAACGAATCATATTCTCACCGCCAGAAACGAGAGCAAAACGGTTTCCAGCACTACTGCGATGACCAGCAGTGGGATGCTGTGGACTGCACCTGACGTCGGTGGTGGTGGTGGTGGTGTTGTGGCCACTTGAACCACGGCGCGCTAAGCAGATCCTCGTTTCACTCGCTGATGCCCGATTATCGTCAAGTACGTGAGAGCGAAGTGATTATCGACACGCACCTCATCCAGGGAAGTGGTGCTGCTGCGGTCTTAAAGCATTCGTTCATCGCTCGCCACCTCGACACACTCGTCTTGCAATGGAATGGAAGGAGTGAGGGGGGGGGGGGGGGGGGGACTTTCCATTATCCACACTTGTTTCCATTGTGTTTCCGTGCGCATAAACATGTGTAATTTGCGCCGGGTTTTTTGGGGCTGTTGTTTTGGGTGGAAAATCCTTACGGAATGGCATTCTATTCTGTACTTCCCACTGCAGATGTTAGTGATCCGATGATGAGGGGTGCACTGGTGTGACGTATTTGGACAACTTCACCAAAAGCACTGGTTTCTAAGTCCTTCTCCAAAATGCAATGTCCTGCCCTTAGGGGAGTGCAAACAGAAATCGAAGTTTCGACGCAATTGGAGTATCGTTTATCGACTGTCTGTCGAGAAAGCTAATTGCTGATCGAGGAAGACACAGCGGCAGTAGCAGCAGCAGCAGCAGCAGCAGCAGCAGACAAGTGGCTCTAATGAGTGTGTGGAACACAATGGAAAAACTAAACAATTTTCCTCAATGGCATCGCGGCACACCATCATCTTGGTGACGCCATCATCATCATCATCATCTTGCAAATCGCGACTACCAATGACCGACAGTTACCGAGAATGTATTACCTTTCCTCGCTCTCTCTCTCTCTCTCTCTTGCTCTCGGTGCGTAATGGTTGTAAGTGATAATCATACAGTTTTTCGGCAGTCCTTGGATGCCACGATCCGGCAGAGACCGAATGGCCCGGAGGCAGAAGCCTCACATCACAGGAGAAACACAAGGGAACGTCGCCATCATTTGTGAAGCGCCAAGTAGCCGAGTCGAGCTCGCATTCTGTTTCGGACTGGTTTTTCGGTTTCGGTTTCGGTCTCGATTTAATTAACGAGCACATCGAGATGCACCGTGCAGCACCTCTTGCCCCCTAACCGGTCCCATGATCGATGACCGCCCGCTTCCCTTTCCCTTCGTTGTCCTGTCTCTCGTCTCGGGGCATCGAAAAATCAGCAGCTACCGTCATCGATCGATCATAGCGAGGTCTGTCGTTGCTGCCGTTACTGCTGCCAACGCATGTGCGTGTGTGTCATCAACAATGTCATCAACAACCCCGATATGGCCGCTTTACCTGTACCGTGTGGTGCGATGCAAAAGTGAAAACCCCTCAAGCAGGGGAACGAAGAACGCAACACAATTTAACCTAATTAAGCTCGATATTGTATCGAATCCTGGCGAAGGCGACGCCATTCGAACCATTCCGGACCGGCTGCCGGTGTGCCATTATGGCATCATCTCGTATCGTAGGGGTCTCGGCGCACTCCGTCAGCACGGTGGACAAGTCAATCCAAGTGGCCAAATGAGTGCACGGTGCTCTCGGTTAATTGTTTGCTCATTTCACAGTTCGTCCTAGTTGGGCTGACCACAAGGGTTCGATTATTACCACGGCCATGTGTGTGTGTGTGTGTGTGTGCGTGGGTCGAGACGAGAGGTCCTGTCCGGCCGTATCCTGCTGCGTGCCGTGCCTATGCCTATGCACCCGCTATTCATCCCACTCGAGCTCTCCTTCTCTGTCCCGTGTCCATCGCACAATAGACGACGACAACGACGACGACGACTTTGTGGCTGTTATTAAGGTGGCCAATTGTCTCGAGTCGTATCCTAGGGCAATGGCAACTGGATGATGGACATCCGAATAATGAAGCGGCAGTAAATTAACGTTTGACGCAGAATTTTAGCAACCCCGGAGTGACCGGTCCTGGGAAAGTTGGTAACCACGGAAACACCACCGTTTGCTTTCGCTTTAGAGTGTTGGAAGCTGCATCGGTTCGCATGATGCGGAGGATGCGTGCTTGAAGATTTCTTTCGGATTCTGCTTGTTGTGATGAGATGCCATGCTCGATCCTTGTCCTTTTGTACCTCCGCACCACCTCGCTTGATTTCGTCATTAATGCTGTGTTTACAGATGGCATCGTCTTTGGTTACTGGCTGTTTGAAAGGAATCTTTTGTTATAGATACAGTCGTCGTATTGTTGCACAGAAAT
>NC_064874.1:33794402-33796902 GCF_943734745.1 Anopheles darlingi | reverse complement strand
AGGCCTACTTCGAACAGCAGCAGCGCGCCCCTGCCCTAGATGTTACTGCTAACGGATGGTGTTCTAGAACAGGCGTGGATCCGTCTTCCAACTCGAGTTTCGCCCGCATTCTGGATGGCCTCCTGCTAATTAAGCGCCCCGCAGATAAGCGTGACGAAAAGAACTCCACCTTTTGTGGGGCGGATCTGGTTTTTGCGTTTCTGACTCTGCCACCGAGTTCTCCCCCGTCGTCCAACAAACTTTGTTGCTTCGTATGTGTGCCGTGGGGATGGAATTGCGTTTTGTGCTAATTCGCCTTAGCGCTGTTTGGGATGGTGCGAAATCCCGCACGGTTGTAATGACGACGTTTTTCCAATAATTGGAATGTGTCACTCCACTTCCTCCTCCTGTTGTTGTCCTGCACAACCACACACGCACACCGATTCGAATGATGACGTAAAGAGAGGAGGAGGTGGGAAATCACGACCAACATTCTGCGTATTGGCCTTTTGTTTTTGTTCTTGTACTTGTTTGCGTGTATCTAGTGCATTCTGGTTAATATCGGAGTACCATCAGCTGCTGCTGCTGTTGGTGGTCGGAGGTCAGTGATGATCATAACTTTGTACGCGATGTTTTCGGAACGAACGGATGTGGATGAATCATCTGGCGGGCGGTAGTCATGGATGACGACAACTGCCTCAAGTGGTTGCTCTTGGCCCTGGTCTCGTTGTGCATGATCGTGCCAGTAAGCTATTCAAAAAGTGAAATCAAGACACTTTGATAGCTCCGTACGCAAGATAAAGGATACTTCTCGAGTTCCGTTATGGCTACGACCTTCATGGTTTGCTTTGTTAACAACACGGAATTGCATCCTCACCTTCGCGCACGCACACACAGACGCCAGTAATACACGACCACACAGACGTGTTGTGCGTCCAAACCCCCCTCCTTTCCTTCTTCTATTTCAGCAACCACCGACTGCTGATCGCGAGAACGCTGGCTCGTTCTTTGTTGTGGATCGCGATCGTGATCAATGACCCAAACAGACTGTAGCCTTCGCTTTCGATTGCTCCCAACGAAATTTATGCTGCCTCGAGATGAACTTCAGCGAATCTTTGGCGGATCGAGAATTTCTGTGGCGTCTCCAGCTATAAGGAAGCGTCCGCCCATTGTTACCACGGTCCAATGGATCTAGTCTGAAGTATGATTAAGCGGCCACCAGCATGGACCGCTCGCATCCGATGAATCATTGATAATTGCGGTTATCGCTGCTGGTACGAGTGGTTGTTGGTCATTACGCGGCGATTTCGGTGTCAACCTCCGATGCGGGAAGCTAAGGAAGAAGAAAGGAAAACAGACTGGAGAATATGATTAGTTACATGCTTTAATAATTAAACATCAAACCAAAATGACTAACTTTCATCATGGCACAAAATCCCAGTAGTAGTTCCACTATGTACAAGTCACAATTTACTGGAACATTGAACATTCTTCTTGTAATCGGAATGACCAGTACATTTTCCATCGCTGAAGAGTTCCGATTTAATGGTCTACACATGACCCAATTGATCAGCGTTACACGCGGCAGTCGTGCTACCTTTCTAGTGTGCGTGGATCTCACAAAAAAAGGGAAAGAATCTTCATTATCTCTCTCCGTGTGAGATGCCACAAGCACTGCACCCGACTGATGAATCCATTCTGTCCGTACCATGGCCCTGCTTATCAGCATGCAAGCAAGCATGCATGCATGTGCCAGACTCTGTCACCTACGGGCCAGGCGGGCGCCTTGGTTCTATTAATTCTCTCGGGATTATCATCGAGTTGTGCGGCACATTCCACGTGGCTCTCGCGGTGCAACCATTCATTACTCGGTATCTCTTTCCTCTTGCAGTCTCACCCGCCTAAAACACTTCATCGCTAACAATCACGAAAGAAGCGAATCCTTACGTTACTGCTGGTGAAACAACGACCATCGAAATCGGATCAAAATGGCATCCAGGAAGAAAGCACTGTTGAAGGTCATTGTCCTTGGGGACAGCAGTGTCGGCAAGACGTCCCTCATGAATCAGTACGTCAACAAGCGATTCTCGAACCAGTACAAGGCAACGATCGGGGCCGATTTTCTCACCAAGGAAGTGGTGATCGATGAGCGAGTAGTTACGATGCAGGTACGCGTAAGGTGCTGAAGGATTGGAGCTGGAATCTTTCTACAGTGGTTATGATCTTCCTTACAGATCTGGGACACAGCTGGACAGGAACGGTTCCAGTCGCTCGGTGTCGCTTTTTATCGTGGCGCCGATTGCTGTGTTCTGGTGTACGATACGACTGCCCCGAATACGTTCAAGAATCTGGAATCGTGGCGCGATGAGTTCCTGATTCAGGCGAGCCCACGCGATCCGGATCATTTCCCGTTCGTGGTACTTGGCAATAAGATCGACCTGGAAAACCGTGCGGTAAGTGATGTCCTAGTAGTGCCGTTTGCAGACTTCAAGACCTGATTATAAACATTCGCCGATTTTAC
>NC_064874.1:33756902-33791902 GCF_943734745.1 Anopheles darlingi | reverse complement strand
GTTTTTGTACCGAGTGGTGGGTGCCCGTGCTAGGGTGGCAGGTTTGACGTTTCGCGAAAAAGTCGGAGGTAAAAAGTGCGTAAAAAATCGTGAATTTTGCATGTTTCCACCTGTGAAACGCTGTTTACGGGCGCTATGGACGAAGGCAAACTCGTGGCCTTGCTAAAGGGCATAGCTAAGGCGAGCGACAAGAATGGAATCTACCGTAATTTGGTCGCAATCCGCACGCACTACGTGAACAGTGAGGGGGGGATACGCCTGCTTTCGTCACACGATGGCATCCAGGTGTTGGTCCGGTTGTTGAGCAAACCGTACGAAAAGGTCATCGAGGTGGTCCTCAGCATTCTAGGCAACTGCTGCACCCGGAAGGAGTGCTGCAAACAGGTGCGTAAGCATAAAAAATGTGGCCAGAAGTGGTTGGGTTTTGGGGGGTGTTGGGATTTTTTTCCCAACCTCGCCTGTTTACATCCGTACTGGGTTCATTTCTTTACTTCTTTTTTTTAGGCGTTCGATTGTGGTATCCTGAATCCGTTGATCTCGATCATTTCCAACATTCCCAATGCCAGCATTCAGTGCCGGGGCTGCCGATTGCTGGGCAATCTGGCCCAGCATGAACCGATTAGCCACGAAATTGCCCGGGACAACGGCACGACGACGGCGTACGCGCTCAGCTCGATTCTCAACGAGTCGGAAAATACTGCCGTACTGATCATGGTGATCCGTGCCATTCGGCAGCTGTGGCGCGAAAAACCGATCCGCCAGGCACTCCTGGAGCAGGGATGCATTGCCAAGATAGTACAGTTGCTTGTACGGTACGCTCAGGTCGATAGCGATGCCAACGGTGTCGCTGGCCCGGTTGTGGATGGAGCTACACAACCTGGCGGCCCCGGAGACATGTCGAACGATGGAAACGATGGGGAGAAGGTCGTACTGAAACACTGGCATGCTCCGGATCGAATGGTAACGAAGGAAAAGTTCAACAACATCGTACGCAACATGGAACACAGCCAACTGTGTGACATTGTGGGCTACCAGGTGATCCAGAATTATCGCTGGAAGGATCGACAGGATTTTAAGCTGCCCGAGACGGAGGAAACGGTGAAGCTGTTTGAGAGTGCACTCAAATCACTGCAGATGATCACGACCACCGTGTTGCCGCAGGTGGTGGAAGAAATTTACGGTGAAACGGGCACGGGATTGAAATGCCTGGTGTACCTGTGCGGCGAGACTAGCCCATTTCGGTCCCTCGCCCTGAAGCTCGTCTCGAATCTGGCTGCCAATCCGGATGCGATCGATCGGCTTACGGCCTGCGGAGTGATAAAGATGGCAGCCGATCTGATTATGTATGCCAGCTTAGGTAAGTACCGTGGACCGGGTTCGACCTGGCCTTGTAACAATTACTGATGAATTGATTAATATTTGTAGATGAATCCGAGAAGCGATACTGCATCAATATGATGTGCCTGCTGACAAAGGAAGCCTGCAACCGGGGCCACATACGGCGTAGTGGCGCTCTTCAGGCATTTATGAAGATCGCAAAACAGTCACACGAAAAACGGGAACAGTCGATGATCCTCTATGCCCTCTACCAGTATCGGTTCGATAGCTTAAGCAACGAGATACTGCTCAATCACGGGCTGGTCAGCTTTCTGGTGCGCATCCTCAACGGTATCATTGCCGATCAGGAGGTGAGCCACATACGCCACGATGAGGAAGCGGCTGCCGGTCAGGCAGCCACGCCCACGAGCTTATTCTCGAAACGGCGCACTAGCTGCGCCAAATCGGGAAGGCTGCGGAGGAGTGATTTGCTGTTTCACTACAAATCGGGCAACGGCAGTTATCATCAACATCGGGCGGCCAAACAGTCGAAGCTCGATCCGTACTGTTCGGCTCCAGAATCGCCCGATAGTGGCAGTAGTGGTTACGCAAGCACCAGCTACGCCAACGGAACAGTTCGAAGTCCCTCGACCAGTATCGGATCCTGCAGTCCACCGCGTGTACCCGAAGACGAAGCATTCGGGGATGATGACACGGAGATCTACTCACCGGTTTGCAGTGATCACGAGCAGGACGATTCGGAGGAGCGAGAGGAACCAACGGATGGTGCTGCCTCATCGTCATCACGGCTAGCCAAGCCGGCGGACGACGATAATGCTGCTGATGGACAGGACGAAGTGGCAGCCGAGGAAGACAAATCAGAACCGGCAGGAGAAGATACGAACGATTTCGATATCGTCGCGTACCTGATAGAGGACAGTTCGAACGCCAAGTGGCTCGATACGGCCGATGAGCGTGACAGTGCGCTGCTGCCGGATGAGGAGTGTTGCCGCACGAGCTCCACCATCAAACCATCGTCCCGTAGCAACGCTACCACAGCCAACGACGCCGATTGCTTTGATGAGAGTGAAATGTTTAAAATTGAGCTCGACATTGCCACGGCGAAAACGTTCGAACAGTTCCCGATGCAACCAACGCTTACGCTGCTCTGGTCCGTCTCGAAAACATTTCCAGCCGTCGAGTTTGTGCAGGCGGACACACTCGAGACGCTGCTTAAGATTTGTAAACAAGCAAAGAAACCCCGGGGCCGTGCCTTCCAGACGCTGGCCAACATTCTAAAGCACGTGAATCACTTTCTGCCGCTGTTGAAGCAGGACTTTGTCTTTCGATTGCACGAAATGACGGCACCGTATCCGGCCCACGGTGCACGTTGCTGGAGTTGCGATGAGATGCGAACGGCGTGCAACGATCTAATGACACTGTTCGGGTCGGTCGGTGAAACGGGGTACGGTCAGGGTGAGATCGCACATATCCTACGGACTGGCGAGTGTGATCTGAAGCTGCGTGTCTCGATCATCGTGCTGTTTGTGGTACGCGATACGCGTCTGCTACATAAGTTACTGTTCGAGATGCAAGTGCTGCAGACCGTGATGGACTTCATTCTTGACGAGGTATCGACAGATCGGCCACGCCTAAGTAGTATCGCTTGCTCGGGCATCACACGGATGGCCCAGAATCTAAGCATCTACGGGGAGGAGGAAGATACGGGCACACCGAGCGAAAAGCTAGAAGCGCAAGAGTTCGATAACACGCTGACGATCTGCGATGAGTCGGCTGCCTGCAGTCCTACCGACCGCGTAGCGTTCAAGGTGCGTAGTGCACCGCAAGCACCCCAGGAAACGGTACTCGTCAGTAAGGCGCTGCTGATCGAGGGCAGTGAGGTGTTCCGTCGAATGTTCGACGGGAATCACTTTATCGAATCGCAAAGCAACGAGGTCCAACTACAGGAATCGATCAGTGCCGATGGATTGCGCTACTTTTTCTATCTGATCCGGCTGCAGACGGTTAACAAGCTGACCGGAATGGCACCGCCACCGAAACGGATCGAGGCGAGCCTCGATGCGCTCAGTCTGGCGCAAAAGTATCTACTACCGACCGTCGAGCGGTCTGTGCTGAACATCGTCAAGACGCTGCTAAACGATGATTGCGTGCTGAACGTGTTCGAGTGGTCGCTGCGCAACTACAACCAGGAGTTGCTTGTGGCCTCCACCTACTATTTCCTGTACGCCGACATTAATGGCGCGGCCAAGTGTAAGCTATACCGGGCGGCCAACCGGTCCGCGTATCGTGACGATTGGCGACGGCTCCTCACCGAAACGATCCTCTACCGGGTACAGCCAAACGCGGACCAACTCTAAAATGTCCTCACCCGCGCTGAGAGGATCTGATCGTACCGACCTGTTGTGTTCAACCAGAGGGAACTCGTGTGGTTTGAAGCACTGTTTCTTAATGACGACATTCCGCGCATTCACTGCTGCTGCTGGCTAGACACGTTCAGAGGGAATTTAGAGTTTTCTGTTAACTTTTTTTTCTCGGGGAAAAACGGAGCTTGTGCCGCCCACCACGTTGCAGTCTCCTTTCTCGTTTCTATTTTTATTGGTCAGTTTAGATTGGCATTGTTTTTGTTTCATTTTTTGACAAATTTTATGCAGCATAGCTTTAACAATCAACTGATAAGAACGGATAAACAATAAATATGTATCACTCATCGTATAACGAACTAGAGCTAAAGCGAATTGAATTGAAAAGAAAGAAAAGTAATTAGGATGTTGGCGGAGGCACGTAACGGCCATGGGCCCGATGTCCGAACTCAAAGGTGATTCGCAGCTCACCGAAACCACTGCGTGGCAGAAGGCCACCGATCCACTCTAATTCGAGATGATAAACTCGCTCCTGGTCGGCCTCATGTTTGTAGCGCCCCAGCTTAATAAACGTACTGTACAGTTGCGGCCGTATCGGACGGCCCGTGACAACTGTGGGAGCTCCACCTGCCATCCCTTGAGGATCCTCGATCTCGATCGCTGTAAACTGGCCGCTGGAAGAGCGGGTAAAGTGTTTCTCGAAGCACAGCGCTATGCGTTCGGTGCGAAACACATGCAGAAGGCTGTTGTGATGTGCGAATTTGAAGAGCTGTGATGCCGGTTTTTGGTCTTGCGGTTGCTTCTGTATCTCATCCGGTTGCCGTAAATGATGACCAATGGAAAAGCGGGCCCGAAGACAGCGGAAGAAATCTTCCTGAATGCGAAACGTCTGCGGACCGGGTCGTCCATCCGAGCTGTACTCGATGACGGAGTTGAGCTGTTCGATTACCGCCTCCAGCCAGCAGATGAACGATAAATTGCACAACGATGCCTCGTATGGTGGTACCACCGGCGACACCGTCGTCGTACTGGTCCTGGGTATACGATTGAACAGTATACCGTTCGATTCGAGAGTCTTCATGAGCTTGCGCAGACTGTAGCTTCCGCGGGTTAGCTTATCCCTCGGCAAGCGGCTCATCTGACGGAGCGCCGACTTTTTGGTCGTAATTTCTACGAGCGGAGGTTTCTTTCCCTTCGTGCGCTTACCGACGTCTTCATGTAGCAGATCTGCTGCCGTGGTACAGCAGGAATCGTCGGAAGGCGATTCGATCACATTCGATGGAACGGCCAGTAGCAAGCTTTCGTCGCACTCGATATCGGAAGGACAGAAATCGATGCGATCGGTTAGATCGAACTGATCCATCAGCTCAATCTGACAGTCCTGGATCAGCGCCAGATCGGATTCTTCGATGGAGGTAGCAAACACATCGGAACTGCAGTCATTTTCCATCGAAGTCGGTGGGATAGGATCATCGCTGATCGCTAGCTCGTAGATGGATTCCCCGGAGTCGAGCAGATCGGGCATAATCAATCCACCCCCGTCACAGCCGTCATCGTGGAATGCCTCGAAGGTCGGAGTCAGAGAGGATGTGGCCACCAGACTATCGTGGAAATCGATCAGCTCTACGTTGGAGTCAGCCGCGATCGCTATGCATTCGGTCGGTGCCTGGGGCTGGGCTGAGTCAAGCGGGAACTCAATCGACAGTATCGGATTCATGGTATCATCGGGGATGGCGGACCCCCCTTCGGAGACCCGATTGTTGGCGTACTCGCGCAACAAGGTTCCCCAGTGGCGGTCGGTATACTTATGCGGTGCACTTAGCAGTGCCGCCACAGTCGCCAGTACATGCCAACAGGACGCCTGTTCCCTCTTTGTATCTGGTAGCACCGTCGTGCAGAAATCACAGGCAAGTTCAGAGTATTTTTGATTTTTCCTAGTGGCCTTGACATGCCATAGGCTACCACAGTCAGCGGTCAGGTAAGGATGTCCTACGACAAACAGATCACCGGAAAGCCGTTGGACAAGTGCCGCTGGACTGCACTGAGTTTGTCTATCCCAGATCGATTGTCTGTCCACACTCGTTGCAGCCAGTGTATCTAGCGCATTTCTGTCGATTGTTAGTGGTTCTGCGACAGTTTTACAGTCTAGAATAAGCTGTCGTACCGATTCCGAGAGGGTTGTTGGAATTGAAGAGTTGCCCAGGGAGCGTAACAACACGCGGCCGTCGGGATCGCTCACTGATTCGACGAAAAAGCGGTTCTCCGGGTTTAGGGATACGCTGTAGAGGGGTGAATCAGCTGCCGGGTGAACTAAGCGAACCGCAAAGGCCTGCACCGCTTCGGAAGCGTGTTTTCCTCCTTCAGCTCGTTTTCCGTGGCCATCGTCTACCCGGAGCACCTGGTCGCAGGATCGGTTTTTACATTTCATCGCCCGATTACCATTGTGTTGGCCACATTTGGGGCATTTACGAAGCCCTCGGTAGCTGGAACGAGAGCCAAGCAGAAAGGACATGCCGGATAGAATTTTACTGCACCAGGAGTCGCAGGATCATCACAGGATCACCGGATCACCGGATCACCGGATTTTTTTTTTGTTTACGGTCCACTGTTTTGACGTTTGTTAGGTCGTAAAGCGGAGGTATACAGGGGACGGCGACTATAGAACGTAGCCACGAAACGTCAACAGAAAGACTGCATAACGACCTGTGAGGCCGCCACTAGCCGCGGTGTGCGCTGCGGGTTCGAGTGAAAGCCCGCGCCGTTGTTGACGTCGTCCCCGTATAGAGAGGAGTAGGAGAGAAGAGGTCAACGAACCGATCGGAGGTCTACCAGCGAGAGAGTGTGTGGCGCGAGGTGCGAAATGAGCGATGAAAACCTGCATCTACTACCGAGGCCTACTACGACTACTACGCGGAACGGGCACACGGGATAATAGTCACCGTCGGTGTCCCCCAGCAGCAGCAGCAGCAGCAGCAGCAAATCTAGTGATCCGCGAATTCCGCGCCGCAAATTGACACGTTTCGGAAGGATTAGCGCAGGAGTGGTCGTGTTCCTGCGGGAGAGAGTGGTGGCGATTGTGAGTCAGTGAGTCGTGGGGGGTGGGTCGTCACCGCGCAACCTTTGTTTATAGGACAGTTGAAGGCAGAGGACAGGAAGTTGCCAAGCGCCAGCGCCGGGAACGGGGAAGAAGGAGGGTCTCAACAGTTACGCGTAACGTAGAGTACTGTTCCAGCAGAAAGGGCCGCCGTTTGGTCCATCATCGTGTGGTGACGTAGTGCTCTCTCGAGTATGTGGGGGGTGGCTCGGGGCGGCGGTGTTGGTGAATAAATTTGACATTTATTTGTTATTGACCCGCGGCGAGCACCGAGAAGAGACGACGCACGAGTATGCACGCGTGAGGAATGTGCACCATCGCCGTGTACTAGCATTTGCTGCCCGCCTTCCTCGCCCTCATCATCACCATCGGCAGCAGCAGCTCCACCAAACCGAATGAAAGGCGGCTCAACGACGACGACGACGACGACGACGACGTGCTCCCCGTGTGATTGCACACACTCGCGCACATACGCACACACATTGGCGGCGGGTGGCGGTAGGGAGTCGCGGGTCCGGTGTCGAGGTCGGCGCACGTGTGCGAAAAAGTGAACTCACAATACGACACTTTGCAAACGCAGTCAGCCAGCAGCCAGCAGCGATAGAAGCGAACGAGGGAGGTCACGAACAGCAGCGGCAGCGGCAGCGGCAGTAGCAGCAACAACAACGGCAACGAGGCAAGGCCTTCTTGGCTCGTACGACGACCACGACGACGTCGACGACGACGACGGAACACACGGTGTCACTCGGTACACGGTGGGGCGGCCCATCATCAGCATCATACCCTTATCCACCTCGCTAACGCACAGTGTGTGGAATCAACGACACCCGGAGGGCGCTGGTCAGAGGGCAGAGGGAGTGCAGTGTCGCGATTCGCATTTCGCCGCCTTACCGCCAGAACATCATCAACGTCGGCGCTCTCGGCGCGCGTTATCGAAGGAGCCCTTCCTTCCGTTCTTGTTATTCGACGACGGTTGCCATTGAGATTGTTCTACTGGTGTGCGTCGACGTTGTGCGGTGTGTGTCCGTTTATGTGCTTTATGAGACGCGTAGTAGTAGGCCAAACAGCTAAACACAACAATCGCGCGCATCGCCGTCCTCGCGGAGTCTCCCCATTCGTCGTGCCCCGGTCGAGGCCACCCAAGCCCGTTCGCTCGTTCGTTTGCGCGCCTGGTGGCCCTGAGCAGCGGGGCGTTAGGAGGAGCAGCGCTCTGTGCGCTAATGCGTAGTACTGCTACTACTTGGCTTCTTGGCCAAAGCAACGGTTCGCGACTTTGTACGTACCAGCAGCAAATAGCAGCAGCAGCAGCAACAGAAGTAACACGCAACAACCTCGATCATCGAGTTGGCTGAGGGATTGGCTTTGAACCTCGTGCTGTGACCGGCCCCGCTCACTCTCTCCCCCTCTCTCTCTCTCTTTCTTTAACGTTTGTGCAGTGTGTATGTGTGCCGAGGTCGATTCCGGCGCGAAGTGAAAGTCCAATCGAACCCCATCGAGCCACACCGAGCTAAGGTGATCGATCTCCGATCGCGAGTGAGTGTGCGAATCCCCCGGTGTAGGGGAAGGTGTCCGGAGTGGGGAAGCAGGCAAAGCCGGTGACGGTCGACGCTCGACGACGACAACGGAAGAAAGTGTCGTCCTCGGGCGGGTGGATGCCACACCGGCCGGGCGGGAAGGGAGGACGCAATGAGTGAGAGCAGGAAGGACAATGACGCAAGAAGAAGAAGAAGTGTTGGTAGTGAATCGGTTGGATCGGTGCTGCCGGTTGTGCCTTTCCGGTGAAGAGTTGAACTGCAGTCTGTTTCCGGACGGCGACAACGACCACGACGCCACGCATCCCCGACGTGGCCATCCCTCTCCACCTGCCCATCATCCGCATCCACATCCGCATCATCATCATCACAACGGTGCGGACGCTGCCGCCGATCGGCGGGAGCAGATCATCGAGATGATCTTGGAGTGCACCTCGATTCAGGTGAGCGCGCCACAACGATCAACGCGCGGGCGCTGACGCGTCCTTGGTGTGCCTCGCCTCGCCTCGCTCAGGGCTCAGCCTTCGCTCAGTCGTTCACCGGGCCGCCACCCTCCTTCTTCTCCTCCTCTTTCCTCACTCCCCCCTCCGCGCCGCACTGGCGGACAGAGGCGGACCGTGCCCCGCGCTAAACGGCGCCAACGTGTGACTGGCCCGTCCAAGGACGAGGGTGAACAGTGGTGCGCGCGCGTGAGCGTGTGCTGCTGCTGCTGCTGCGGCTCGCATTCGATTCTCGTCGAGGCCACCGTCGCGAGGAGTAGCAGACGACGCGCGAGGCACGAGCATTCTCTTTGTGACGACGCGCTGACGCCACCACCGCCCGTTACCATCGCCGTCTCTCTTTCTCTCTGTCTCGCGCTCTCTCACTCTCTCTCACACACTCTATCTCTCGCACAAACAACCTCCATACATGCATCGTACAAGGCGGTGACGACGGTAGCGGTGGCAACGGCGTTGGTGACCTCCATCGAGAATCCCCATCCGAGGAGACTACGTTTAGTAACTGACACTTTGTATTTCTCTCTCTCTCTCCCTTTCTCTCTCTCTCTCTCTTCGTGGGACTGATCTGCGGTCTGTCGGTCGGTCGGTCGGCGGCGGCGGTGGTTCCCGTTCCCATTTCAGTTAACCTTGGAGCAGGACTACCCGGCGAAGGTCTGCGAAAAGTGTGTCGAAACGCTCGACAAGTTTTATCAGTACCGGAGGCGATGCCTGCTCAACGATCAGATACTGCGGGCGGAAAGGTTGCGAGGTCACGCGGCACCGGACAAGGTGCGTTGTGGCGGCCACACTGCGGCCACAATCGACAAGGTTGCGGTGCGGTACGCGAGCGAAACGACGATGGAGGAGGAGGAGGAGGAGGAGCAGGGTCGTGAACAACAACCACAACAACGCCCACATCGGCCCGCGGCCTCTCCCTCATCGGTACCGGTTCCAGATCCCTCTGCGACTGCGGCCAACCAAAATAACGGCAACAGCAACAGGAGTTCACCGAAGATTTGGATCAAACATGAACCACAGCCGGTGCCCGGCGGTACACCCGGTACCACTCCTCCACCACCACACCCGTTGGACCAGCAGGAACCGGGGGGAAGCCAGGAAGCACCACCACCCGCCGTGTCCCCCGCCGAGTCATCTTCGTCGATTCTGCGCAGCATATTGCTGCAAACGCGGGATCCCTCGACGGTTGCGAGCCATCGATCATCGCCCAACAACTCGGAGCTGGAATCTCCTGCCCGCCAGACTCCACCGGGACCACCACCAGCAGTACCAGCCCCGACTGCATCGGTGCATCCGGGACCACCGGGTTTGTTGCCACTTCCGACGAAAGCATCGCCATGCCGTACTGGCACTGGTACCAGTGGTGGAGGTACGGGTGCTGAGGAGGAACCCGAAGACATTAAACCTTCGTTACTGCAGCAGATGTTACTGCAGCAAGGATCGTCACCGCCAACCCTGGCACGATCCTCGCCACCGAAAGCTTCCGGTGCGGGTACACCGATAACAACGGGGTCAAGTGGTGGCAACAGTACGACGACGATGCACACCGGTTCACCGCTTCCCACCACGTCATGTTCCTCTTCTTCGCTCCTGAAACGTATGCTGCTGGATGGATCGTCATCAGCAGCCGGAAGTGGATCCGCCATACCTGGACCATCGCTTGAGCAGCAGCAGCAGCAGCAACCGTTGTTGTTGCCACGCACGAAAAGTGAACCAACGGCAACGACTGCCAGTACACCATCTCCGCCGGCAGCACTGCCCTCGCCTCAGCATCAGCATCATCACCACCACCGGGGGTCTTCGGAGATGACGACGGCACCGACCGAGACACCGCTTGCCTCGCAGCTGCGCTCCATTCTGTTGCAGCACCGATCGGCTCTGAGCGCACAAGCCACGCTGGAGGAAGAGGAGGATGAGAGAATGACCGACGAAAAACCGGAAGTATCGTACGTCCGGAGTCTATTCCTGCGTAACGACGATTCGGATGATTCCGAGTGTGAACCACCGGCTACCGATGATCAGCGGGAGTTACTACTGTATGCCATGTTCCATGAGCTAAGGGCTCGCCAGCAGCAGCAACAACAGCAGCAGCAGCAACAGCAGCACCAGAACCAACCATTGCACGGTGGTGCTGGTGGTGAATCGTCTAGCGAGGATTCGGATGAGTTGTCCGATGAGGCGCCACAGGATTACCGGTTACCGAGTGTCGTTCGACGGCGTAGCACCGAATCATCGACGACGGATTCACGGACCAGCGGTAAACGGCGCCGGATGGAGTATCCCTGTTTGCTGTGCGGTCGTACGTTTGCTGGCCGGAATAAGCTCGTGCTACACATGCGCACGCACATGATGGAAATGGCCGCTGGTTCCGTGGCAAGGACCACCACCACCACTACGGCTGGTGCTACCACCTGCACCTCTTCTACCACAGCCACGGCAGGCACCACCAATACGGTCACATCGTTGGCGGGTGTGCTGCAGGCAAAGCTCCTCCAAGATCACGGTTCTACGTTGAGTAATGGCGGAGGATCGTTCGTGGATGATGATGATTCTTCGTTAATGCGACGATTGGCTGGTGGCAACTTCCAGAACGCCGCCCATCATCATCCGGCCCTACATATGGCCGGTGGTGCTGCTGTTGATGCGCAACTGCTGATGGGTGGTAATACCGGTGGTAGTGGTGGTGGTGGCGGTGGCCATGGTACGAACGAGGATGAGATCGATATGCTCGAGCGTCGATCGTACGCGTGCTACATCTGCGGGGCCGATCAGGGAAATCTGCAACAGTTGCGTGAGCATTTGCTGGATGCGCACCAGGATCGGGTACGATCGAGGGGTAGGACACGCGAGCGGCCTAAAACGACGATTAGCTGCGAAATCTGCGCCCGCCAGTTCCGCAGCCAGTTCGCGTACGGTGAGCACATGCGGACACACACTGGCGAGCGGCCGTTCCCGTGCGATCAGTGTGATAAGCGGTTTCCCCGGCGGTTCCAGCTGCTCGGCCATCTCTACAATGTGCACAAGCAGTCGTGGGTTGCGGACGAATCGAAGGCAAAGTTTGCGAGGAAGCAATAGCGATACTCCAGGCTTCCGCCGACGTAGGGCAGCAGAACGCGCCTGTGGGCGTACCCGTTAGAACGCGACAGGATAATACGAATTTTACACCCCGTACCCTTAACGCGATCGTCCCCCTCTTCCTCTCTCTCTCTTTGTTTTAGGTTCTTATCCATCTTTTCCTTCTGCCGCCGGAACAGGCGACTAGAATAAGGGAAAGAAGAGAGGAGCTGTAGGGGGTGTGTAGGGTGAGCAGCATGAATCAAAACGAGAACAACGAGAGGGGTGGCTGCTCCTAGGCTAGGGGAGGTGTCCGAGCCACGCGGGCCGCTTCCTCGCTCGCCCGCTCGCCGTATGATAACATTTCCTTTTTTCGTTTTTATTTGTTTGTTTTGTAGCATAATTGTTGAACGTTTATACAAGCAAGAATATACTTATATATACAGTCGGATATTTTTTTTAACAAAACCAAAAACAGACAAATGACTCGCATTTGGAACCGGTTCCTAGTATGTTGTGCGTTTCTTTTATTTGTTTTTTATGTACACTGCCCTCTACACCCTTTTCCCCGAAGGAAGGAGTATGGCCAATCATCCGAAAAGAGCCTAGTTTCCGAGAAAGACGAATTTTGCAGACCGGTACGGTGGTCGCTGAATCATGTTCATTCCCGTTAACGGTGGCATCACGTCGCCATGAAAATGTTTGCATGTATGTGTGCGTAGAGGTTTGTATGTATGTGTGCGTAGGTGTTTGTATGGGTAGAGAAGCGACGAGGAGGAGACGAGTAGGTAGACACAGATGGCGCTTCGCAGCAAAGAGGGGGAGAAAAACAGGAAAGGACACGACGATCGTGCGCCGGTTTTCGGATAACAAAAACGGAACCGGGACCATCGCCGCTGCCGGGCGCGTCTCCCTCCCGGAAGGTTACTGCGTTGCGGAGATGAAATGAAAACACTAAACGCTCGATCGGTTTGTACCTTCAGTGAATGAGATGCTTTATTTCCGCTGCTACCAAAATGATTTGCGCTTGATTTACTGTGTTCTAGTTACATTACAGTCCTGTTCTGTTTGCTTTCCGTTTGGTTTGGGATGTAATGTTGCTTGTTTGTTGTACATTTTCGAAAAGCCGCGGCTTGCTTGGATTTACAATTTTCTTTATTTTTCTCCTTGATCCGTTTTCCGGCGTTGCCTAAACCCGGCTGCCCGCCTGCTGTGTGTTGGTGAGCGCCATTTTCACGAAGGGTTTTGTAGTTTAGATGGTTTATTCTTTAAAAAAAATTGTCGAAAGGACCCAAGCGGGCCGTTTCCTAGCAAGAGAATCTTCCCGCAGCCGTGTGCCCGGGTGTACACGCACACGCACATACACTCTCACACCAAACGCTGCAGCGGGGGAGTGGAACGCAGGGAATGGCGGGGGTAATGAAGTAGGTAGGAAGTATAGGGGGGGGGAGGCTTGGAGGAATGGTAACCTAATGCTTAGTGATTTACATAGTAATTTCGCCGCCCTGGAATACTCCGCCGCCGGTCTGCTGCTGGTACACCTCGATTGTGTCGCCTTCCTCCATCTCCAGCGTTGTCGGCGTGTCGTTTTCGTTGATCGGCTGGCCATCGAAGCGGAATCGCACGACCTGCATCGACAGGCCCGCCCGGTCACAGTAGGCATTCATCAGCTTGCGAAGCGGCGTGTGCTTTTTAATCTTGAACTGTACGACGGCGTTGTCCTGGCCCAGCACCTTCAAGTTGATGTGCTCCGATTCCGAGCTCTTGTTGTCCTTCTTTTCGTCAGCCATCGTGGGATATTTGGTAGAATGGAATTACTAATTTCTCGCGAAAAAAGTGCGGAAAATTTCTTCGGCACGTTTCCTCTGGCACGATACAAAATGACGCTCGTTTGACGTTTGAAGAAAAAGAGAAAAACGCGAAAACTCCGAGCGGCGCCGACCAGTGCTGCCAAAAGTCGACCAGTGTTGCCAAAACCGGACCATTACTGCCAAGCTGTTTTAAATAGGTGCTTATTCTAGCTAAATAATCAAAGCTGCACCAAATCGATTTAGATGCATACTTTATCAGGTGGTGAATCAGGGTAATTAAAATTTTAACACCTTTGCCTTCGATGCTTTTGGAATAATGCTAGGGAAAGTAATTTTCATCCTGAAATCAACCACGAATCGCTTGTGCGAAATTTCGAACCGTGGTCATAAACACGCCTGGCAGCTTTGCTTGTTTCGTGTAGTCAAACAAACATTTCCTTGCGCGGTTAAAATTGCTAACCGTTTGTAGAAAAAGAGAAAAAGGCAGTGTTGCCAAAATGCGGCGGAAAAGTGACAAGCGCGAAAAATCATCAGTAGTCGTCTAGCGGTCCCTTCATTTTTTTCTGCAACGACTTGCTCGAATATTGCTTGAATTATTCGAGTATTGTCCAAAAAGAAGAAACACAAAAACCAAAAAAAAAAGAAGAAACTCAAAAACCCAAACAAAGTTTTATGTCCGGCCAAAATCGAAAATGGAAAATGGGATCTTGTAAGTAGCCAACTAAACGAACCTACACGGGGCCGATCAAATACTTTACCTACCGTTACTTGCTGCAGCACTCTGGAATACTTTTGTCGGTTGTGCGCCTCGGAGGGAGTGATCATACATCCGCTGTTTCCGCCCGGCGACGACGATCCGAAGCATGAGCTAGTGCGTATGATCGAGGTCCTTACCTCGGTTCCGCTCCAGCGTCCAGCCGACAGTGGGGCCGTCATCTGCGACAAATGCCTGCAGCTGCTCGATCTGTTCTGCCAGTTCCGGGAGGAGTGCCTTCGTCAGGATGTGCTGATCCGAACGAAACGGACGCTGATCGGGGAAGAGCTGGTGCGACAACGTTTTCAGCAACAGCAGCCACAGTTACTCTGTGATCCAGCACCGGACTCTCAACCGCCACCTCTGGTGGAGGTGAAGCTGGAAGAGGATGATGAGACTGATACACCTACTGCTTGCCAGCTCACGTCGCAAGACGTGAGCGAGCAAGCAGAAACAGATACGACCAGCATTCCCCAAGTGATAGAGATAGCAGACTGTAAGGAAGAATGTAGCGCACTGGAGAATGCTTCGGAGGAGGAACAACCAGTACTGGATGGAGATGAATGCGAGCACCAGAACGATGATCTGGCTCCCGTTGCACCCGCTATTGCTAGCTACCTCGAACCGACCAACTTCACCAGCCCAGCCATTGCGCTGTTCTCGCAGGCTCATGGACTCTCCATCTCCGTGCAAGTTAACCAAATGTCGCTGGACGAAACGACGGTACACGAGATGACGAATGGCGTACCCTCGTTCGGTTTCACGTCGGATGTTGGGAAAAGAAAAAGTAAGAAGGGCACAAAAGAGAATCCCGGTAAAGAGGGACACAACAGAGCGTACGAGCCATCCAACGATCGGTGCCAGGAAGCGTTCGACACGGTGTGCGAATACGACGAACAATCGTCTGCACCCGATAGAGGTGGATCTACGCGTTGCTCGTTGGCCTGCGATCCGTGCCAGATGCGGTTCACCAAATCCTACAACCTCAAGCGCCACATGTACGAGGTGCACGGTGAGCTGGCTCCCGGTTTAACGGTGATCGAGTGTGAGTACTGCGGAGAACGGTTCCTGCGGGGCTACACGCTCAATCGTCACATTTCCAAGATGCACAGTGCGCGGTACAAGAATAAAAAGAAGCTAAAAATACTCGCCATTAAAACCAAAGCGTAAATCCTCCTGTTAAGGGACAGGAACAGGAACCCGATCGATCGATGAACTTGTCCGCCAGTCGGAACAGAACGTTAGCCTCGACCTCGGGGTGGCCCACCGAAAGGGCGCAACTACTGTTGAAGGTAGTTCCTAATTAACTCAGTAATGATACGAGCGTATACTTCTCATAATTTACATTAACCTTAAGCGGAACAACCGGAACCGTCACTAGTCAGGTAGCTGAGTAAGAGTTTTCAAAGTAGTATTATTGTATTACCAAAGCAAAAGAATGACGGATGATCTCAAAATATATAAATGACCAGATATTGATATATTTAAGAGAAATATCTTGTATTGTTTTCCATTTCCCGTGACCAATGCAAACGGCAAGCGCCGAATGCGCATCGTTAATCTTCCGGAAAGACCACTCTTCCTGGTAAAGCCGGTTTATCCACCTCCAACGGTACCATGTTGTACAGTAGCCAGTCCAGATAGTTGGCCACATTGGTGTATATTTCCGGCACCGTAGCATCACACTCGCGCGGTCCAAACGACAGCACACCGTGTAGGAAGTGGCGTTCACGCCTGCCCAGCTCCTGCCGAGCCTGCAGCGGTGCTCCGGACAGCATCTTAAGGCACGGTTCCTCCGCACTAGTAGTAGTATCGTTCTGCGACGACGGCGGTACAAGCAGGGCACAGATTTGCGTGTGGGTTTTGCGCAATGGATAACCGATGGCTTTATACCGCTCCTGGCAGTTGACGGAGTTCAGATAGATCGGTTCCGTCCGGACGAGCGTGGTGGTTTGGCTCTGAAGGAACGTGCTCACGATGAAATTTCGCGGTTTGTAGCTGCGTAGCTCCCTCGTCACCGGTAGACAGATGGGTTTCACGTTTGGCACCGTTACGTCGGCCGGACGCCCAAGCTGCACCAACGCTAGATCGTCGGTGACACCGAGCGGATTGTAGTCCGGACGGATGGTGATCTTGTGGACGGGTAACGTTTGCGTCGACGGAGCACACAGCTGGCTACCGTTGCGTTCGATACAATCCGGATCCGTCGCTGTATCGTATTCTCCCAGCCGAACGGTGCGCCTGGAAGGTAAACGATCCTCATATGAACCGCATTTGAACAATGGAAACCTCTCGATGCTATACTTACTCCATACCATCGTTGGCGAAACAGTGGGCCGGTCCAACGACATACCATTCGCTGATCAGCGTTACCTGGCACAATGATTGTGGCCGTTGTCCTGGGCGTGTCGCGAGCATCAACCCGAGCCAGGGGTACGCCATAAACGTTCCGTTCGTTCCGTTCCTCGCAGATGGAGCAATGCCGCAGGCGTTGAAGTTAAGGTGCCGCAGCTTGGCGCTATTGTCCGCCGAAAGCGGATCACGCCGCTCGGACGCTTGCGTTTCGTTAACGAACTGTGCGATCCAATCACGGTACTTGGCCACATCGGTGAAGACGGTATACTTGGTACCATCGCATAGACCGGTTTGATCGCGCAGTGGCATAAACGACACGATGCCCCGAACGTACCACGTGTCACCGAATTCGAAAAACATGCCACCACCGCTGTCCCCGTTGCACGCGCTAATACCGGCCTTACCGCGGGCACAGTACATCCCGCTGGTCAGTGTGGGACCGTACACTTCCCGGTCACTCGACAGGCAGGTCCAGGAATCGACGACACCAATCACGGCCTGGCGCAGATAGTCCGATACGCGATCGTTCTCCGTCAGACCGAAGCCTACAATCGTACCGTTCTTACCGGCGATCAGTTCCAACTTTTCGTCCTGGTTCCATAGACAAACCGCTTGGATGTACTTGGTCAGCGTAATGTCGGTGGCCAGCTTGATGAGTGCGATGTCATCGGCTACACTGTTCACGCTGAAACCGGGATGCAGGATCAGTTCGAGTGCCTGGTGTTCCTGCGATCGTTCGCTCGCCACGGATAGTCTGTTGCGGCCAACCTGCACCGACAATCGGTCCAGCTCGATCGGTCCATGATCGGTCATGACACAGTGTGCCGCTGGAAGGAAAGCATGACACATGCGACACAACACTTGGCCACATACTCCTTCATCTGGTGCATTCTCACGTGGTCACTTACCCGTCAGAATCGTGTTCCGATCGATGATGGAGCCACCACACACGTAACTGAATTCGTTACCCTCGCGATGATAGATGGCCGTATGCCAGGGCCAGTGGCCCTCCTTGGCCTCGAGACCATGCTGGACGAGGTACACAGTCTTCACCTTTCGTTCGCCACATTCCAGTAGACCAAACACTTGCGGCACCGCGACCGCGAGACCAATCAACGCAACATAAAGCGGGAATCCCCGTGCACCGAGCCGCGAGCGCGAATGCATGCTGTGCGGCGTGTGATTCCCCACTACAGAAGTGATCTTCGAGCCAATGTTATGTTGGCAATGGTTGGTACAGAACTGAGGCAGCTAACCGCTGATGCTCGTCCGTTTTATCAGTCTCAATTGTGCATTTGTCGTGTGGGCAGCAAGCTTCTTGCATTGGCCAACTTACGAGACGGGTGAATGTGAGTAAGTGCGGTTTGCTTCAGTGTGATAAGAAGTGTAACATGTGATTGGCATAAACATAAATTTGTATCACATCACGAGTTGCTAAAAAAACTGTTGAATACAATGGTTCATGTGATGTTTGGTAGCGAAATACAGAATTTAAATAGATACAGTAGTCTCTTGATTCCTGTACCGTGCTACCTAGATGAAACACCTTCAAAGTGCTGAGGATCATGATCGAGAATTTCATCCAGGAATCGTTGATACCTGCCATGCTTTTAATGCTACGTACGAGTCAAGCAACGGCTATGTACGGATCGTGCTTCGTTAGTTGAGTGTGAAATAGTTTATCAGAAAGCAGTGCGTGGTTTAAAAGTCATGAAGTTTCAGGTCCCGAGCACGAAGTTTTATGGGACAAAAAAGTCCACTCCAGTCCAGACCCCAGTGGTCTGGACTACTGGAACACTTAAATCTTTCCAATAACCGCGTTAACGTTATTTGATCAACGCGAAGAGTAATCTGTAATAGCCAATGGGTCAAAGTATCAAATTGATTCTGATTCTGGTGGGCTGGGAATTCCCTTTAAATGTGGGAAACCCCACCCCTCCACCATGTATATTGTATATGCGGACTAGCCTTGCCAAAGAATGGAATAATCATGCAAGCGGACCGGCCTGCGCGATGATACGAACGTTAGTTAATCGCTCAATGCCACGCGCAACGGAAGCAGCCGAAACATGGAAGTGATAATCAACGACTATTTCTCGGCTCCGAGAGTCCAGAAACTGGTTTCGTTTTTGGCATTGTGGCTTCTGCGTCATTTTGCTGATTACCATTTAGCAGCGCGGATCGAGTAAACAGTCGACGATCATCGTTGCGCTTGTGAGCATCTTTCAGCTCTTCACTTCAAATCCACTTCTTGGACGATAGTAGGATGCGTTCATTCGCTTCGTTACTGTTAGTGCAGCCGTTCCTACTACTGGTAGCTGCTGCATCGGATTTCGATTGTGGCCAGCGGAAGGTGAATACTGTCTTTCTGGTACACCATGGTCGAGAAGCGAAGGAGGGACACTGGCCGTGGCATGCGGCCATTCTGCATCGGTATCAGGGTACCTTCTCGTACACCTGCGGCGGTTCCATCATCGACAAGAATACCATGCTGACGGGTTAGTATTGCGATGTCGCTCTCGATGTTCCTGAATCAAAAGTTACTTACTAACCTCCTATATCTTAATTCCAGCGGCTCACTGTCTGCTCACGCCAAATGGCTTCATCGCGGTGGACCGTCTATCGGTGCAGGTCGGTCGGACACGCCTTTACGTCGGTGATGGGCGCAGCCGATCGTACGAACCGGATCGCTTCATCGTTCACCCGCAATTCCAGCACGAGGATGTGCACGATGATATCGCGCTAATCAAGCTGACGACCGATATTGAGTTTACGGATTTCATCCAACCAGTTTGCCTGTGGAACAGGGGAATTGACGAGAGTGAGCTGGTGGATCAGGTTGGGTCGGTTGTTGGGTTCGGATTAAGTGAGACGGACGAAGTGTCGGACTATCTGCGTGAGGCCCAGATACCGGTGGTCAGCTTTGCTACCTGCATCGAGAGCAACCGGGAAACGTTCGGTCCGAGGCTGACCAAGCAGATGTACTGCGCCGGTTCCAGGGATGGTGTCAGTGCCTGCAATGGTGATAGTGGTGGCGGTATGTTCTTCGAGTTTGACAATGTCTGGTATGTGCGCGGGTTGGTCTCATTTACACCACAACGTAAAGGGGTAGCAAAATGTGATCCGTACGAGTACACCGTGTACACGGACGTCGCCAAGTATCTGGACTGGATCCGGCAACGCCATAACCAGACACAGAGAACTGCGATCTCTCCGATTGGGTCGCTGGCGAAGAGCAATCCGAAGTTGGCTCTGCTCAATCTAGACATTTGTGGCTTCAACAGTTACCCATTCCGGAAAGAGTCGGCTAAACCGGTGTTCCTCAACTACCCATGGGTAGCCATGGTCGAGTACGCCAATGGTAAGGCTCGTGAAACACGAACCCTGTGCCATGCGGTACTGATCAGCGAGTGGTACCTCGTCACAGCAGCGCATTGTGTCGCGGGATCATCGAACAAACACAAATTGTAAGTATACCCAGAGAAATTTCAATGGACCTTGAGTGTTATCCATTCTTATCGATACACGATCGCTTTCTTGTAGATTGGGCGTTCGATTAGGCGATTACGATCTATCGACAACAACCGATTGTGTCGAACTGGAAGGAAATCGACGGTGTGCTCCACCACTTCAGATCGTCGCCGTTGACAAGATTGTTGTGCACGAACAGTACAACACTCCGAAGTATGCCAACGACATTGCCCTGCTGAAGCTACGCGATCGAGCCAAAATCACGCAGGACAACATCAAACCCATCTGTCTGCCGGTGACGAAGAAACTGCGTGAAACGCAACCGAACGTGTACGTGCTGACCGGTTGGTCAAAGGGTTCGGCACTGCTACATCGATCGGCACCGACGCACCAGAACCGGGACAAGTGCCGGCAACAGTACCTAGGCCGGCAGATAACGATCGCCGGGGACGGTGGGCAGATTTGTGCGTTCCAAAAGTTCGAGGTTGGTGCGGCATGTAATTACAGCGCATCGGCTGCACCACTTCAGGTTGTCCAGAACATCGAGGGAAGCGACCGGTACGTGCTGCAAGGATTGCTATCGTTCGGTTCATCCCGTTGTACATCGGACCTCCCGGAAGTGTACACTAATGTGAACGCATATATGGATTGGATTCTGGGAAAGCTGCAGCCCCAGGAGGAACACTCATTTGTTGAACGATTAGTTTTTACTTGAGCATGTTTTGCTAGAATGTGGACCAAGAAGTTTGGGAAATGTTAAACAGAAATAGGTGACCCCGCAATGTGATGATCTTTAAATAGTTGACGAAAGAATGAGGAAGACCGGCGTAAAATCAACATTCAAATCTATCTTCTGCCACACGCCATTGACCTACTTATTTCGGTCTAGGAGATAAGAACAATCGTCACAAACACAATGTCTAAATAAAAATGTCTCTATGTAGCAGTATTCCAAGGACAGTACAAAGGTGAAACAGTAGGATCAGGTTCAAGGTTAGACATATTTTAATAATACTAGCGGATGTTGGTAAGGAAATAACAACAATAACAATTAAAACGAGGGATAACGTAACGGCTCACAGCGTGTGTATTACCCATTTACCATATTACCGTTCTTAAGGTCTCATGAACGATAGTAAATGCAACAGATAGTCTGCACAATTCGTTACAAACTGGCAGCTCTAACCAAACTAATCGTGATATTCTTATCTAGGTACTCCGTGCGATAGGGACATCCAGTCTCATCTTTATTTGTATACAGACTCATTATTTTTGCATCGTAGATATTTTTCGGCATATCTTCGTCAAAGTTCCGCAGCTGAGCTTCATAATTGTTTGTTAATACAAACTATCCAGTTGTCAATAAATGAGTAAATGAGTTAATACAAACAAACTATGAGGAGTATCCAGCAGCTACCTTTAAATTGTTTTAATTAAATTAGCAATATTTTCGACTTTCAAGACATTTAGCTGCTGCTTGTCAGTGCGTTCTTCAAACGATTCGTTTGCGTCGTCCAGCGCCTTATTCGTGAATGTTGGTTAGTATCCACTCCATGTATGGACCGATGTACGTGTACACGTCCGGGTACGCCTGGCTGCATTTCTTTGGACCGTACGAGAGCAACCCATGCATAACGTACCGATTCTCACCGTTCAACTGCTGTATCGTTTGCAACGGAGCGGCCGACTTCGGGAAGGTACAGCGGGTTCCACTGCTCTGGTCCTGTTTCAAGCAAATCTGTCGGAATGTTTTCTCCAGCGTGATCGAGTACCGGGTATAGTTCGCTTGACACTCGACCGAATCAACGACCTGACGATCCGCACGCCCCAGTACGTTACCACCAATTGGCCATGCCGTCAGGGTGTAGGTAGTTGGTTTGAAGCTGCGCAACTCGTTGCTTACCGGTAGACAGATTGGTTGGACGTTGCTCTGCGAGATGACGGCTCGTTCGCGTAATCGGATCAGCGCGATATCGTTGGCGTACTTGGGTGTATTGAATCCGCTGTGCACTATGGCCGATTCGATGCGCATTACTTGTACCGGTGGCGCACATTCCTGTTCTCCGTTGACCGATTCACAGTCCCGGGTCGTCTTGATATCATAATCACCCAATCGAACGGTGGTTCTAAAAGCGGTAATGAAGAGGAGATTAGTTTGGTGTCGCCGTTAACCAATTCCCAACAATGGGAACTTCATATTCTTTGCCGAACCGAAAATCCCCCACTTACAGTCTGGATCGTCTCGGTAGCTGCGTTATACAGTGGCCAGCGGTTAGAACGTAGCGATCGCTAATTAGCGTCCCGTGGCAGAGCGTTTGCTTTTCGCGTTCCCCATCGACGGCGTACTCCAGCAGTGCCACCCACGGGTAGCCCAAGAATACCGGTTTCGACGATTCGGCTCGATTCATGTAGCGGCTTTTACCGCAAACGTCCAAATTTAGCAGACGCAGCTTACCGCTCTGGTCCAGGGGGGACTCTATGGGGCTACCACCACCGCTCGATCCGGACGACGGTTCCCGGTAATGTTCCCGAATCCAGTCCAAATACTTGGCGACATCCGTGAACACGGTGTACTGGTTGGGGTCACAGAGCGCGACCTGATCGCGCAGCGGAATGAATGACACCAAGCCCCGAATGTACCAGACGTTACCGTACGTGAAGAACATACCGCCACCGCTATCACCATTGCAGGCACTGACACCATCCCGTGCCCCCGCGCAGTACATCTTGCTCTTCAGCTTCAACCCAAAGGCTTCCGGATTGCTGTTGATGCAGGTGAAGCTATCCACGACCGGAATTTCCGCATCCTTCAGATAGTCTGACACCTTGTCCGAGTCGTCGAAACCGTAGCCCACGATGAAACCCTTCGTTCCAACGATGTTCTGCAGATCCACATTCCGATCCCAGAGGCACACCGGTTGGATGTAGTTCGTGAAGGAGATATCGGTGGCGAGCTTGATCAGCGCAATGTCATGCACCAGATCGTTGACATCGAAATCCGGATGGGTGATCAGCTGGTGTGCCTCGTGCTCCTGGCCCCGCGTATCGGCCAGCTTCAGCCGGTTCCGGCCAACCTGTACCAGCAGCCGCTCGGCCGCGATCAGTCCCCGCTCCGTCAGCAGACAGTGGGCCGCTGCAAAAACCGGTAAACAAGATGACACCATGAGCAACGGGAATTTTCGTTTGTATGCGATCGCATGGCGTACACACGCCTAGGAACTGGTTTCGGGGTTTTGCCCTCCATCACCATCCCCCCCCCCTCCCCGCCGTACGTACCACGCCCTACCTGATGCTTACCTGTGAGGATTAAGTTTTGGCTAACGATCGAACCACCGCACATGTACTCGAACGAGCGAATTTTGTTTTCAAACAGCGCCGCATGCCACGGCCAGTAGCCCGCCTTTGCTGCGTTTCCTTTGTGGATGAGTGCCATCAAATCGACCATCCGCCTGCCACAGGTTTGCGCTTGGCCGGGGGCAAACAGTGACGATAAGAGCAGCAGCAGCGAACCGAACACCAGTGCGTAGCACCACCAAAATCGCGCCATTGCTGGGTGCTGGACGATAGCCGATAACCTCTTGACAGTAAACACAATCCACCACAATCACAGAGCGACGCGCAGTAGTCTGCTGCAGCAGGCGGGGATTCCCGTCCTCGACCTGACCCCGAGAGCGAAAACAAAAATGCGTTCCGTACAGCAGCGACGATCGTCACCGAACCGATCGTACCGGAGGCTTAACACTGACTGAAACCGGTTGCCAGAGTATCCGGGAGATGGATCGTCGCCGTGATCATCCGCGATCGTAAGCTGAGAGAGGCTACTACTGGTGGTCACTTCGTCCGGGGCCGATCGTCGGGATTTCCCTTTAGCTTTCTCACGCAAGCGACGATCTCGGACTGAATCGTGTGATTCTGAGGGAGAGCTGAGATTGAATTCGGTTCGGGTATTAAGCGACATTCGGTGTAGAGTAGCTTCATCTTTGGAACAATAAGCGAACAATAATCGTCATCTTTGAAGGGTCGCTGTTCAGAGGATGAGGAAGTAATATCAAGTCAAGTAACAAATATCAGATAGTGGTTATTGGTAGTCACCTGCGCATTCGTGAGAAAATTGTCGACGCTGAACGTCTTTATCCGCGATCTCGGTCCGATGTAGAATAGGCAACGCGAGAGCATCTAATCTCTATCGACGCAGTATCACGACCGAATCGTCGGTCTAAGGTTCAGTGAAACATGAATTTTAAACCAGTCTCGTTCTGTAACACCCAGAACTGATTTTGGCTCCGCATAGGCGGACTCTGATCAATCACAAGCTCGCGAGCAAACGTGTGCGTCAATTCCAACCGTTGGGATTTCCTGAGAGAGCTAAAAGTTAGCAAGTGTTACTATCTGATCAACAGCTTGCGCTTCATTACGAAATCGATGGAATCAATGAGATGGGAGAGGGTTCGAGAATGCGTGAAGGAGTGTCAAGACTAACCTTCAACTCATCTCCTAATGTTTACTGGCTCGTCCATTCGGTTTAAAATTCGTTATGTGTGAACAAATGACGAATTTTAAATGCTAACTACATCACAATAGAGCGGTCACGTATCTTAGCACTACAGGTGCAATCTGGATGTATTCTGGTGGAATATACTGATTACAAGCTCATTCTAAGTGAATTTATGCTTTGTCAAAAACAATAGACAATTTTTGGATGGTGATAGAAAAAAAAGGTAAGACAGATAATTGAGTTCGGTAAATTTTCCATGGAGGGTAATTCTATCAGAATTCTTAAAATTTGATCAGAATACGTAAATATAGGGGTGTACATCAATCGAACTCTGATTGTGATAGCGAAAACAGTGAAGCTTCTCCGTTCAGACGTATGCGCGATCAAAGATTGTCGTGATAAAGAAAACGAAAGAAGAACATATGTGTGTATTCGTCTTCCTTTGCGAAATTTCCGGATTATTGCCGGAAATCCTTTTCGGAATCGCATTGTTTTTTTTCCTAGTCATCGAATAGAATTATCATCTATGTGAAATTTATGGAGTTCAATTATTTGCCCTAGTTTCTTTTCTATCACCAACCAAAAATTGTCTTTTATTAAATGCATCCGTTAGTCTTCATCATATTACGATCAAATGAGTCAAAAATTAGTTAGAAGCGTTCTTCGGAGATAGCTCAATTTGCGCAATTAGTTCCATCAAGCTTTGCCCAAACAAGCAAATCTCCATCCGATGTGCTTCATTGTGTTAAGTAGCCCGATGGATTATTAAATCTCAGCCGTACCACTTCAATCTCGGCAGAATTAAATCAGTTGTTGCACAAGGACGGGGCAAGGTGTGTGTGTGTCTGTGTGTGAATACCCCTAGTACCGGCAATCCGGTCGAAAGCACCGAAATTGTTGCTCTGGCAGTTTGAATTATTAAACGGCGCGGCGCTTCAGGCCATCAACTCGTCCGGGCATCCGACCGGGAGGAGTCGCTTGGTCGTTGGCTTGCTAAACTCAAAACATGATCATCCACGACCAAACAGGGCGCCCGGGTGCTCTTAACATAATTACTGTATTTCCCACGAGACACACGCCCTCTCCCCCCACCTCGCCGAACCGTAATGGGCGCGTTCGGGTAAGGTGTCACCATCCGGGGTTGGTATGTAAATGGTATCCCTACACAAATAACACCCGTGGCGTGCGGATGGATTGCCGTTGTTTTTTGGCGTTGATGCGGTTTAAGGTTCCATCACGTCCACCACCACCACCACCACCAGCACCATCCCCTAGCACCGTTGTCGATTACTTGGCGAAGTCGTCGGCAATGAGGGCTATTCGCACCTCCATTACACTTCTAATTACGCGCGAAGATTTTATGTAAATTTATTCTTCGCACCACCGGCTTTTTCTGTGGGGGAGGGTGTAAGGTTGGCCATCCTCGTGCTCGTGCCGCCGAGTCATCGCCGACACCGTCGTCGTCACCTTCGCGTGTCGGTGGCAATCCTTGACGAGCTGGCGAAGCGTGGCGAACGGAAGAATTGAAGATCAAACGGATTCCCTGATTTTACGGGATACCGTTACAGATGAGTTGAGTGCGTTTTGGAGGAGGGGTTCTGGAACATCGCGCCTTCACGCGCGATGGCAGCCGGGAACACTTTGTGCGACGCAAGCAGCGCGAACCGGAACGAACGTCACGTCGTTTCGCGTCGGAAAGATTATGTTAATAAATCGATTTACTCTAGCGACAATCTATCACTCGAGCTACAAATTACATTAGCACCCCCGCCGCGGAACTGTTTGAAGGGAGGAGGTGGCAGAAACTATCCGGGAATCCATGACAGGATAGCGATTACACTATGAGACTGTTACACCGTTGGTAGTTGATGGTGAGAATTGGTTCTTAAGCCGTGGAAATAATGAAGTCATAAAAAGGTAATATAAAGCATTTGCTGCTTGCTGTTTTAGGGGTATCGTCACCTAAAAAAAGGTTTTTAGAAATAGCCTATCACAGTCTCTCATCCTTGGTATTATGTCCAACTCACTCGATTTCGCTCAAGTGTTTGTAACCACTCGTTTGGAGCACTCGATTTTTATTATCCAACCCCAAGAGGCAATATGTGCCCAAGCCCTGGAATTGATGAATGATGACTAACAAACGTGGCTAGCCGGTATGCTTAGGGGCATGAAATTGCTCCTCTGTAAATAGTAGTCTCTCTCTCTCTCTCTCTCTCTCTCTCTCTCTCTCTCTCTCTCTCTTCAGCGAATTCGATACGCACGACCACGTTTTCTTCGTTCAATGATTTATTCAAAGTAACCTCCTGGCCCGTTGGGACACGGTCTTCTTGTAAGGGAGTCGCTTTTTAAAAGAATACGTAACCCGGCTTGGGGCCCGGTATAGGTTATAAATAATGAAGATGATGACAGGCAACGCTGCTAACGATCCTGGCGTTGTGTTGAGTTGATGCGAAAATCTTCGAGCGAAAGATCTTCGAGTACGGCTTTTTTTTTGCATAAAAAGGTCGAGTTTTCTCCAACAAGAAAGCTGTTTGCTGTTTTGAAGTGACGCTTCTGTCGCGCTGCTTTCAACTAACAACCCACTACCGGAATTCACTTTTTGTGCATGGAAGACATTACCGTCAAAAAGGATATTCTACGGGACAACACAATCCTTTGAAATGCCTCACAGTCCTCAATATTGGCCACATTTCCAGTTCGACACGCCATTTTCCTTCCGTACCGAACCCGCCGTTCGCATTGTGCCGTTGCCATGATTGTCTCGTCGATCGGTGCCGGTAGTGGCTAAGAAGCAATCATTCGACTTGTTCTGTTCCGTTCTGTATTCGTCGACACAGATCTGGCTCAATTGATTTCTCCAGCTGCTGCTGCTGTTGTTGTTGTTGATGCTGCTGCTGCTGCTCAGCCAAAATGGAGAGTTCGTAATCTTTTAATCATAAATCCTGATGCCAGGCTCGGTTCCTGCTCTTCCGTCAATTTACCGCCTGACTGGCAGGACGGGCAGCGAGCCTCTTCCTGCCCATGATGTGCCCATATTGGTCTCTTCTATCGTTGTCACTGGAAGTTGAAAGCCCGTTTCTCGAAGCAATTTTCTTCCATTCGCCAGTAACTAAGCTTATCCCCACGGCCTCCACATTCTCTGGCGATTGCTGGTCGAGGCTCCGGGAGGTGCCGGCCGTGCTCTGCAAGAAGCGAGATGAAAAACGATGAAAGATAATCTTTTGTCCAGCTTCTGGCGTTCGTTTGTAGAAAGAATCGTAAGGCGGTAAGCTTTGAATTGTCCGATTTCGAGGCGTTGTAAAATTGAGCTCGAACCAAAAACCGGGGGGGTGGTGTGGAAGGTGCAGGCGGAACCAACAAGAACTCGCTTTTATACGGCTTAGATTGAGTAGAAAAGCCGCTTTTCCGGACGATGGCTGATTGTTTGGTGAGTTGCTTCGGTGGCTAATCTCGATCGAGGTTGTTTCGATTGAATGATATCGTTCTGCTGCTGCCGGGCGTTTCGACTCCTCCGGTCGCTAATGATCTCGAGTTTTATCGAGATTGCAGAATGAATCGTACCGTTAACGGGTCAGCGGTACGCGAAATGATGGATTTGAAGCATCGGATGGCTATGTAGGGAATGGTGATGAACGATGCTGATTGACTAATTCTCATTATTAATCTAGTAAAGGTTAGTTACATTTTTTCTACAATGCATAATGTTCTTGGCAACTGAGAAAGAAATAAAAAGAAGAATTGATTTAATCAGTTCTCTGGTGAAGTTCGCAGATAGTACGTATATCACTCTGCTCGTGGGTTTTTTTTTTGTTACTACTTTCCTCTTTCTGCGTTCAATCTTCTTCTAATTATTTTCAATCCTATTTCGAACTAATCATACTTCAAACTTACTCATTTTCTTTATTTCGATTTACATACTTATTTCGAATATACTAATTTGATCTTACTTGTACCGGTATCAAAAAAGAAACGATAACTGGAATGAGCCAATAAACGAACATAGGCAGACGGAACAAAAATTGATTTTTCATTAAAAGAATTACATTTCGAAACCTATTACAAATACGCAACAAATACACAAAGCCAGATACAAATTACCGTAGCAAATAGACAGATTTATCGATCTATTGTGCTTCCCAAAACTGCATTCGAACATTCAATGATAATTTAGACAAGAAAATGAAACAAAATAGATTCAATGGAATTACTGTGAATCACTCCTACCATAAAATTCGATACATCAAACCGCAACGGACAGCTCAAGACGACTTGAGTGCACATCAGCACAAAACTTCCTGCCAGAAAGTTATCCCCTGGATGCAGAACTAGAAATCAGATGAAATGCATGCACCACATGTGTACGTGCCATTGTGGTTGACCTGCGGTTTGATGGCGAGCGTTACGGAGTTCCCGGGCTCGACCACCCATTCCACTTTAGGGAGCATTAAATTAAAATCAGATTAATAAATAGTTTCCCATCGCATGTCACACAAACCGTCACGAACTTCTCGAACCTGCCGGGATTCCCCAGGTGCAGCAATCCGAAGGAACGCGTCTTCGCCTGTGAATACGAATGCCAGGATGTGGATGGCGAAGAATCGCTCACCCCTCCTGCCGGCTACAGTTGCATCTGATGCCAACTTTACTGCTCTCAAACTTTTGCCGCTTAAGTGCCCGCAGCGTTTGAAATGGTAAAATTATTCGCTACTACAACCAGCCAGCGTCTTGCAAACGTTTGGCTTTGGAGCGGAGCGTTGTTCGCTGGCAAACAAAGATAAATCACTGGAAGATGGCCCCTGCATGCGTACGGTGCACGGTAAGACATGCAAAGGAGGAGGAGGAGGAGGAGAAGGTGAGTAATGCAAGTCGGTTTGTGGTCGGCTAAATGAACTTCCATTTTCTGTTCTGTTGGGCTCCGGTGCAGCTTAAGCAGCTCTGGGCGTAGTAGTGCGGTGCACCCCTCAGTGGATGCGGTTTTTATGCTCCTCTTTCGACATTAAAAATGGGGATGGATTTGAATGTTTAAAAGTGAACGCTTTCCGCTTGTGGTGTGGCCACCACGGTGATGGTTTATGCATTCCATCCATTTGGCCTTTTCTTCATTAAAAATGCTCCCAATGTTTATGATTCTGTTTACAAAATGGCGACTGCTCGTTAGCTGTACGCGTACCAGTTCTTTGAAAACTCATTACATCCAGACTGTTCTCTGAGCGCTACTTGTGCGCTTCATACTGGAGAACGCTCTAAGGCTTGGTTTAAGCCTCGCATGTCTTCGCCGCAACATAAGCCAGATACAGGTAATATCCCAAATTGACACTCCGAAACTCACATCTCCACGAATTAGCGTTCGGTTTCTGGTTTAATGAGAACGACTGATTAAAAAGCAACCTTCAGCTTCGCGAAGCTTCCCCTCCTCCTAGCGCTGGCGGATGGAATGCAAAAGAAACATTGACGTTTGACATCCTCCGGTCCCTAGCCCAAGCGTACCAACGCAATCCAAACCAATTCGCCGGACTACCGGGGGCCATTTCCTCTGTGCAACCACCAAAAAAAAAAGAAACGAGCAAGCAAAGAGACTAAAAGAGAGGGAAAGAAAGGGAGTCGAGTGGGAATGGAGAGAAAAAAATGGAAATAATTTAATTCCATTTCACTCAACATATGAAATGTGCTTCTGACGGAATAATTTATAATGATGAACTTACCACGAGCCCCGAGGGCTCCTCACGTGGAGCTTCGTTGTTGCTGACTGACTGGCTGGCTGGCTGGATGGCTGGCTGCTCTGCTTACCGGCCACACCGGGAGCACCGTCTCTCCTCCAGTCATTCTTTACCGGTGCGTGTACCACCGCCTTTACACACACACACATACACCTCAGCCAGTCAGTCAGTCAGTCAGGGGTGCTTCTGTATTGTTCGGCTACTTATGCTCTGGTGAGTGAGCTGGAATGGTGCTCCTGAAACCAACGCAACGCTTGAAACCGCCGCTCCGGAGTTTTTAATGCATCCCCCCGCCCCTTCTTCCCTCCCTTTTGGTTTTCCTTTTGCTTTCGGGGTTCTTGTTTGCGTTCTTGATTTGACTTCTGCGGAACGCACAGCCAAGGTCCCTGTTTGTTGTGCTCTGGCAGTGAATCTTGAATGCCGTCGGTGTGCTTGGGGCGACTTCCGACTTTCCGTAAAAAAAAACCACCGCCTGCCATGCGTCTCCATCGGCAACCATTGCGAGGGGTTCCAAAAATCAAAATTGAAAAGCGACCTCCTGCGATTTGATCTGAGCTGAGATGGTGATGGTTCGTGGTGATGTTTGACAAATGAAATGAAATAACTCAAACGTAGTGAGGACAGCGATTTGTGCTTTTGCGTTCTGCCGCTGCGAAAACAAAGCACAAGTCCCAACCCCCGGTCGGCTTAGGACTCGGCCTAGGAAGGGGGACCCAGATTAGCGGCCCCGGCTAATGGAAATTAATAGACAAGTTTAAGTGGTTGTGGTGTTCCCACGCGTCGGGGATTATCGAAAACACAAAATCTGCGTCATCGTCATCCGCAAAAGCAAAGCAAAACCGCGGAGCAACAGCGAGGAGAGAGAGAGAGAGAGAGAGAGAGAGAGAGAGAGAGAGAGAGAGAGAGAGAGAGAGAGAGAAAGGAAGGGAGAGTGCCAGATTGGCTTAATCTGATAAGTGAATAAATAAACAATAAACAACCGATGTTGTGCACGAGAGACGAGGAGTTCCCGTTTGGAGGTCCACCAACATAACCACCACCACCACAAACACCTGAACCAGCTTGGGAGCAGGGCTGCACCAAGCCAGTTGACCAGTTGGGCCGGAAAATGGCTTCGTAAATTTTCGAACCCCTCCCCACCCGGGGTCCTGTGGGCACTCTAGTGGTGGTAGAGGATCAAGGATGAGGAAATGAAAAACGGTTTTGTTTGGAGGTAGCGACCAGATTGGGGGTGGATATTGTGTCATAAATCTTTAGACACTTTCCACTACCACTCCGTCCGTCTGCCTTGCTCTGCAGCTGGGGGGAGAAAGTGAAACCACAAAACGTCCCGGATCCGGGTTCCGAGCTCCTAAGACAGGGAGGGTCCGTGGTCGGGTAGTGATCATTGTTCCGAGCTGTTCTTTTGCAGATAAATTTCTGATAATAAAGAAGCGGCGGAGAAGGGGTGGCAGTAGCCAGGCTTGCTAATGTTGTGAATGCTAATGTGCCCCACACTGGATGCTGGTGGAAGTTATTGAATCTCAACGAAACGAATTTTTGGGCGAAGACTCTCGGCGTGAAGAGTGTAGTACCATGGTGGAATGTTTAACCAGGGAACCAGGCAACCGGAGCAGGCCAGTAATCATGTCCGTCCGTTCCTCTTTCCAGTAATAGCTGCTGCACTGTTTTGTATCGCAACAGCAGCAGCGCCAGGTCGTTACCAGTGGCCGTTTTCGGGTTGAATTGATGGGCCAGCTGTGACCGGCCCCGACCCCTCGTGGTCGTGCACCACGAACCTCCCGGGCGCATAAACCGAAACTTGTCCAAAAGCGATTTCCGGCGGCGGCGGTTTCGCTGTTCGGTTGCAGCCGTCTGCCAAGAAGATGGAAATGGATGTAGTTCATTTCCACCTTTCGGTCTTTTAATCATCCATAGTCCAGCTCCATTCCGGTTTCCGTTCACCTGAGCAGACCGAGCGGTATACCGTACCGGTATCGGTCGACAAACTTTTCCGTTGCCCTCTTCATCAGCTCCATTTGCACCGCTTTTGCGAGGACTGCTTCAATTCCCTCTAATAACCGCAAGGTGCAAGCGTGATGGCGTGGAACCGGTGGTGGAAGAAAACAACAAGACCAACAGCCTGCTTGATGCGCAACGGAACGGGCACATGCTGCGTACTGTACATTCGGTTAAAGTTTGGCCAGAAACAAACAAATCATTTAGCAACTCGCTCTCGCCTCCCCGGGGGTTTGTGGGTGTCACAGAGTGGCCACCTCGCGTCCTGGCAGTGCAGCTGCGACTTCACTTGCCGACAATATGGCCACCAGCAGCATCTCGATTGTATATCGAGTATAGCATCACAGTAGGCCGGCGTTTGAATTCAGTCGAGCGAGTCATAATTAGCATCGAATCCGTTGGCTGCTTATCTCGTTGGAGCCTATCAGCCGCCGTGAAAACTCATGAAATTAGCGCGCGATTCGGAATTCAGAAAGGCCCCGGCTCGGGCCCGGTCCCGGGCCCCCAAAATCAACACTCGACAGCGACCCCTCTCAGGGTGAGGCTCATGAGCATGATTGAAACATATTTTAATTTAATTAGGAAACTTTTCACTGCACCCTTAATGAGGTGCAGATGGTCGGTCGGTCGGCCGGTTGGTCGGTTGGTTGGTCGGTCGGTTGGTGGTCGACGCCGTGGGCTCACCAGCAACCGTGCCAAAGATCCCTCGTGCTTTTGTGGTTCGTACAAACAGGACCGATGTCGGTGTATGTTGTTCGCCGCTGCTGCTACTGTTGCTGCTGACCGCGTACCGTTACCACATGCGCGCGCGCCCGTGTGTGTGTGTGCAATCCTTTCGCCAGCTAAACACTGGCCGGCGACCCAAAATTCGGCCGGGTCCCCCCCTCCCCAAAAACTTTACCAACCATGAAACCAACTGTTGTGTGCGCTCGCTCGCGACCAAACGCAGCATCCCTTGGCCATCACATCACACGTACGGGTATGTACGCGTGGCAGCATACTTGAGGGGGGGGCCAGGGGAGGGGGATGGTCGCGTGTTTCAACGAATTCCGTGTCCTCGCCCCCGGGCATTGTTTGATGTTGAATTAATTCGCAACAACCTTTCTGTGCTGGGGGGTGTGTTTGTGTGTGTGTGCATCAGGGTGAGGACGAGGAACCATAATGGATCGGATTGTCCGGGTGCCTGTAATGGAGTGCCAGTGGCCAGTGTTGGCGTTGTGGGCAGTGCTGGTCGCTGCTAGCCCTTCTAGGACTCGAGGACCACTAGCTACGGTTCAGCGATGGTCAGTCCGGAAGAACTGCTGACAAACAATAATAGTACAAATGATGAATCATACAATTTAGAACATTTGAAACGGCCACTCGTCGTCGTCGTCGTCGTCGTCCTGTGGTGGATGAAATGCCCAACATAAACTGTTTATTGTTTATGGTTTATGAGCCCCCAAAACCCATCGAACCGAGCCCATCGCGCTACACCCCTTTCAACACTCAACCTACACCAAACGCCCGGCTGTTTGGTCCAGGCCCGGCTTCTGCCAGCCCTACCAGACTCATATGTGGCTTCTGTGGCACTAGGACTGCGGTGGCTACTACGGTGACGGTCGTATGTGTGTGGAGCGAGCATCAAAAAGGGTCCAGCGCCACACCAAACAGTTCCAGCGAAGTGTAGGGTAAACTTTTCGAATGAAATTAATTCAGCAACTAAATTGATACGGGCTCCGGCACCCTCCTGGTACCCCGCCGGGGGTGAAACTGGGCCAGGTTGGCAGCTGTCGGTGGCCGGCCGAGTGTCCGGTCGGGTTTGCATGTTGCTGAACTTTTCGCTACCCCGGCCAGAGGCCTTCCATTGTGTGCACAGGGACAGATTTTGTATGGCAAAAAAAAACACATGTTGCGTGTGAAATATGTGGAACATGAACGGAATGTTGTTAGCGTGAAAGGCACTTCCCGAACGAACGAACGAACGGGAGAAGAATGAAGTGTTGCAGCAAAATTTACTAACTGTGTCGAGCAACAGTGCATCCAGATTGATGTTTAACAATTAAAGCATGTTTTTAGTTCGTCGTAGTTTTTCTCGCGTACGAAATAGAGTACATATTACAACATCAAAATAAAACTGTGTTTTCCCAATATACTCCAGATGGGGTGAAAGCGAGTTGGAATTGTATTATTCTATTACCCATCCTTATCTTTGAGTTTTTAAACATTGTTCAGAACCAACATACTGATTAATGCCTATTTTCTTACATGTTTACCTATTTACAAACAGTTTGTCAATATTATTTGATAATCATCTTACAGACTGATTGATTCTTGCCTTTCTAGGATACTTTATTCCATCAGTACTCACCAATATTCGCAATAAATTAGTTATTTTGTACCCATTATTACATAATTATATAATTTGCTTTGGTAATGTTTATTAGTTAGTTGCTTACCTTAGCTTACCTTAGCTTCAGCAACCAATTTGCTAATTTCATTTGTAGTTGCATGCAATTCAATCATTTATTTGTATTACTCTTCT
>NC_064874.1:33739402-33746902 GCF_943734745.1 Anopheles darlingi | reverse complement strand
ATGTAGTAGATTGTGTTATAGAAAGAAGAAGATGACCGATTTGATTCGTCGAAACTATGATCAACGATAAATTGTTTGCATTAGACCCACGCTCCACCCCTTTTCATCCAACATGTAGGCAAACCATACGCAACAACACAAAATGTTGGAATGTTTTTGTTTTTCTCATGAAAATTGTTATTATTTATAAAAGCTTGATCAATAACAAGCCTACACCGATTAATACGAACTTATTGGGTGACGTTGGATTATTTCCCAATTGAATTGCGTACTATATTTCACAATATTATTGCTAACTACCGCATTAAATTTAGTTAATCAAATCACGCAATGAATGGTAGATTATTCCTCTTCTTAGTAATGTTGTGTCAAATATAAAACTGAAATAAGATAGAGTCTATGGTCCTTAACGTTGTTCGACGTTTACAAAATTACACAAAATTAAAAGAATGTTTGATAAACAATAGGCCCCATAGCTCAGTTGGTTAGAGCGTCGTGCTAATAACGCGAAGGTCGTGAGTTCGATCCTCTCTGGAGCCAAAGCCTCTTTTTTCTCTTCATTGCCCTCACTGCAGGAGAGAATATTTTCCCCATATCAATTGCTGGTTGGTAGGAAAGCTCTAAATAACTTAAATATTGTAATTTTATATCAGTAGCAGTTCCGATTCATTTCACATTTCTTTTGAACCGACTAACAGTCTTAGCGTCTCTCTACACATTGATACGACTTTTAATCATTGACGTTTTCATTTTGCATGTTCATGTAACCGATTTTGATTTGGGCACATAAAAGGCATAGCATATCAAACCTATTACTTAACAAGACGATTAGTTTAGATTTGGAAGAAAATGTGTAATAAATATAGTCGTGGCATTATTTCCGAGTAAACATCCCAATAATAATGTACTTTTTCAGCGCATATGTTGTCTCGGAGCTGAATTACCTGAATTGTAAAATATCTAGTTTCTTTTGTAACATAAAGGGTGTCTTCAAGCAGATACGTTGATTTTTTCTTATATTTTATGTCTTACACTTTTCAAACCATAACTGTATTGAGTATCCATATTAATAGTGAAAAATTATAATTTTAACGATTCTGCGCTAAAAATACATATAAATGATAATTGAAAAAATATATATCGTTCAATTTAAAAAAATACCTGGTGTTACCGATAGTCCCGATATCTATAACGGGATTATCGGTAGACCACCAGAGGTTAGGTCGTCGAATATCCCGGACAGCGCTCAAGGGATGTGAAACTAAAGGGTTCAAGGGAAATGAAGGAGAACAGATAAAGTAGGGTCGAAGAAGGGCCTTACGATCTGGAAGTGAAATTGATAGGTGGAAGTTGAAAGGAAACACATGACAGGAGAGACGGCTGCGCACGCTCCAAAGTACGAGTCGTCGGTAAGGACGACCGTACTGGGGGGAGTGTTACTGATAGTCCCGATATCTATAACGGGATTATCGGTAGGGCTCGTGCGCAGCCGCAAGAGGCTCCCCTGTGCGTACGTGTGCGTGCGCGCAGGAGGACATATCAACGAAAGGTGATAAGGAAAGTAGAGTGTTAGTCAAGCAGCCGGGAACAGCAGACTGTTTTTTGAGCTGCTGCTTCATTTTGACTAATGAAATAAACAGAGCTACGAAAAACGATGTTCTCGCTGCACCTTTAAACTTCATTTAACACTTGGTAAATAATAAACAGTCAAAACATGGAAACGGTAGGTCCAGTAATTTGGATCCAAATATGGTCTCTCACCTTCAAACATAGTCGGAGCTGTAGCTCTACCCATTTTGGTTTGATTTATCTAAAACATTTATCTAAAACAAACAATTACTCAACATACTTTCATGGATAATCACTCCGAAAAAGTCCAGACACGTAAACATTCAGCGAAGGATTACGCTGATGAAACATGTTTTACCAAAATACCGCAAATTCGTTGCACTAGCGCCATCTAGCGTCGGGGACCGTTACAAGCACAGGCATCATGTGCGCAAACATGTGATGGCGAAAGGAAATCCTTTATAATTCTTTTCATACATAGAACAGGTTTAGAAATATGCAATCAATATCCGGCTAAACAATTTTTAGATAAATGTATGTAACACGGAAGTTTGGACAACCATTCTGAGCAGATTAATGCAGGTTGAAGCGGCGTATTTACAGGTCAAAACCACAAGTTATCTGATTCCAAACCATTCCTTAAGTATTAATAACTTAAAGAGATGCAATGTTATATTCAAACACCCTTTTCTGTTTAGAAAGAAACGCTAAAAACTAAAGTAGTTTGAAACGATCATCGAAGCCGCGATCCCATTGCAAGAAAAAGCAAGCGATAATCCCTTTCTCGTTCGATCATATACTCCATACGAGAGTCTGCTGCTGCTCACCGAGACTGGCGTACACACTCGCACGTAGGCACACAGATAATGTACAGTGCTCTCACTGTTCCCTTGTGAGAATAAGCAGCACCATAGTGAAAAATCGCTTCCATGCTCGAGTGCGCAGCCGCTCGCGTCCGGAACTGTCAGTTTCGCTGATGAAGCTTCTGCTACTGTTGCTGCTGCTGTTGCGGTTCACGTGATGATTGCCGGATTATTTAACTCCTAAATGACTAATCATACCATCAATCACCTTTTCAATGTTGGCTACCAATGCATAAAAATATCACTCCAACCCACCGCAAGGCTATGTAAAGCACCCCATTATCCTTACTAGCGAAGCGTGGAAGGAACCTTTCCCGGGTATGCGCTGGTGTGCGTAGCAAAATGACAAAACACCCCTCAACGACGACGACTACTACTACTACTACCACTACCATCATGACGCGCCGCCTGGAGCTGTCAACTGGAGTGCCCGAAAACGAAAACAGTACGGTGGCGGTGCAATTTATGTGACTTCTTTCTCCGTGGGTTTCCTTGCGTACACCGAGGTTTCCACGAGAATAATACGTTGAACTGCTGATCAGGCCGATACGCCATAAGTGGTTGCATTATGCAAGAGTGCAACATGTGAGAGTGTTGGTCGTTGAAGGATGCAGTGATTGCAGTGCGGGTGCCCATCCCGACGACGGGGTCGATTTGTCGATTTGTTTTTGCTCACCTACGACGCCCCCGAGATTGATGGGTGGGCATTGTTTCGTTTAGCCGGGCGGTACCGTCGCCCCAGTGCATTTGTGTATATCTTGTGCGCTTGTAAAAGCGAGCGAGCGGTGAGTGCATTGTTGGCAGCTCCATTTCCTGAAGCAGCAGCAGCAGCAGCAGCAGTGCTGATGCTGCACCATTGACGTCATACCTGAAAACAGCTCAAAGCAGCTCGGGTAGCGGGTTCCCAGCACGGCCCCTTGCCGAAGTGATCCATGGTTTCATCTTTACACCTCCGGCGGAATGCCCTTTACCTCCGGTTAGCAAAGCAGTAAGTTTATCTTCGTAGTCACTGCATTCACACACATATCCAAAATGGCACGGAATGCTTAAGTAGACATTCGCAGAGGAAGAGAGAGAGAGAGAGTGAGATAGAAAGAGAGACACACACAAACCACATGCATACCATACGGAAGGTGATCAAAGCAAGCCACCGACCAGCAACATTAGCAACGTTCAGCAAAAAGGTGAACAACATACGAGAAATTCGAATCCTTGCTCCATCAAAACGCACAAATCGCATAACGCAAACCCACGAGGCAGGTAAAACATAAAAGGGATGTTATGTTACAGGACGACACGTTTGGTGTTGGTGTTAGTGTTAGTGCTGTTGTGAACCTTCCCCCGGGCCCGGTCGCCCGTTTTTATTGCGCAAGTGTGTCGTGGTGCAGTCGTGGCGCGCGTACGAAACAACTGTCAAGTGACAGCAGCAGCAGGCCGCAGCCAGGCCGTAACCCCTCCGCCCACCCACCCACCCCAAACTGCTTGTTGCGAAAGCGAAGGAAAAACCGACAAAACAACAATCGCCCTTTCTTGATCGCCCGTGATGTGCAGAGAGAGAGAAAGAGAGAGAGAAAGAGAGAAGCAGCGCGCCGCCTTTTGCCAGTGTTAGTGCACCCGGGTACCCCGTGTGTCCTGAGCGAGTAGTGTAGCCCCGAACGTCAGTGGAACGGAGGACGACGCGTGATGAAAACAAATAATTGTGTGGTTGTGTCTCGTTTGGTTGCTAGTGAAAATCACGCTTTTCCGTGGAGCTGCTGAATGCATCAAGTGAGAAGGTATCGAGTGATTGTTGAAGCTGAAGAAAGAAAGAAAGAAAGCAAGAAGCAAGTACAAATTAGTGACATTCTACGCGCACACCGAAGAGCGAGAGAGAGAGAGAGAGAGAGAAAGAGAGATATAGAGTGGTGAGCAGCAGCAACAGCAGCAACAGCAGCAGTGTGACGTATAGCTCTGCAGACACCCTACACCCTACAGGATATCTGCTCCACTACGAACAAAGAAACCCCCGTGCAATCCCGTGGGTAGATAAGAAGCGGGGAAGCCGGGTGAGAGACGGAACGCGGATTCGCAACGCGACACAGTTGTGACCACTTGTTGTGCCGTGTGCAGTTCGTGATTAATTCATTTGTTCAATTATTGATTTTTGGCTTCTGCTTCTGAACCGTTTCCTCCCGGGACTGCAGTGGTTGAATAGTCCACTAAGGTAGCCGCAGATAGCCCCCGTGGATGCCAGACCGGAGCGACGTTCTCCGACGAAGCTCTCCCCGGGAATTTCTTCTTCACACCCCCGGGGGGCTATCCGTGTAACGAGAGGATGAGCCCCTTGACGACGACGACGACGACGACGACGACGGCAACGAGAAGTGTCCCTTCTGGCGTAGTGTCCATACGATAGGATAGCAGCTCCCCGTGACGTCTATAGAGGCTCCTCTTGTGGAGTGGTTACAGCGGCGGCGTCCGCGGCGACGGCGACAACGACTCGATGGTTTAGTGTGCGTGAAGTCCTCCGGGTACGGCTGCTGCTCCAGAGCAGCACCGTTTGCTCCTGATATCGCTTATCGCTGCACAGCCTCGCTCTCGCACCCATACACGCGTACGGCAATAGTCTCCCGGTCCGGTCCCGGTGAGGGCGCTAAGGAACTGTTCGCTCGCTCGCTCGCTCCCACACTCTTCAGCGGTTTACGTGTGTGTGTGAGAAGTAAACGCGACGCGGCGCAACAAGCGGCGACCTTCTTTTTCTTTCTTTTCTTTTCCGATTTTATCGGAGAATCCCACTACTACTGCTCCTTCTCCATGCTCCGCGAGAGAGGTTCGCCATTGACTTTTGGACCTGTTTTTTTTTCCTTCCGCGAACCGCCTCACACATACACCCTGGAATGCGGCTGGAATGTTGAGTATCGGTTTAACCAAAACCGCAACTGGAGCGTTTTAATGATTCGGTGAAAAGTGCTGCAGCTGTTTCTTCTTCTTCTTCTACTACTTGTTGTTGTTACGCCCCATTTCAATCGAGACGGTGTGGCTCTGGACTAGCTGCATCTAGTGCTCCTTGGGATCGCTCGCTTTGACCTGGGGAGAAGCGCGCGGTAGAGAGCGCGCTACGTCCATCGGTGACTACTTCGATGATGCTCCCGTGGTTTGCTATGATTTACGTATGAGACTCTGCCATCGCGGTCACCCTTCGCGGTTTCTACCTGTAGCTCCTGTAGGGCTATCCTCTGCGGTGTTGTGACTGTGTGTGTGTGTGTGTGTGCGCACGCGAAGTGAAACACAAACCGGAGCCGGAGTGTGACGTACCTCCTGTGGGGCCCACAGGGAGGGGGGTTACCTGCGTTTTGGGAGTTTGCGGGTGTGTTTCGCGAACAACGTGCGCGTGGAGACGATCCCGGGCATAGCCAGGATACAGAAGGTGACATTGGCTCGATTGTGTGTGTGTGTGTGTGTGTGTGTGTGTCTGTGTGTGTACCGTGTGAGTCTGAAGTGACATTCGGATTCGTCCGGGGGGGATTCCGCTAGCAGCTCATACGCGTAAGGTAAGGCAATAAGCTATTGATGCAATTCTTCGAATGGTATTTAGTTGTATTTATGCTTTAAACAGCGTTTGTTGTATTTATGCTTTAAACAGTTTTGTCTACAATAGTTTGTAATATTCTTGTAACTAGGTTCTGCAAACCTTCTGCAAAACCTTATATGAATGACGCACATTAAGCATAAGAACAAATTAAGATAAGATGCAACATATTTCCTGCCATTAATGCTTGTACTCATAACTACATTTGAGACAGAAGATACCAATTACCATATATTCTCTTCTGTGGCTGGGACTCAACGGTTACACTGACTTGAATTGAGTTGTTTGTTCCCCGCATCCAGGAGTGGTTCTGTCCATGAACCGCACCGTCCTTAAGTGGTTGCCCTCGTTTCCCTTGATTCCTTGCCCTACCCTACCACTCTACCATTCCCTTATGTCATCCGTTTGCATAATACACGGCCAATGACGGGGAGCTGCTTGTTGCTGCTGCTGCTGCTGCTGCTGATGATGATTGTTGTTCTCGCCATTGTTCCTACCGTAGAGCTGATTGTCACCCTGTTGCTGGGCTTTACTCAACCCAAGTGATCCAATCATCCGTTAACTAGTCTTCGTTATCGTGCTCTCTCTTTCTCTCTTTCTTTCTCTTTCTCGGCTCAGGAAACTTTTTCTGATCCAGCGGGGCACGACGAGAGGGAATCGATATCTGTTCCGATGTGTTCCTCAGCCGACACACTGTCCACACTGTCCGAGATCCGATATCGCATCCCCTTTCCATCCGAGGACGATATATCTTCATCGAACCACCCTCGGGGAGGGGAGGGGGGGGGCTGGTGGCTGGGGACAATGTGTCGATACACTCGTTCGCCATTATGCCCGTTAGACGCCCTTTTGTTCCGACGCTATAAAGGGCTTCAGATAAGAGACAAAAATAGATGCCTACATATGTATGGGTTTCCATGGCCAGGCCTACTACGTACCTACGTCACTTCACGTTCTTCTCGTGTGTGCTCGTGTGTGCTCGAGGGTGATCGCTAAGATCACGTACCGGTCGATTTGATGACATCTAATCGATTGACTTTGGGAAAAACCATCCCCTACCCCTCCCTTAAATGTCGATATTTTGCTCCGCCTGCGCCGCCAAAGGATGCTGAACGGCCTTTGATGTTATCCTATCATACACCATGCGTGCGTGCGTGTGTGTGAGTGTATCATGGGATCTACTTGGTTGCGCTTGGGCCCCTTGTTTTTTTTTAGTCAACCTCCGCGCCGCGTTTGTATGAAAATGAGAAAATTCAAAAGGGGAAAATAAAAGATGACAGACTGGCTTCGTTGACACACACACACACACACACACCATAACCTTCGACATGGACGTTACACAATGGAGCCCGAGCCCGCGTAAGATCAACAGGGAACGAAATTAAAATTGAATAAAAAACATTCCCCGGGTTGCTTGCGTCCACTCGTCGAGGTTCGGAGACCACCCCAAAAAATAAAAAAAAAGGAGGCCGAAGCCGAAGCCGGTTCCAGCAGGCTCAT
>NC_064874.1:33614402-33736902 GCF_943734745.1 Anopheles darlingi | reverse complement strand
CAGCATTATACGCGCCATAGAGCGGTTTTGTCGACAGCAAAAGTCCGGGAGAAGAGCGAACCATAAAGTGAAGGGAAAAATGGCACTCCCGATGAAAGTAAGCAAGATAAATCTACAGTAATTTACTCTCGCCCTCCACCGGCCATGCTTCCTATCGCGAGAGCGATAGACCGGAGAGGAACACATCAAATCGACCATCGACCAACAGCACCAGCAGCAGTCTCATTCCCGAGCGTTACTCCAATAGATTTGTTTGTGGTTCCCGGTGGGAATAAGAAAGCGTGATGTGAGGTGCGGGAGTGGCCGTGGTGAGGTACATCGATCCTGTGCTCCTGTGCTCCATTCTGCTGCATCACTATTTTCATTTTCCATCACCAGTGCTAAGCTCACCGGGGAGCTCACCTTCCAGGAGCGCCACCATTCCGTGGTACGGAGCAATTTAGCGCCAAAGACATGCGCGTCCCAGAATATAAATAAATAGTTTTCGGCAATCGGTTACATCGGTGCGGGCGCGCCGCAGTCGTGGCCAGCCAGCTAGTGCCCGAGCCCGAGCGCCGTGAGCACGTTTGCGATGGAAGCAAGTCTTCACACGCGGTGGGTGGGTTGCGATGACCGAGCATACCCAGGACCATTAGAGTGTGCCGTGTTCCTGCATCCGGGATCCGGGTTTTAGTGTAAAACATTTATTTTCCCATGAATTTCTAATCACACTCGTTCGCTCGAAGCACATCACCACCTCGCGCCGGCGTGTAATGAAATATTAACAATTTCATTTCTCATTCCAATAACGATTACCGAACACCGACCGGGACCGGGATGCCGGATCGGTTCCAAGGGGAAAGAAGTTTTTCTTACCGCCGAAAGCGGTAAGCCTTCCCTTTCTTCCTTCCGAGTGGCGCATTAACGTTGCTGCTCGCGCTTTTCTCCATTCTTTGGTGTGGTAGAGACGGCTTATGGTGTGGTCGAGAGCTAGCCAGAGCTAGAGAGCTACCTTTTGCGTACTCCGGTGTCTCCCAAGCAGTAGCAACAGTGGTCCAGGCACCAAAAACCTTTAAGAAGATGGAAACTAGGCTCGCACCTACTTGCGGCCACTTCTCGGAAGGAGGAGACACAGGACGGGGTCCGTTGATTCATGGCTTTGACACCCACGGAGTGGGCCACGGCCGTCCAGTCCAGCCCAGCCGCTCAAACCGCACTCCGCAATCCCTTAATCTGATGCCTCACCGCTGGCAGGTGCTGGTTCCTCGCTTGCGTTTCTTCGCTTTGAAGTCGTTGTTAATCCTTTCACTTTGAGTTTTGGCTCTCTCGCTCTCTCTCTCTCTTTCTTTCTCTTTCTATCCCTCTCTTCCTTACTTTCTTCTCTTCGCTTTGTTGGTTTGTGGTTTTACGCCGGACATCATCCGCTAGTGAGAACAGCGAATCCACTTCCAGCAGTCCTCTTATCCTCCCGCCGGGTGCGAGGTGGTCCAAATCCGTAAGCATCCCAGCGAACCACCCCCGAAAGTGCCGTCTAAGCCGTGGGCATTTATTACTTTGCAGAGCAAGCAAGCAAGCTACTACAGGCTGCTTGCGTGTGAGCATTGATGCGGCCGTGTTGTTTGTGTTCTGTAATCTGGATCGTCCGGATCTTGTTTTGTCAATTTTGGGCGGCGCCCGATAACACGATTTTTGGCACGTGGCGCGTCCTTTTTTCTTGGGGACGTCGTTTTGACCGTCCGACACAGGCGGTCCATTTCTCACGGTCTATTTTTACAAAATCCCAATTCCGGGTTGAGCAGCTGCTCCGTTCCGTTTCCGGAATTTTCCGGACGAAACGGACATCAATGATTGAGTTAAACGAAAAGAGAGAGAGAGAGAGAAAAAAAACTGGGGAATGTAAAGGAGGTCAGGATAAATCATATCGGCACCATTTGCTAGTTGGCGCTTAAAGGCATTTGCGATTTGCATCTGTCTGTTATCTAAATGGCCGACTTATGCTCCCAAGCAGCACACTAATGCAACACGTCTTCGGTCGCATTTGCCGCTTTTGTTTTGCCTAAGGATAGAGAACACTCATAAGAATACACACACGGACACGGACACGGTGATCGATGAACCGTTGGAGCGTTGGATTTGCATCGGCCTGTCCGGGTCCGGGTCCGAGTCCGGTTCCTGTTGCTGGTGCTGGTGTCCACCGGACGAGCATTGCACTTTTTGCTTCACGACTGACCAGCACGACCAAAGAAAATGTTGATTCTAATCTAAGAAAAACAGAGAACCATGTAGCAACCCCCCGTGCTGGAGGACGGGGTGGAAACTTTGAACTCCAGACTACCACCAAACCCCCTGGGGAGGGGGGTCCATACGCCAACACTCTTCGCAGCCACAGGACTTACAAAGCAGCGAGGTGCAGAAGCATGAGTGTGTGTCTATGTGTGTGTTAGAAAAACATATACGCTTGAATACATCGTTTGAAGACGCAAGGAACCCCCTTCCCCCTTCGGTTGAGCTTCGTTAGGAGGAGAATGAAAGTTGGCCAGTCTGTAGGGTTAAAGCCAGGATTTAAAGTTTTGGCTGCAAAGTGAAATATTGGATTGTTTTTCACTGGCCACTGTTGGCTTCTGTGTGGGCTAGAGGGACTTTGAGGACGAGCGACCCTTTCGTCGCTTCACCGATGTGGATGGGTTGGGGTTGGATTTAATTTTCATCTTGGTCTGTGGTTACCATAATCGGGGTACCATTTGGCGTTCGTTGTTGCGCCACGAACTGCAGGCCCTGTTTGGTGAACCAAAAACCTAGTGCAGCTAGTGTGCTACGAGTGCTATTTGCCGGTTTGTATAGAACCGTTTTCGGAGTTTAGTTGGAAGTTGGAAGAAAAGCTTCTTAGCTTAGCAGGTGTACGTTGGTTGTTGTTGTTGAATTAGAGCTGCATGGAATGCTGCGGATTCATTCCAAGATGTTTGCTGTTGCTTACACAAAAACCCTACCATGGATTCTGCCCTGAGTTCAACTAATTCGGATGCATTCGATGCGCCATTCGGATCATTCTAACATGAATGATTCTCTCATCGACCGAGGATCATCGATCTCGTCCATTTCTCTGCATCTCAGGGACGTGCCAAATGGAACTCCATATTTATCAACCTGACAGCTTGACTGTTGCAGGTAGAGTTAAGCTACACAATTCGCGATAGTTATTTTCGTTTTCCAATGATAATTTAATACTAGATAACAGTTAATTGTTTTGCGCTTTGTAATATTTATTTCATGCACTGACACACGATATCTTCTTTCAGTTCAACGATTAAAAACAACCAACAAGCCGTTGATAGCGAACGTAATGCCAGTCTAATTCGCTGTTAGAAAAAATATGGAAAAACACAAACTAATAAATAATAGTCAAGTACTTTATCTTCATTTTCCTTCAATTCTTTTTATTTTCTGCTTCGGCAAACAACGCGCCAAGTTCGTGTCCAAATATGGTACGCTTATGCTTATGGTACAGTTGTTTTAAATGAATTCCCAAGCTTGAGCTGGTTAAGTGAATGATCGATGTAAAATACAGTATGTAAAAAAAGTTCATCCACCCCTACGAGAATTTACGTTTTGGCTGTTTTCTCCCAACATCTCAGTCAACAAATAAAAAATCGTGTATCAATTGGTTTATTAAAAAAATAGATTGGTTTTATATTCTTCTTTATTTTACTAGCCGGATAGAAAAAAAATATCACAAAAATAATCGAGTAAGGTACGAAAAACACGCAAAAAAAGTTTATCTACTCCAAACAAAACAATGTATGGAATTGTATAGTATCGTATGGTTTTTACATGCAGTTTAGTTCTTTATTCGAATACGCATCTTTTAAGACGCTATCAGTGTTTAGTTAGATGTTTGGAGACAACAGCCAAAACGTAAATTTCTTGTAGGGGTGGATAAACTTTGGTTTTTCATACTGTATATTAAAGCACGAGACCATATTTAAAAAAATCATCTGTTGTCAGTTCTTGACCGTAAACTCGCTTGTCTTGTGTCTTGGTAGTCTGCTAAGTTATTTAACAACGTCTTGCTGCACTGAGTTGTGTCGACATGTCCGGTCATTCCCGGAATGCTCAACCATTGCTTCATCATGCTCCATAATGAAACCGCTGTGCAAGGGAATCTACTCGTCACCGTAAGCCCACCGATCTAAACCTTCATATCTCCAACATTCCTTAAAGCCCTTTGAACGCTCGCAGGCAGCATTATGATCTAGTTTAATTGAAGCATAATCGAGGTTCACTCAAACCTTCGAAGCTTAGCCGGTTAAGATGCAGGTTAATAATTACCATTAGCGAATTTCGATATTACATTACTGTCCACCGGGAACCGAAAGCCCCAACTATCCCTTCTCGTCTCTCTCTCTCTCTCTAACCCGCAAAGTGTGTCAATAAATTAAGGATCTACACGGGTATTTGGTACCGTGAAACCGGCGACCCGACCGGTTCCGTCACTCTCGTCTCGTCGTCATCTCGACGTCGAGACGATCTATTACCGCGTGCTTAATGTGATCAATTAATCTCCCGGCATAGCCGGTCGCACCATAGCTCAACGCGGATGCCTTCATTATGGTTGAGTAACTTTCTGCGAAATTAGCGGCAAACGGCGTAACCCTATCATCTCGTGCTGGCCTGCTGGCAGGGCCAGGTGACGGCCACCTTAACGCTCTGCTCGCTATCGAAATGACATTCCGACCGTCGCACACGACACAGACACACACACCCCTTGGTCGGGAGTTACCTCCCTAATCCGTGACCGTTGTTACCGTGGCCATTGCGTTAAACTGTCACAGGCTCAGGTGCCGTAAATTGTAACGCCAATCGATGTCGCCCCCTGCCAATGGGGTGGTTGTATTCTGGGCGCCAAAGCAATCGACTCCGGCGTGCTCCGGTTTTTTTTCTTTTTACTACCGTTGTTGAAAAAGCGCTGGAGACTTTTCTTTTTCTGCCTGTGTGCCTGGCTTACCTTTGAAGCACCCAATTCCCTACCCTCTGGGTGTGGGTGTGGGTCAGGTGGACAGAAAAGAAAAATAGCTTTTAATGAGTTTTTATCGGTTCGGTATCGCTTTGTATCGGCGAGCTCTGGAGGTCGATTGGAGACTATAGTACCTACCACTGAGGGTCGTAGGTCTAGGGGTCTGTTGTTGACGGTGGTGGTAGTGGTGGTGGCCACACCGGCTTAAATCACAATTTACGGGATAATTATTTGTCATTTAATTGGATTACGGTCCTGGTACTCCGGGACCCTCGTGTGAATGTGCGTGCCAGTAGGGGTTCCATTTGGTACCACCCGGGGTACCCCAGGACCGGAAACCGCTTGGATCCATTTGTTTTCCGGCTTACGCACTCGGCCTCTCGGTTCTCGGTCGTCGTTTCTGTCGTCTCTACTTGGCTACTTGTTACTGGTTCGGTGCGTTCGTGTGGTGGTGGTGGCGGAACAATGACAATTCGTTCCGTTAGTTCTGGCCAGGCTGCACGGACGAACGAGGATCCAGCTCCAATTAGCGGCAAACGAGTGGGTCCGCGCTGGAGGGGAAGAAACTAACGGGAGCATTAGTCAGGGTTGAGCAGCATGCAGATAAAATGCATTCGCTGGCTGGCTGGCTGGCTGGTAGTGGGAGGTCTGACCTCGGCACGCATACTCGCTGTCCAGACCGACCACCGAGTGAGCCGGCTCACTCCGGTTCTAGTTGAAGTTATATTTATCACCGGCACACACACACCTCGAGGGACGGGAGGCAAATGGGTATTGACTTTTCTGGATACTCGGAATCCGGAGTGGCAGGAGACGACAGGCACCATTAGCATTGTCATGATGCTGTTGTAGTATGGAAAACATTTGTGGGGGGGACCAGTGAAGCTCCGATAGGTTAACAGTGATGTAGCAATACATGGATGTTTGAAGTGAAGGTCGAGAGATTACGTTTTATGAGCCGTCGTTTGTGTTGGATGGAATTAAAAGAGTTCTCGCTTGGGGATTACCCTTTTGATATGCATTAAAAAAATATGTCAGCGATAAGTCTGTTTGAAGCTACGTCGTAGATTATTCATCTGGAATGATCAATACACTCTAGCGAAAGGGGTCCAGTTAATACCAAGCTATTTCATAGAACGTTTGTTAATGGAATAGTTGGAAATAGTTTTTAGCTGATTTACATTTTCTTGTTAATAACCATATAAATGGCATATAACCATATAAATTATCTACTTTGCTGGTCGTAAGCAAGTAATTGTTTTGGTAAATTGATCCCATGTGCATCTTTAACAAACAATCCTGTATTTTCTAAATGATATTGTTGAAGATACTAAAAATCTCACTTTGATCGTTTAAATGCAGAAAAAATAGAATCTGTACAGAAACTGTGTTTGTTGGGTTCGTTAAGCAGACTTGGTTGGTATTCCACTCATCTTCCTTTGTATTATGGATCTCTCAAGGCTTGCACATCAATGAAAACGATCAGAAATGCATCAGTAGGTTCTTCGACGCTAAAGTTGAGAACAGAAATGATCTCGTTTCGCAATGTCTCACAGTGAATAATCATTAGTTTCGAGAAAGTTTCACTGTTATTAACCAGGTACTCTAATTTTAATAGATGTAACGATGCCAAGCGGTTGTCTAAAGTAAACTTTAAACACTTGTAAATTGAATTTCAATTTCTTAAAAATATAATCTATTCTTTGCCGAAATAAATAATAGTAAACAGACTTATAGGCAAACCATAACTACATGTGATGCACACTGTAAACGAGAAGATGTGAACGTCACACAATGAACACATGCCAGCACGCCATAAATTATGCAAAGGGCAAACCGTCAGGCCCCGCGGCCAGTTCCTGCTGGTCCCTGATTACACCATTGCCAGCGTTAGTGCCACGACTGTGACTTGAGCGGACGAAATTTGGCAAACATTTGTTGATTATCAGGCCACCGAGCCGCCTGCTTGCACCGAAAATATGGTCAGCAATGACAAACCGGAGGGACGATTCAACTTCACACACACACACACACAGAGGCAGACACCAAGGATCCGGTGTGCAAGATGCAATGCCAACCATAACCATGGGCCATGGTGAAAGGAAGTTCATTATGCAGATGCAGATGAGCAGCTGACCATTAGGAATGGGCGACTGATGACCGACCGAGGGTTGTGGCTGCCTGATGTCCACTTTTTGACGATGTAATGGAGGTGCATCCGGTTCCGGATCCAGATTTTCGTTAGTGGGCTTGAGGGTGCTCCTGCTGGTTGGGAGTCTTTTGGCAGGTCGGGTCTGGTCCGGAATGACCCGGGTGTGGAAGCATTAATTGTTTGACCGAACGTTTGTTTGTATTTTTGGGACTTCGGTTGAAATGATCACGATGCGATGCAAGATTGTTTCCGGTGAGGTTACATCGTGGATGGGGTTGTGGCTTGTTCTTGTGGCGGTCAATCTGGCGGCAGTTGCAGTGATAGAAACCGCGGTGAGCGCAGTGAGTGAGCAAACGGAAGGCGATCTACTGACGATTAATTATTGAAATGAGCGCACAAATACAAAGCAAAGTGTCCTTGAGTGTCCTATGCAACGACCACTTGTGCTGGACAACCCATAGTGTAGTCTTTATAGGAGTTGACACTTACCATTACCAGGACTTCACTTAACTTGACCGAATGCTGAAGGATCCTTATTATACCACCTGCAACTGCTCGATGTTAGATTCGCTTTGCTTGTGGGATTCCTCTCTACTGCGTGTCGTACTTGTGTTTGCATAATCCATTGCATCGGACTGCCAGCTATGCCGTCATATGCAATATTACACGACGAGCTTCGGTTGCCTTTTTGCAATGACAGCAAACCGCTTTTAACCGTTCCATTTGCAATAAGCGCAAGTTCCTTGGTGGACCTCAAATTCCTGGTTCCCGGAGAATGCAATAATGGTTACGTATTACCGAAACCTCACTGTGCTTTCGACGAGACAAGACCAACCTTTACACCTACATGGCCCGCGGGAAAACTCTGAACGGTGATGTTGCTTGAGGCATTATATTGCAAATTCATTGGAACTGCCTTGGAGTAACAGCTACCTCTATACACATATGCACGCCGCATATACTACTGGAACCCGTTTCGCGGTATTCGCCGCACCAAACCATGCACAGGTTACTTTGACTCCCGAAAAGAGATGACGAAACGGCTCAAGGCTCGAGGAATTCTAATGTGGAGCGCGCGCTCGCTCGTTAAGGGGTTTTTGGGCCGGTTGCACGTTGTTGCACGTGGCTTTGGATGAGTTTCACGAATCTTCATTATCATGCAACCGTCAGGTGAGCGTCGATTTCGGTTGCGGCCGCCTCGAATCTCGCGAGCGTCCGTCCGTCCATTGTTTGCAGTGCAATTCAACGGCCGCATTCGCCTGGGAAGGACTTTTGCCTTTTCTAGCAGATAACGAGGTATCCCGCTTGGTGCGTTTGCGTTTACGCTCATTATGTACCGATCTACCTTACCGGTCCGGGCTACCTTACCGGTCCGGTCATCAATCTTCCATCTGCCAAAAATGCAACGATGCGATGGCAGAAACGTAGTGCCTCGCGTTTCAACCGAGTTGTGAACACTGTTATGCTTCGGTAAGAAGCGAACCCCGCCAGCAATGACTCGTTGACGCATACGTACAACGTGCGTAATGCTTGCAGCAGACTTATTGACTGACAAGCACAGCGCTTGGTTGCGTTGGAATGAATTGATCATTTCAATTAAAATCTCTTCTTTCCTTTCACATTAAATAAGAAGATCAAATGCACAACTATTTGGCCACCGCCGGTGAACTCGTGGTACTGCACTCAACAAAAACCACGTAACATCGATTCCAACATCCTCGATTCTTCGTGGAATTGGAAACACAAAAAAATAATCCAAGTTCCGGTAAAAATCCTTAATTCACCGGTTTCGAGTGCAGAGCTCTGGGCATCGTGCTGCTGGAGTGCTGTGAAAATATTCATTATCCCGTTTTCCACCGGTATGTTCCTCTTCATCCGTGGCGCTTGGTACCGCGATACCATCCTGGTACCTGGCGGTGGTTTGGCTTTTGTAGCGGCCGCCATTTGTTTGAACTTGATGAGCAGCAGCGTGTAGCTGCAGTGTTGCGATGAGGACGCGGGCCACCGGAACGATCTGTACCTGAACAAAATCCACCATGGCACGCCAAGGTACAAGATTGCTCGCTGTTCGCTGCATCTCACCTTTCGCCAGTGCAATTGACCGGAGCTAGTTAACAGCGACGCGAGTGGAAGCAACGACGCTTGTTGCTTCGAATGCGAAAGAAGAAAACGATTTCCGCGCTTCCGGAAGAGTAGTAGCAGTACACGAACCAGCAGCCAGCACTTTCCGTGCTCTAAGATGCACCACAATTTGCAACCACCTTTCGTTTCTCGTTTTTTTTTGTTGAACCGTCCGGCTCAGTTCGTCCGGCTTTGAACAAGCACCACGACCAAGCCGACGACGACCACCACCACCATCATTTATGTGTAGTGTGGTCCGCGCGCCGCGGTTTTGTTCCAGCTAGTACACATTGTCGAAACTGAAATACGCTGGTGGTTGATGGGGGCCGGGGGGTTTTTGGGTTCCACAGAAAGCTGCCAGTGTCAGTAACGGTGAGAGCTTCGATAGAAAGAAAAAAAAACGATGGAAGAAGAGAAGGGGAGCGGGTCTTGGTACAACATTGAAACGGAAAGCCCTCAACCAACGCGGGTTCCGGTACCAGAGAACCGCCGCAAGCGTCTGCAAATTAGCTTATAGTTCGCGGAGAAAAGGTTGCACCGTGATACACGGCTACATGCACTTGAATCGAGGTCAGGAAACTCCCGGGCGCCAGACTTCTCGGGTGGAGTCTGAAGTGGATGGGATGCCATCACCAGAGATGACCAGAGAGGAAGAGTAAATGAATCCGTTTTCGATGTAGTCATCCGGTGGAGAGAGTGAAATGCAACGGAAAGTCAGGGTAGTCGAGATTCGATTCGAAATTATCGTTCTTATACTTAGGTGGAATCGCGGTTTACAAGCTATTCAGTATTACTAGAAAATGTTTTATAACGTTATCAAAAAGCATAAAGGAGAAGCACGGAGATAGGGTGAGATGAGTTACCAAATGGTATGACATATCATGACATGACACACGATTCATTGAAAAAAATTTAAAGGCACATCAGAACACCTAGCACAATTTATGCGTAACGTTTCTCCGAAAGAAATAGCATCTAACAAATCAAACAAAGTTATTACGGTATGCTAGTCATTGCTTATGAGCAGCTTTCTATAATAAAGTTTCCTAATCCCACATTTTGCTTAAAGCATTCAAAGTGAGACACGCCTTTGAGGTTGCTGCTCGATTAGCATGCAAACGATGCAAAGTAAGATCAACGCAAAAAGATATTTACTTTGCTTTATTCATTTGACCATAAATATCGTTATATAATCGAAGTTTTCAACATCAAAAATTTTATCAGTGGTAAAATATTATAATTGGTCATGATTAAACATTATTTTCCTTAATTGATAAAGCAGCAAAATTGTAGAAACTACTGATGGATCAGTTCGGTTGAAAGTGCAACCGAATGTAATGATTCAAAAGTCTAACGTTCATTCCAATTCAACCATTCATTTAAAAACAAACAGCAACGCTTATCAACTTGCTAGCTGCAGAACGCTCAGTTATTTCTCTATCATTGTAGAGCTCTCTAATAGTTCGTCTACGAGATCGTCGTCGTTAGTTCACTCCAAAGACTTTGAGTTCCGTTCTGAATTGTTTTTAAAGGTTCTGAATGAGAATGCTAATTCTGTTTCCGAAGCACCTCGATTTCTCGACAACCAATAAAAGTTCAAGAATCATTACACGATATTTCACGGTTTATTACACATTTTAGCATAAAATAGTACATCAAATTTATACCAATTGAACAAATCATCATTGAACAATCATTGAGTGTTTTATGGCCACCCATAACCAAACAAAACGGACTCTCTGTTTTTGAAGCATTACCAAAATATGTTTCTTTGATCGACTTTCATATATTCTTGCCAATGAAACATCAACAAACGAACGCTAGCACACAGCTGCCGGTATCGCCTTTTTTATTTTAACAAACGATCGAACTAAGCGTTCAATTTGCCCTCGGAAATAGCGCACCGCCCGGCCCATTTGGTTCATAAATTTTCATTACCACCGCCACCACCGATGACAAAACATACAGCAGCATATGTTGCTCCGGCTGAACATTACCTACCATAGATTAAGTGGCGATAGCAATCATCTCACGCAATGTTTATCTACTTCGCAGGTTCACCCACACTCACCGCAAGAGCTGCCAGGGCGCGAACTGTCTACCGCGGTTAACAAACACGGGCACAAACACTCCTACCTACACACCAGAGGTGAGTTTTCTTTGTTTTGTTTTATCCGAATTTCCTCCTTCGAGTTTTTCTTTCCTCATTTCCCATTTCGCTTTAGCCCAAAACTTCTCACTTCTGCTTCTACTTTTCTACCTTTTCTTCTGCTACTTCCTACTCTTCTTCTTCTTCACCGGCATGCGGTAGCGAATTGTTTGTTTTTTTTCCCTTTCTGTGGAGGGTGGTGATAAGGGTGGACATGCGTGAGTGCGTGCGTGCGTGCGTGCGTGCGTGTGTTGCGATAAAAGAGCAACTGCAGCACCGGCAATGCTTCATCGAAAACTTTCCCATCAACTTCAACTTCATGCACGCTAGCCCACAAATCTTCTTCCAACCCCGCCGTTCTTCATAACTCCTCTCTCTCTGCATGCATGTGTGCGTATGAGTGTGTGGGTGTGTGTGTGTGATGTCTGTATGTTTCATTATCGGAAACTTTTCCCCAATTTTCCGCGGCAGCAGCAGCAGCAGCAGCAGCAGAGCGAGCGAGGAGTGCATCCGGCTACCGGTGGCCGATAGCTTTCTAGAAAATTGCTTTTACCAGCCCAAAACCCTCGGAGCGTGAGTGTTTGGGTTTGCGGCCCCCCACTCCCATGCCAAAAATGCCCCCTTCCCCTCACGCCTCTCGCCCTCCTTCCGTTAACCGTCAAAGGTGTATTTGTCTTATGAACGTATCGTAGGTAGGTAGAGCCATTTGGCAGGCTTCCCCTTCAACTCGATGGTCTCGATCGATGGTCGATGATGGCCGATGGTTTTTGGAGTGTGCTCTTGGCTCCGTGGCCAGTTTTTGGGACCGGACGGCGCTGCCAGCCGTTGCAATCGGTATCGTCCATCCAGCTAAGAGGAGCTCGTTATGCGCTTTGCCGCTGCTGAATGGAGCCGACAAAACTCACTTACAACTGGACCAAAGGACCGGCGAACCCTTCTTCTTGGAGTTGTCCTTATGGTTCAACTCGTACTCGACGTTGACGACGAGGGCAAAGTGTTGATGTTTCAGTTTCAGCGCATATTATGGTGCATGGCAACGGTAGCATCTTTGCGTCAAAAACTGGCAAAAAGAGGTTGAAATATAGTTGGTATCGTGACGGAACAAGGTTAAGGTGATGGAAATTCGCTTTCAAATCCAAGTTGGCGTTATCCAACCCGCATTAAAATTCGCTGTAAGGAACTGTCTAAATTCCTCGGCTTAATTATATCGCTCTTATATGGCCAAATAATAATCTTATTTGAACGAAAGATAATTATAGGACCATAGGATTTTTTTTTCGTTTTATAACCTGTTGATACAATACATATACAATTTACAATACAATTTCCAAAGAAAGGAATTAATTGGTTCCAAACTAGTGAATACAAATATGGTGGCCTTGCATTTGAAGTAAAGTTTCGCAACAAGCCTCAATGAAAGTCGATGAAAGTTTCTTAGTTGTGAAAATTGCCATCGTGGCCCTGCACCTTTACTGGCCACTACTAATGCGTGTGTGTGTATGTGTGTGTGAGTGTCTGCATGCGTAGTGCCCATATTTTATCTTCCTCTCAAGCATCTTACCACCCGGTAGATGGATTACAACAAATCGGAAGGTGGATTAACACTGCAGCAGCAGCAGGAGCAGCGTAGTGTGTGATCATTGGTAACGTCATTGGTCATTGTTGGCCGAGTACATACACACACACATTCGCATCGCATCGAAAGTGATGGTTTGTAATTTTTAATTTTCCTGAAAGCCCTCCACCAACCCCCATCTGGACAATCCAATCCAAAGGTTTGCGTTCGCTAGGACGTTGGTGTCGCTTCCGGGCATTGCGGCCGGCTGTTCGTCACGCCACTGGGGGCGCCGGGAGGCATAAAGTAAGCTATTTGAAGTTCTTACCAATTTTCGAAAACCTCTTCCCTGGTCGAGTTTGCTATTTCGGGTACCGGTAGCCGGCCATGCTCCGGCTCTGGCTTTTGGGGATCGCACAAGCATAAGTGAGGGCCCCTGGGAGGGGAGCGGAGGCCCCAACGCCGGATGGTGTGCATGTCATTGGCACATTTGCTCGTGTTGGTTCACCGGTGGAAAACTCATTCTTTTCCAGCCTTCATTCCGTTGGTTTTCTTTTGCGAAAAGTGTGTGTGTGTGTGTGTTCTTGTGTATGCGTGTGTACGCGGGGTTGTTCTTGTTGTAAGTAAGCTCTTGTTGGTAAGAGCCCCGCAGCAACAGACGGTCCGGTAGACGCTCCGTCGAGGCCGAAACAACAGGTTCTGTTTGGTCAGCTGTCTTCTATGCTGTTGTGCGCCAGCATAGTCGTCTGCTCGATGGTATGTTTTTTTTTTTGGGTTGGGAGTTGGCTTGAGTTTGAGAGCTAATTAATGAGTGAAATCCTCGGCGCGGTCGGTTATCCATACAAACCGCCCAAAAACCACCAGACGCCAGCAATTGTTGGGAAGCAATAATGAAGGCAGAAGTGGATTCCTTTTGTTTTATTTCTTAAACACCAGAAATAGGGCCCCGATTGTGGTTTAAATTCATATTTTCACGAAGAACAATCAGCCTCGTTAACAGCTCTCTGGTGAGACCACTGATGATGGAATTCTTAAATGTCACTTAACGCGTGCACCGTTTTTTTTTTGCAAACAATTCTTGGAAAATATTTCTCTCGTTTTCCTCACATGCCACGTCGCACGTGTCGCACGAGTCGAGTGGGTGATGCCTTGGAATGACCAAGCAATTGGTCATTAAAAAGTGGCGACTTTTTTTTTACAGCCACCGGTTTTCAAAAGGATGAGTCCACCTTCCTCCTTTAATGCCAGCGACACGGACAGTTCTCCAGCGTGGCAAATTGGATAAGTAATTACCGCTTGGCACGGTACGATAACTACACTCCTGCCAGGCAGCATTTGAATGTAATTTGCTTCCCTCCCCATCGTTGGGTAATTATGCCTTTAGTTTTGCATAAGTGCATCAGTGCACACGTGTGGCGGTGTATCGTTGACTAATGATGCATCAATCTGGGCTGTCTTTGTTCGGTGACTGGGATTCGTCGAGCAAATGATTCGTTTTCTTTCGTGAAATCAAGCATCACTAGTGTACTAATTGACAATGATAACTACGTTTGTCGCCTTTTAGAATGAAAAAAGAATATCCCGATAATTGTATTATAATTACAATTTTGTTATCATTTTCGGATTAATTGATTTTCCTGATTGACGAAATTATTCCACTCTCTTTTGAACTCGAGCACTATCAGTTTATATCAGTTTCAAAATTACACAAAACATTCTCGATTGAGGGAAATTCCATGAAAATTCAAAGTATTTTTCATACTGCTATGGGAGTGCCTCCCCGATGTAATACAGAGTACTTAAAATTTAAACCAGATTGTTTGAGTACTGGGTCAAATTTCTTCTTTTCATCTTCGCGTTTGGTTACCGTATGTGCTCTATATACGATAGTTTTACGATGTACTGTTATTTTGTTATTTGATAGTAAATCATCGCCAGTTATGAAAGCGTTAAATCAAGTTTGTATCAAGCGTTAAATACGCATATTAAACCATCACTAAGTTAAAATATTATGCTTCACAGCTTATGTTAAAAAAAACAAAAGAAGCATTTTTTCTAGTAGCATGGCAGTTCTGCTAACAATTATCGTTACCAGAAAGCCTATAATTCTTATGATGTTTAAGAAGGTTACAACCTAAGCGATTGATGACTTTTGGAAGCTATATTCTCTGCAAAATTCTGATTTGGTCCTTATCCAAGATGCATAACTATTCTAATGATATACTGGCAAATATACTGATAAAATGAATCTTGTTTGACTAATGTACAAACAGATCCTAGCCTTTGCTGTTGTAGCTTTATTACGACTAAAATGTGGATATCACATCAGACGTAAACGTAACAGCACCGTCCCCGGATCCTAGAACGTTCCAACACGCGTTGTCCCCATATTTTCATAGAATTTGATGCTCATATCATACGCGATAATCCTGTGAGCTCACATTATGCGATAATCCACCCGATTTGGATCTGGATAAGTATGCAATTGGAATATAGAACATTTCATGGAACGCTAGCCATTTACGTCAAGGGAATTCTACAGATCAACCAGAAGGCCATGCTATGCTAGCCTGTATTAGTTTACCAAACCAGTGATGCAACTGTATTTGATCACAGCTGGCTGCGAAGTTGATTACATCCCCCGATGAATGGTTCCTTCCAGGAAATTTCCCGTTTTGCTAACGACGACGACGACGAGGGCGAGATCAAAACTCCAGGAACAGTTTACAAGCTGACGGTGATGCTGCTATTCACTTTTTAAATAAAGACAAACAAACATGCTCCACGCGCCTTCCAGTGACACTCGCATACCTTACACCCACACACACACATGTACACGTATAAAGTAAAAGCGAGAAATTCCGCCGGGAAATATGGGGCTTGTGAAATTAGATACAGAAGCTCCTGATCCTGAGCCTGGCATGGAAACGAAAATAAACAATCCACACCCTCGTCCCCCTGCCCCCCAATATCAAACCCCCTTTCCCCTTTTCGGATGAATTGGCCAAAAAGTGTTTTTTTGGCCAACCTTCAACCTTCAACAGCCTAGCAATCCGTGTGTATGTGTGTGTGTTGAGGTGTATTACAATGAGGCTTCGAATACTACCGTTCACGTCACGGAAGCGGCCGCCACGTGCCGCCAGTAAGTACGAACCGCGGGCCTCACGGTACGTGCAGCACAAATAATTGGCCAAAAAGCTGCTTGCCATCGGCGGCAGCAATCCGTCAGCGCGCGAAAGGCGCGTACGGTGTGGTGGTTTGGTGGTGCTCGGTTTACCGCACCCCGGGGCCACCATTCATCCCGTCCAACCAACACGGGTGTCCTGTGGGAGGAGGGAGCACCTGTGGAAGTGAAGGATGCGTCGCTGCAGAACGCGTTTATGCGTTATTCATGGTCTCTCCCTTTCTCCGCCCATTCACTCTCCGATCCGATGTTTGTGTTCAATTATATTGTAACCAACCGTTTTACACACACACACACACATACCCACAAAATATTTCTTTTCCCGGGCTACCGAACATGAAACGCGGAAACGCGAACAACGTTTCGCGAGCGCCTCCCCCAAAAAAGCTACCGTCGGTCGAAGCCACTGGCACCATTGGCATCACCGCAACGGCGGCAGGTGGAATTGAATTAAAAATCCTTCATCAGCAAAACAAAAACTGGCCTCCCAATGGTGGGCGGGTTGGTCGTTGGTGCATGGTGCAAGGGTGGGAAGGGAAATGAAATAAAAAAACAGCGAGGCAGAAAAAAAAAACTGAAGAACAGAAGAGAGAAAAAAAAACACTGCCGGGGAAAAAGCAGAACCAGAACAACCGAACAACCATCAGCCGAACACCCAGCCACACCATCGGCCCCAACAACCGATCGCTCCTTTCCTCCTCCGAAGAGTATCCTCCGGAAGTAGCGAGGGGGCGCGTAGCCATTCCTATGGTGTGGTGCGCGGCCTTCGAAACAAAGCAAACCAACCAGACAAGGTAAGGCAAGATGAGGCTGGAGGGGAGCCGGGGATGGTGGCCACCAACCTCGACCAAAAACCGAGAGCAAATATTTATTTCCGCCCCGAAATTCACGAACCACCAACCGAACAGTGCAAACATCAAACAAACATCGATACTTCTAAGCAGGCCGTGCGGGCGTGTGTTGTGTTTTGTGTTGGCGAACGGAGGAGGCTGGGTGTATCTGGGGATGGGGCAGGACCGAGTGCCCATCGCGCCGCGCAATCCAATCGGAATCGGTTTTTGATACCGCGACCAACTTGTACGCCCTAAGTGGTCACTCCTTTCAGTTTCAGTCCGTATCCGGACGCTAAAAAGGCTTCGAAACGAAAAGCGAAGGAAAATCGAAAGGCAGCGACCGGGAATGTGGAATGAAATTGAGCTGGACTGTGTAGCAGTTGATGGAATGATGAGAGCGATCAAAAAGTGAATCTCCTTTTTGTTTTACATTTATCTGTCTTTCACAATTAATTGGTTTGGTTTGACTCTTTTGAGTTGCTGGTCCTTGCGCACGCGGGACTCCCCTCGTTAGAACAGTTCCTTCCGGTATCGTTTACCACCTCGCCCCGGTGCAAAAGCCAATCATTTCTTTGTTTCTTTGGAAATGGCAAAGGGGATCGTGAATCGAGTATAAAAGGGTTGCTCCATCGAAATGCAAAGCAAAACAGAATTTCCGTGCGTCGGCCGGGAATCGAACCCGGATCAACTGCTTGGAAGGCAACTATGCTGACCATTACACCACCGACGCTTGCTGGAGACCCTCGAGCCTTAATCTGGTCTCAAACAACCCGTTTTGGTTGCATGTTCTGATAAGAATCCTTCGATGTTCTTCGTACGTTTAATGCTTACCTATCGAAACATAAAATAGGCCTCTTTTGAGGGATCTCAATAACACCAAGTTAACAAGCTCACGAATCGTGAGAAAAGGGAATTATTAACCAAAAGGACTAAATTGTTTGTCCATCCTTTTCAATGTCAACCGAGGGTCGAGACAGTTGATGACATTTGGATGATGGTAAAATGATGTTGGTCACAATTAGCAAAAGAGAATGGCGGTCGATGCTGCACTAATAACCATCTGAACGCTGACCCGCTCTCATTATGCTTCGCGACTTGAGTAATGATGATTCCGATTCCCGCGATACGTCCAGATATTTATCCCGTGCGAACGACGGTCCCGTAACCATTAATGACGTCGGTCCTTTGCACGGTGAAAAAAAGAATAAGCAGCAATTTCTTCACCGTCGATTTGGTCCTTCTTGTTTTTCTACGTGTTCTTGTAATTCGTCCGTTTTATTCTACTTGGGAAGTTTAAACTTTACACATTCACAATTTGTTTGATTTAAGAGTATGTGCCATGATTTTTTTTGCATTTATGGTGTTGGTTTCCAGATGAAATCACTGAGGAATGTTAATAAAAGAGTAAAATATTTCAAATTTCTTCAAAGTAGTGCGCATTTAGTAGATCAGCTCTGTTATCACATGTATTTATTCTAATGATTGCTTGTGGTGGTAAACCGATAGCGGTGTGCTCCAAACAGATAGCACCAAAAACACACAGAAAAGCGTCCAAAAATTACCAGCAAAAAAACCAACGATCGAAATGATCGTTTAAGATTATTAACTGTGGTCACTCCACTGAACACTCATTAAAAATCCACTCTTTCTCTTTATCTATTTATCTACCCCGAGTTACAAGTAAATGTACAAAATATGATAATGGGGGGTTCATTCCTCTAATATAATAGAGAAATGTTCTGCTAACCAGTGGAGACTGATGTTGAAATAAAAAAGGCAATCTTGGCTCCAGAGAGGATCGAACTCACGACCTTCGCGTTATTAGCACGACGCTCTAACCAACTGAGCTATGGGGCCCACGTTATCACATAGAGTTATAACTGCATACAAGCAACACAAACATAACTTATGATTTAAATATCTTGAGTTCGTAGATAAGCAAACCTGAACAACCAAATTCGAATGTTGCCGCTTATTCGTTGTTGCTCGCCATGGCAATCTAAGCATATAAAATTCTACGTGTTTTAAATGAAATTCACTAACTGCTTCAAATACAGCATTATTTCTCTGCAGGTTTTGTTAATTAAAATTAAGCAAACCAGCATTTGCTGCCAGCAACACAGATGTAGCTGAATATATGAAAAATATGAATGATAACCCGTATCCTAATGGACCATTTCTATAAAAAAAAAAATAAAATTTCTATTGCCATTTGACTTCAAAATATTAAACGGTCTATCCTGAACTTCAATCCTTCGAATTTTGTATCATTTATTTGAACACTTATCTGTTTCATTCGCGGAATTTCTACGTAGCCACATAACTCGTCAGCATAACTGTTATATTGTATACCAAAAAGTTCGTAATATTTTATGTAATTATATATTACTATTTTCAACGTGACAAAATGTTTACTTAATATTAAAGATTAAAGTAAGGAAGTTCAAAGTTGCCGGGGCATCAGATTTATTATACAATAAAATGATATTAGAAAAATATATGCTAGATGGGAGGAAGAAAAAATAAATCTATTTTGGCTCCAGAGAGGATCGAACTCACGACCTTCGCGTTATTAGCACGACGCTCTAACCAACTGAGCTATGGGGCCAGTTGGAAATTATTGAGCTGTGACAAAATAAAAACAGCTTGGTGATACTTGTTACACAATTTATTCACCATCAGTTATCTATGGGTACATGCACAAGAGAATATTGATTATATCGTTATCTGTCGTTTAATTATGAGTTTCTACAGATAACCGAGATAAGTTTTATTCCTAAATATCACATTCTTTAATTTATCGGGTTATTTTGAATTCACGAATATGTGCATAGTTTGGGTGAAACTTTATACAGCCGGTAGGATCAAGATTGTATTTTTTTCTATTTAACAAAGCACATCTACGTTTCAAGGAGAATCTCTGCTATCGTTTTTGATAAAAAACGGTATGAAAAAGATAGCATATTAGTGAAATGATGCTTTTATTAACTTGAGAAAGAAGATTACGGCTTCGAATAAAGATCAGGAAATTGATTTGTTGGCCATATCTGCTCGCAGTATAGCATAAAATCCGTTGGAAAACATCTTCTGAGTTCGAATCAGTAAATGGGATGCTTGGGGAAAGCAGTATTCTTCGTTTCGTGAGCTTTAAGAGATGATTTTGGCGGTTTGGAGAGACATATGAGAGTCATTGCTTCTAAAATTTACCAAAATTTATAAAGAGCATGCATAATCCCGTTTTACACATTTGAAACCATTAAGATTTGATAAGGAATAGTTATTTTCGGGATTTAGATGATTTGGTTACTTCTTTTCGCTGATAAAAAAAAATCAATCAAGGTGGTCTTATACTAACTGGACACTTCATTTTTTGTTAATATGCCGCCAAAATTCAACCTGTGATTTTATCCATCCCTATTAGTGTTTAATAACTTATTTTTAGAGCAGAAAATAGTAATAAAAAGACTCGATTGGAACAAATCAACCTTTGCCGATGATTGCAAGCATCTTTTGTTGGGATTTTTGGGGTCAATGAGGCTAAAATATGCTAAAATGCAGGATCCTTAGTTACACTCTGAGAGATTAATGTTGTGACCAAAAACGCGATTTATTTTAGAACGGGATGCATCCTGGTGTTGGTTTCCGATCAACATTCTTCGTTGGTTACTGTGCAATCGCCTAATTGGTCACTGCTTTCGTTACATCCTTTCATGCCTAGCTCGGATCGAATGCAAATAGGATAAACATTAAAAAGGCATCGTTCCGCAAAAGCAAAGAAAAATGGAATGGACCGACTGGGAATGCTGAATGAAATGGAGCCGGGGTGCAGCAGTTGGTATGATCGCTGTCTTACACAATTAATTGGTTTGGTTTGACTCTTTTGAGTTGCTGGTCCTTGCGCACGCGGGACTCCCCTCGTTAGAACAGTTCCTTCCGGTATCGTTTACCACCTCGCCCCGGTGCAAAAGCCAATCATTTCTTTGTTTCTTTGGAAATGGCAAAGGGGATCGCGAGTCGAGTATAAAAGGGTTGCTCCATCAAAATGCAAAGCAAAACAGAATTTCCGTGCGTCGGCCGGGAATCGAACCCGGATCAACTGCTTGGAAGGCAACTATGCTGACCATTACACCACCGACGCTTGCTGGAGACCCTCGAGCCTTAATCTGGTCTGAGACAACCCGTTTTGGTTGCATGTTCTGATAAGAATCCTTCGAAGTCCTTCGTACGTTTAATGCTTACCTAACCAAACATAAAATAGGCCTCTATTGAGGCATCTCAATAACACCGTTAACAAGCTCACGAATCGCGAGAAAAGGGAATTATTAACCAAAAGGACTACATTGTTTGTCCATCCTTTTCAATGTCAACCGAGGGTCGGGACAGTCGATGACATTTGGATGATGGTAAAATGATATTGGTCACAATTAGCAAAAGAGAATGGCGGTCGATGCTGCACTAATAACCATCTGAACGCTGACCCGCTCTCATTATGCTTCGGGACTTGAGTAATGATGATTCCGATTCCCGCGATACGTCCAGATATTTATCCCGTGAGAACGACGGTCCCGCAACCATTAATGACGTAGGTTCTTTGCACCGTAAAAATTGTCCTTCGTTTTCGGACCGTTGATTTGGTCCTTATTTTTTGTTACTTGTAAGTTGACTCCTCTCAACCAGCAGTTTAATATTTTAAGATCTATACTGCTGTCTTCTGTCCGTAATAAAAATTCCGTAATTAAAACTCCGATTCTATTTCATACTTGCAACATAGCACCAGTGATTAATTTATCACCAATTTTTTATAAAATTTCGACTAATTATAAAAATTAATAATGTTTGATTAATTAACTGAAATAACTATTCCAATTTTATAATGGAAAGCTCAATAAAAATAATAAATTTATAATAAGAAGTATGTTTCTCCCATTTGAGAAGGGAAAAAAGGATATTCCATGGCTCCAGAGAGGATCGAACTCACGACCTTCGCGTTATTAGCACGACGCTCTAACCAACTGAGCTATGGGGCCGTGATGTTATAAAGTGAAGTCCAAAATTCCAAAAAATTAAATTCAAACATGTATCCAACTTTTACCGGTTTGTACCAGGCGCTCATAACTCGAAATCAAGTGAAACAAAGCCTATGGAAGAAGCTAACCAACACCTGGACATAATTGTTAATTACAATTACATGGTTAGTCAGTGGTTGATGGGTGGAAGCATTTTCTGACCAAATCTGCTAATATATGAATGCTGCGTAATGTAGGAATATTCCAGCTAAAAGATAAAATCAAGGTAATTGTTAAAGTAAAATATGAAGGCTGCATTATTAAAGCAAAGAAAACTGTAAATTGAACAGATAGAATTAGGCATTTTGATGTATATTTTGAATGGGTTAAGCAGCGCATATAAAATAATGCATACGAGCTGTCGTTATTCGAGCTGCATGACTGGAAGATACAGATTCCCGGTTGGTCAAACTAGGACAAAAAGAGGCGGGGTTTCAGGAAGTTTACGCTGGCGACGAAGGACTTCAGGTAGGCCAAGGACGAAAACGGTGATCGTTTAGTTTGGCTAGGATGATGTGGTGCAAACATCTGGCGTCTTGTTGGCGGTTGTTAAAATATGTAGTTCGCTGTTTTGAGATGGTATTTTTTATGCACTTGAATACAAATGAACACATAGAAAAGTCATTTGATAATGTTTTATTTAACATCTCATGTCTTGTTCCTTTTTCAAATGTGGTCCACGAGGAGCAGCAGCATAGGTTCGTCTTCAAAGACCTCAGTGAAGACCTAAATAATCCATCGGTAGTAGTGACGGGCTGTGTGTACTACAGGAAACACAGGTACCACAGGAAAAAAACAAGCTGCTATAGGGAAAAAAGGAAATTGGCTCCAGAGAGGATCGAACTCACGACCTTCGCGTTATTAGCACGACGCTCTAACCAACTGAGCTATGGGGCCGTTGTATTGGGAGAAAAATTAACAATACAAAAGCGTTACATCAACCGCTTTGATTTAGATGCTAGTACAAAACATATGTATAGCATATATGTTCTTGTACGTTGTAGACACGTATAAAAATCCAGCTAAGTTAATCAAAAGAGATGATACATTTCATTTAAACATTTTCATTCTTCTTGCTTTAATTTTACTTATTGAATCAAGGTCGATTTTTATTTCTTCACAACCACAAACAAGTATAAGCCATGTTGCGTTTGACTGTTTAACTTCAAACGACTATTTGACGAAATCATTTTTAGCCTCTCATCGAAAAGTACCCCACTCGGTTGTAAATTCTGCTGTGAATGCCAATGAATCTAGTAATAATTAAATATAAAATAGAATCATAGTAACTAAATAAAAGTAACAATTAATGCATACAAAAGTGTATTAATAAAACCATGACACTAAGTAAAAGTATGCCCCCGTTAGCAGTAGCAGCAAAAGAAATCGTCTCGCCCGAAAAGGGACTTGAACCCTTGACCGTTGGATTAAAAGTCCAACGCTCTACCGGCTGAGCTATCCGGGCGCAGTTGTTGGAAGGGAGGTTCTATACAGTTTTGTTCAATTGGGTATTTTTTCCGAGCATAATCTTCAGGTACACTGAAAATCATTGGCTGGGGCCACACGGAACGTAAATTTAAGCGTCAATTTACAAATCCCTTACTTTGGATAAACGTGATCAATTTTTTCGTCAATTTCTCCAATCAAACCCTTTTGTGATCAATTTTTTCGTTTTTACGCTTCGTCTGACAGGGCCTATTTGATTGACGTGCCAATCAACTACATTTCTCCAAAGCGGCGTAACCCTTTGATTTGTATCTTTTACATTTGTTGTAATCAAATGCTTCATATTAACATACAACTGGCATTTTCTCTATGGCATAACAGCATTCACATTTGAAGGCATTGTTTTTCTAAGGCGGCGTTGTTTCTCTCATATCTAAGAACGGACGGGCCATATGGTTAAGTTAGAAAGTATTGTGATGAATTTACTTTTACTCAATTGTTTGAAAAAATTGATAAAAATGATTTGCTTTTCATCTAGCATGTTAGATATGGTTCTAATGATGTGTTGCCGGAACAACAAATCAAGGATGTACATGTGGATTCTTCGTCGTATCTAATCACTCACAACTGTAGAGACGAAAATGATTTCTTGATCTGTTCTACTAGCTTTATTGTGCGAAAGTACCCGCGCAGTCTATTACATCTGTAGGGTCATTTGGTATTAATTGTGTATATTGTCCGCACCAGGCACGAAGACTCCGTGGCGCAACGGTAGCGCGTCTGACTCCAGATCAGAAGGTTGCGTGTTCAAATCACGTCGGGGTCAATCCCTCGATACCTTTTTTATTTTAAAGTTCTATTTGCACGCGACTGACTATTGTGCTTGAATAATGCTCTATTTTACGTAATCGTCCTGAAAAGTCGATTTCAATTCATGTAATTAAATTATTCGCTCCCCACATTTAAAATGCAGTTGGTGGCATATTTCGGCAGAAGGTAGCATGGACAAGAAGATATCCAGTTCGTATTCTATTCGCATTCAGATCATCATTTACCTGATTAGAGTTAAATTTAAGACTTTTAATGGATTGAAACGGTATCCTCTTCCATGAAGTTTTGTAAAATGGCCTCCAACAACAAACAGCCCGTTGCTAGCCGTTGGTTAAATCGCGCGAGCCGCCTGGTCCAGGACATATGTACGTTTGATAAATTAATTGAAATTCCGAAAGTTCCGACGATTGTCGCGGTATGTGGCCCGACCGTAAAAGGACCGCGTAACCGTATAGCATGCATTCCCGATGACCTCGACCAACATTCCAGCACGGGCACATATGTGGTCGACTAGCAAACCCCAGTAGGCTGGCTAGTCTACTACTTAGACACACATCAAACACACACACACACACACACACACACACACACACGAGCGGACCCGCTGACATGAACCTGGATCTGGTTGCGTGCGTAATGGTAAACAATGGCACACCGCGAACGGCGGTGGCGCACCCGGCCCCCAAACTAACTAACCCGTTGCGGGTCAGCAATAATGCCGAGCCGAGCGATGTTTCAAATTCGGGTGCGTTTGTTTTGCATTACCCTGTCAGTGAGCTGTCAGCAGTCAGCCCAACACTCTCGCTCGCAGGTTGGTGGCAAATAAAAGTTCCACCCACCCATCCACCCACCCACCCACCCAGCTGCTGATGTGCCGTGTGCCGGTAAGTGCGTACGCACATACACACACACACGTTGACACACAAAGATCCTACATCTTGCCACAGGTGGACCACCGTAGCGAACCCATCAAACGTCAAACGCCGGCTGACGGGCTATCACTCATCAACCGAATTTCAACCGATCGGTCAGAGATAAAGCATCCCCCATCCCCCTTTCCTTCACACCACACCTTGTCTTTTGGGGGGATGCGGAAAATAATTGTTTATAGGCACCACGTTGGTTCATTGTGTTTCGGGAATGGCTGAGAGGGATGGTTCTATGCATCTATGCTGCACACGATGATGGCGGTCGGGGTGGAGGAGGAGATGAGCTGCTGCCGTCAGCGTGCAGCAACCCGCGTAAAGCCAATAATGCGAACTATGCACACCAATGACTAATTGGCTTTCGCTGGTTCGCTGCTGGGATGCTCGCGCGCGCTTTTTCCCGACCGCTCCCGGTGGTGTTTTAACGGATTTTAGTTCTTTTCGGTTTTGCTGAGGTAGGGGGGGGGGGGGGGATGTAGGAGGGGAGGGCCACCGTACGCCGTACTACTACCTTTTGGCGCTTCGCTACTAAGCTCTCACCGATCACGCGAACCACGGAATTTCCTCGTTTTTTTCGTTTTCTCTCCCTCTCTCCCCTTTGTTGCTTGGCCGCGGACACCCCTTTTTATGTGCGGCTACCGGCACATCACGCGCCGTTGTGTGGCCGGTTTTTATGGCCACCGTGGGCCGCCACCACCACCACCACCACCACCACCACCACCACCGATGCCGGTTCTCGGTTTTATGATCCATTCTTTATGCTTGACACCCGGCAAACGGCCCCGTGGCGTGTGGGCATGTGCGAACGTTCTGGGATCGATCGTGGATTCACCATTCCCCCTCCCCCCCTTGGGGGTTGTTTTGTATTTTTCATCCATCCGACTCACGCTTTTATGATGATAATTGGCAGCGTATAGATCAAAAATTAGAATGCCGAATAGGGCAGGTCTGGTTCGAGCATAAATGCATTTCGCAGGATATGATGAGTTTATGTTATGAATGGAATCGATAGAAGATTTGATTGGGGGGAGCCAGGTGTAATCATCTGCAAAAAACCTTGAAGCAAGGTAAGGATACGTCAACTGCAATAGAAAAACGATTGTGAAGTAGCGAATACTCAGTTGAAATTACTTGTTTAGTATTAGGAATTATAATGAGGTTATTATTTACGTTACACACTGATTTTTGGGGATTTCCAATCGTATTTTTTTCTGCATAGAACGGGGTTATTGAGTATGTTTCATTGACTCAATCGAACCATGCTCCGGTAATTCAACAAACCGCATATACTTTTCTTCCAACTAAATTTACAGAACGATGTTGTCGTCGTGTTTGGCAAGCATATGCGTTAATGGCTTTCCCATTTTTCGACGTGTCTTTCTTATGATTTCTTTTGACGTGGATGTTGTTTTAGCGCATTGTTCTTTCGATTTGTTAATGGCTTCCCATTATGTGGTGGTGGATTGCGTTTCTACCATAAAATTGTGTATCACTACTTTAGATTGTTACGAGCAAAGTTTGCAGTCCCGCATCTAACTCGCAAGCATGTACTTGTTAGAAGCAAAGATGTTAGAATTCGTCGACAGGATATGGATTTTGAAACATAGAGTCTCCTCTGGTTTTTGCTAATCTTATTGGCATGTATATTATTCAAGAGCGTCGACAACTGCCATTTAAGAGACAGCAGAAGAGCTCTTTTAAAAAAGGTGGGAGAGTCAAAGAAAAAATCAGCAGAGTGATGCATTTCCAACGAACAGCAAAAAACACTAGGACTATCTTTAAATACTGAACGTTATATGCACACACATAACATGCATTTCACTGATGCTCTCTTTGTCCAATCAAGGAAATTCAGGTAAGAATTTCTTGTTAAAAAGAAAAGGACAGAAGAGGTAAGAAAAGAAGGACAAGAAAAATTTCAAGCTAAAGAATGTATAATCTAATACTCAAAGTGTCGCTTACTTTGATAGTTCGCCAGAGCGAAATACATCTCTAGAAAAACTATTTTTCCATTCATAGATGTACCATGTCCCATGTAGAAAAAGGATTGATTGTGATTTTTTGCACTCAAAAGAGATTTAATGCTTTTACACTAAACAGCAGCTCGGCGTCGTTTCGTTTTGATCCTGCTGCATCTGCATAGTATCTGCTGTATCTCCTGTCCTACCCCGTCTACCCAGTCGCCCATTCCGGCGCAGGTTTCATAATGAACATTCTTCACATGGGGCCAAACTGATGAGGGTGTGTTCCTTTGCACTGGTGGTTGCTGCTGCAAATTAGTACTGATCACGACGGGCACGGAACGGCCAAGACACTCGGGTCTTGGCTACCTGCTGTGCCAAGGATACATATCAAATCAAAGCGACTCTCTGCGAACTCCCACTCCCGGTCCGTTGTTTCCTTGCGGTTCGGTGCGTCACTGCAGGGTGACAATTTAATTAAAACACGACACTGCACATTTCAATTTACCGTACGGGAGAGAGCTTCCTCGTACCAGACGTAAACCCAAATTCGCTTGTAGTCAACACTTTGAAGCCCGTCGCCGTCGATCCTTACTCAGGTGATCCTGACCCGGACCAGAATGGAAGGCTGGCTGTCGTTACAACGCAGCGCGCGCGTTCAACGATCTTGATTGCTGAGGTGGTGTGTTAGCTCCCGCTGCGTTACCGTGGCTTATAGCTGACGAAGGCTCAGGCTCATCATCGGAACCGGAACCAACACTCTGGGCCCCGATGACGACGTCGATACTGACATCCAATGGGGCCAATGGTCGGTATTACGAATTATGAGCTTGTGTTCCCTGGTGTACCAGTGGCCGCCCAAGCCTGAACGGACTCAGAGTGATGGTAGGTGGGTGATTTCGTCGGAACTTACGAGCAATTTGCTTCGAAACCCGTACATTGGCGATGCTGATGGCGAACGGTTGCAGTAGCATCATATTGAATCCCAGGGCAGGTCCGCTACGTCGCGTGACGGTAAAAAAAAACGCAGTCCCGTGTCCCATCATCCACCAAACGATGATGGGCCCGGCTTGACCGTTGGCGTGAACGTTGGTGATCCGAACGGGGCGAGCTTTCTTTGTTTTCCGCTTCGAAATCGGGCACCCTATTGGGCATTGGGAAAGCGGAGTGTTGAGCGGAATCGATTGATGGATGAATGGTTTATGCTACGTTGCCATCGATAGGTTTTCCGTTTTTTGTTTGAATCCCGTCTCGGGAACGTATTGCTGCCGGAAATTATCGTGTGGAAAAATCACTTACCTTCGGTTCGTGACTATCCTTTATCGGTGTTCGAGCTGTCAAACCGTTGAGGATCATCATTTTGATTGGAAAGAGTTTATGACTTTTTCGATGTGATCCAAGTGATCTAGCGTTGTGCGGCACGTCGAAGGTATTAAAACGAGCGTGTGTGAGGAACAATCGAACGAACATTGGATGTCCTCTAGGTTCATTTGCGATTTCTTGGTAAATGGTTTACGAGAAACATGCGTCCAACTCAAAGAAGTCCACTAATCTCGACAGAAAACCTGGTAACCAGATGGTTGTGTGTTTTCATTTTTCACGCAGCTAGCAACTCACACACCATCACTATAGTTGTCGCCAGCAGTCAGCATGAACTCACTGCACTAAGCAATCGGTGGATGTTCCATCTGTCAACTCACAATGGCGCTAAGGCAGCCCGTGGAGACAATCGGAAGCTGCGGATCATGAAATGTGTTCAGGCTTGACCGTGATGATGATGGCCACACCGTGTACCATGATGGACCAATGTCCAATGGCAAGTTCTTGCTACTCCGGAAGGCCAGAGAAACGAACATGATGATGAACCCCTCCGCCATTGCTGCTGCTGCTGCTGCTGCTCATTAATTCATTCGGATTGTTGCCGGTTGCTGAAATGTTGCTTCTGGCCCCCCACAGAACCGACCGGTGCGACAGCGCCGAGTGTTTTGTTTTTTTTACATTCCACCCATTTTCCGCCCAATACTCCACGACGACCACCACCACAATGACCGGAGAAGTTTGTTTTGTTTCCGGAACGGAAACCGTGCCGCCGGCAACAGTGCGCCCCCGCACATGTTCCTATGTTCCAATGTGCATATGTAAAGCCAGGGTGCCAGGAGGGGAGGTGCCCTTCTGCGTGGTTGCGAGAGCTAGGTTTCGCGGAAAACGCAAATTGTGATTCCGATGAAAAGCTAATGTCAAAGGGGTGATGTTGGCGGGTGGTGCTGGTGGTTGAGACAGGAAAGGGGAGAGGCGGATGTTTTGTGGGAAAAGTTTTGATGCAACCAACGCATCGCGCGTCACCGTGGGTCAAAGGATTGAACCAACCAGGGTAACGCAACGAACCCGGGCTTACGTGTCCCGGATGATGCCACAAACGGCACAGGAGGCGGTTTCCATTGTTTTCGTACAGGCCCGGGAAGTTTCGGAGGTTTGTTCTCCAATGTTCCTCAATGCCTATGCGAGGCAGAGTTTATGTTTGTTTTTCCACTTTTTTTCTCTTCCGTAAAGGCTTTATTTCGGAGCTGTAGCGGAGGGAGTGGCGAGAGGTTTGATTTTCACCAAAGTTTTCCCGTGTGGGAATTATTGTATAATTTACTGGCGCCTCCATAGGCCGAGGACTATTTATAGGACTCTGTTTACACGATCGAGCAGAGGAGCACAATGTAGGAGCAGAGACCGTTTCCTGTACGAGCCACACGTATGCTTGTGTCGCCCATGGCAGTGCCTTTTGCACGACGATTCCTGGCGGTGGTGGTGGTTTCTGCCTCTTCTACGGCCATGGTTTGATAATGTTTCATGTAAGGTTCCGGTTGAAGTGTTGCACATTTGGTGGCGATGCAGAAGTCGACAGAGAGCTGTTTAGCAACCCGAGGGATTATCATACCACCAGACTTTGCTTAATGTAGAGGAAATGTGTAAATAGAAACGAAATACATTTATCCGGTGTATGCATACGTCTTTAGTGATGTTTTTGGCTTAACAACATTGAATGATCTTTCCTACTTTTAGGCAAATTGTGCGTTCGTTACTAATGAAAATGTTGCTTTGTCTGCGAAAGCAGAACTGATTCCCAGTGTTGTGCAGGTGTATGTCTCATCATGGACACAACTAGATCTGAACAGCATCGGGATTCCTTGTCTGTCAGGTTCTTTAAAGTTCTTGGTGCAAGCAGGGTATTGTCTTTGGACCGAATCGATTTGGGCTACTACGATTCTTAAAATATTCTCATTATTCGTCTCCAATGGCTCATTGACTTATCAGGCACTACAATTGACCAGTGGTTTGGTCTGCTACAAAAGATGAATCTGCTGGATGAATTCATTTTTATCCGGGCCTACTAAAACTAGCTGATGGAATAAATTTGTTTCTCCGGCTTAATGTAAACCCGGTTAGTTGCTGGTACTATAGCGCGTATATCTTTTGATTTATCATTTTTGTTGCTAACGTTCAACCCCCCAGTAGGCGAAGCTCTCGACGACATTGAACTTTTGGTCATCTGTTAGTAACATGCTAGTATGTGCACACATTTTTTTGTTGTTGTAACCTGACGAATTAGTTGATGGATTGTATTCCCTATTTGTCATTACCATCAAACGCTCGTCATCAAAATTAAAGGACACATAAAAGTAAACGCTTGTTTTGTAATGAACACATCTTGAGTGTGTTTGAACCTCAGGCAAACAGCAAGATTCCGGCTTCTAATTAGTTGCGTACCTCTTGCTGAAGCCATCTCGTTTGCTGTTGTGGCAAAAACAGCAATCAAGAGGTATATTCCATATTCGCATGCGCTAAATATCCGCATTCAACGCAGAATCGCGACGATAGAAAGAGCGAACTTTGCGAACGCATCGTTGCATGAAAACATTCTACAAAACCAATTAATCGTTAATTGCAGATGAGCTAGATTCGTTTCGGACAGTAGCTCCGGCAATCAGTACGAGCTGTCCGTCCGTCCGTCCGCTTGGTTGGACCCATGTGCTATGGCCGCGTGTGCATGAGTGTGTGTGTGTGTGTGTGCGCGCGCGTCTAGCAAACAGCTGTGGTTATTAGATAGTGTACCATCCGCTGCGGCTCACGCGGCCGCTTGACATAACATCAAACAAGCGGGCTCCAACACACTGCGCCGCATGTCGAACGTTAGTGAAGGTTTGTTATACAAGCAAAGTCCCCCTTAACCCTCGTGTCCTCCGATCGGTGATCAGCCTGTTGGAAGATGGAAGAGGAGTGGTTGAGGCTACCAGGTGACCGTACAAGTTCAAGGTCTATCCACACGGTGCCCCGCGTCTAAGGCTAAGCTGCGTTCCGAGGTTACGAGTTGCTTAAGACAGAAAGTCGACGCAACACCACCACCGACTGTGGCCGGTGCTCATCGTCCGCGGTCAAGCGAAAGGAGAAGTGCTTAACTTATCATCGCAAGACCACACACCACCTGTTTGCTATTCCGTCGTCATTGTGTTTGGTGCCGGAGACGGACACGCAGACAGCGACGTCTCGCGATGCGCTCTCGGGCGTGGACGATGGACGCGGGTGCGGCGAATGCGAATGTTGCTTCTCCTGCTGGTCCGTCGCTCTGTATGACGTTAGCACATCGGAGAAGGGGTACGAGGAGGCGTTGGCGTTTGATCTCCGCCAAGTGGTATCATATTTATGGCGCCGGTTCGGTGCAACTCTTTTGTTGGCCCAAAAGTGACATCCCAATTGAAAGGTTTTGCGCCACGGGCCGAACCGCAACGGTGAGCGTGGATGTCAAACAAACGACGGTGAGTCAAAATCAACCAACACCTTTTCGAATTACTCGTTGGTGGGGATCGGTTTCATACCGTGGTGGTGGTAGTAGTAGTTAGTAGTGGTAGTAGTAGTAGTAGCAGTAGTTGGCCGTCTCTCTGTAAAGGGTTTGGTTAGATGTTTGTGCGCGAGACCATATTGTTGATACATCGCGCTCACGGGCTCGGTGTTTGTTTAACCGACGACCACCGACCATTGTTGGGCGAGCGCCAAAAAGTGCTTTTCGAGATGTGCGAATGGATTCTCTTCTAATATCGAACGATCACTTCCAATTGACGTCAATCATTGGGTCAATTAATATAAATATCTCAAATGTGTATTAAATGTAAGAAAATAAAGTTTAATTACGAAAGGAAATAAACGCAAATGTTACCAAATCGCACCCGATAAGATACAGTGGCAGGCAAATTAGTGGCCAAAAGGTGAGATTACTCATCTCGCGCGCGCACGAGGGAATTAGGAGCCAACAATGCGATGGATAGCTATGATAGAGTGCCCGGTGACCGACAGCAACAGCAGCCAGATTGTGGCCGTACGTGTCCTTCACCTCGTGCGCTACTGGTACGCCAATTTATCGTTCCATTTGAGATTAGCGGCCGGCGACTGACTTGCCGAGCGCGTGGTGACAGGCGCCGTTTCGTCATAAACACCACCGCTGTGCTTAGTCGTCCCCGTCGCCTTTGGGACACCAACGACCACACGAAAGTGTGTCATTGCATTATCCTTTTCACCCAATCGTATCGACTTGCTGCCAAACCAGGGTAGGTTGGGGATGGGTGGTGTAGATTAGACACCACGAGCTGCGGCCTCCTAGTGCTGGCCATACGTACCCGAGGGAAAATAGTATCATAAGCGAAGGTCCGGACCACGGTGCGACGGTGCGGATGGTTGTCCTCCGGGAGGTGACTCGATTGATCGGCGGCAGCGGCGACGACGACGACGACTGCTTTGTTTTGTTGTTGCCTTTGACATCAGGCGCGCGCACACCAACACACACATACACACGCGTCCGCACACGCCAATACGGAGACGTGGACCGATGGTAAACATCGCACTTTTCGTGTTTGTCACTTGCGCGGGGGGAGCGGGGATTGGCAGGGTGTGTATGCTCCAAGTACACCCCACACGGCCGGCGTGAAGAAGAGGAAGAAGCGAGTAACACATTTTGCCACTTTTTTGGTCCAAAAAGGGTGCCGCCGCCGTCGTCGCTGCCGTCGGAAGCGTGCGTGCAAAGAGAGACGCGCGTGTGCGTGTCATCGCCGTTGTTTGGAGTGCGTGCGCGGACCGCTTTTTTGTGGTAGTGGTGCAGCAGTGGCAGTCCGCCACACATACGGGACTGGTTTTTTTTCTACCGTGTCGACCGCCCCTGCCTCATCCATCGTCGTCGTCGTCGTCGTCGTCGTCGTCGTCGTCGTCATCGCCAGCGAACGGCGTTTTTAGCTGGTTTCGGTCGCGCGACCGCCAGAACGAAGTCACCGCTTACGGATTGAGGAACGGGTTTCGGTCCGTCGTCGTTGCGCCGTGCGATCATCATTTCTGCCAAATTTCCTTCGCTCGCTCTTCTGCTGCTCCACGCCGCGAACACTGTAGCCGCGCGCACAGCGAGGAAGATTTCGCGTGTTTGTTTAAGGTGAATGAGACCAGAGTGAGTGCGCGTGGTGTGCCTATCGCCGCATCTGCCGCCGTAGACCGATCCGATCCGGCGGATGGTGTTGTGCATCTCAGGCCCCATATCTACCTTGCGGCCTTGCGGTTGGTCTCATCAGCAGCTTTGCCGAAGAACACAAAAATCTCGGTAGCCCGTTCGTTCGTTCGTTGTTGATCATCGCTAAGCAACGCAATACACACGGCGACGAGACGCGCCTCTAGAGCAGCAGCAGATACCACCACGGGTCCCGAATCCTAGTGCGCGAGGTGTTGTGCTGCTGAAAGAAGAACGAAAAACGCAGCAACGCGGTTTTAGTTAGTTGCGCGAGCTAGAGGTTAGAACGGATAGAGAAGTGCAATCGCCCCCTCGAGCAGGTGGAGGAGGAGGAGGAGCAGGTGGTGCAGATTGTCAATTACCGTGTGTTGTGTGTCTGCTGTGCGCCGTGTTCGTGTGTGATCAGCGGTTTTCGTCGATTTGCGACCGTATCCGTGGCCGTGTGTTGGCCACCGAAGCGCACTGAAGGAAGCAAGCGAGCAAAAAAGGGTTACCTTCTACCCGCGTGTGTGCAAATCATACAATTGAACCACCACTTAGCGAGGAGCTACCGCATTATTGGTGTGTGCATTGCGCCCGGTGTGTGGGGCCCACGTTTATACGTTCGGAAATCAAGGTGTGTGACGCATCGAAGCGCCGCCGCAGTGTCTCTCTCGCTCTCTCACTCGGGGTTTGTGGTTTCAGTGCTCCGATCTCCGCTTTATCCGGTCGATCATCCGCGTGTGAGTCTGTGTGTGGATCTTCCTTTTGTACCCAGCGTCGTCGTCGCCGTCGTCATCTGTTGCCGAGTGTCCACACCCGGTGATCAGATCACCATCCACTGGCCGGCCGCCACTGGTGACCCTGGCGGTATTGCCGCGAACGGTTTCAGTGTGTCGCGAAGAGATCGCGAAGAATAGTTTGCTTTGCTTCTTTTCCCCCCCCCCTTGTTCTGAGTTCGAAAGGCTGATCGTGCTCACCTGACAGCAGGTGTCAAAGCGAATGACAGACGCGTGAGCAGCCAGCAGCAGCAGGCGAACAGTGAGATCCTTCATCTCGCATTCTCACGTTTCTCGAAGCCTCTCTGTGATCCTTGATCGTCACTGCCGTCGTCGTCATCGTCCAGCTTTATGCGTAAGTTCTTTATCCATTATCATTTCCTTCTTTTTCATTTTCAATTTCGTTTTTGTGTTTTCTGCTTTTTTCTATTATTTATCTCTATTTTGTGTATTTGTGTTTTTCTTTCCCTGCTATCCCTCTACCTTCATTATTTTTTTAAAAAAAGGTGCCTTAATCAACTTTCCCGCTAACGAGATTTTAAATATTTTCCATCATTTTCACGTCCTTCAAACCGTGGTGTGCTTGTGCGGTTGTGTGTAGAGTACATTGTACAGTTCCAGTTCTTTTAAATGCCGCGCAGTGCCCACTGTACATAAATTGTAAAATTATTAATCAACTTTTCCACCCCCCACCCAAACTGCCACACCCTCATTGCTACGTCGGTGGCAGATGCGGCTGCTGCTGCTGGCAACATGCAACAATCCAATTGGTTGTGATTTTAGTTTCCATCACGATGCGGATGCGCTCCGGTGTCCAGTGTTGTACCGGGATTTTTCCGTTTTTTTTTGTGCTACTTCCATGCTACTCGTTCATCACTGTATCACTGCCGCTTATGCGCTATACTCTGTCTTATCTCGCCGTTTTGTGTGTACCTTTCTGTTCCTATAGTCGTTCCTTTCATTAGTAACTTCTTTCTAACGCTGCTGCGGTGCTCCTGTAGTCCAGGTGCTGTGTGGGGGGGAGTTTGTTTTGCACTTGCCACGACGACTATTGTTCTCCGCTTCAGCTACTCCTCCTCCTCCTTCACCTGCTCTGCCATGCAATTCGCTTCATATTTCATAAAAATCGCCTTCTCCGCTGCCGCTGCCGCCACCACTTGCCGGTTAGAACTTATGGGCGCTGGATTTGTCTTTCGGTCTGCTGCTTGGTTCGTTCGTCCGTTCATTGGTTTTTTGTGTGTGTGTGCTCTGGTGTGTGTTCATTTAACTTTTACCTGTGTGTTCCCGCACACAAGCGTTGTTTGGTTGAGAACAAGTGTGCCAAGAAGCAGAAGAAGCAGAAGGAGAAGTGAGCAGCATCACACAGTCCCACGGCAATCTCATCCCAATGCTCAAGATGATCCTTTTTTATGCTGGGTTCGGCTTCGCGAGTTCCTCGGTCTCGGTCTCGGTCTCGGGCCCGTTCGATTCCGTTTTCCGTCCCATTCCTGTTGGTGGCGAGGCATAAAGGCATTACCTGCTCGTTCAGAACTTTTTAAAACATTCTGTGTCCGTGTGTTTGTGTGTGTTTCTTCTGCAATAGTCATAATTCTACCTTTGCCGGATTGCCGGCATCATGATTCGTGGAAAGCAATAGTAGGAACACTCTCTGGAACACAGAACCATTCACATGCCGCCTTTTTTTGTTCCCATTTTTGTGCCAAGTTACTGCCGAGAGAGGACACTTCATACGCCCTACTGTCTTCCTCCTTCCCTTTTCCCCCTTTTGTGGTGGTGTTTGCACGGGTTAATAAAGCTGGAAGATGAAACGCCAACCAGCCAGCCCGCGAGAAGGCAATAAAAAATTGAATGCAGAGAGAGGGAGAGAGAGAAAGAGAGAGAGAGAGAGAGAGAGAGAGAGAAAAAGAGAAAGAGAAGGGGAGCGAGAGAGAAAGAAGGCAAATATCCTTGTACCAACGTAGAATGGGATTTAAAACAGAAAGAAAAAGGAAAAAAAAACATCTTATTACTTTGGTGTAAGAACGGAATGGATTCCCCCCACAACCCCACCCACCACGACTTTTCGCAAATGATCGTGCACCAGCGCGAGTTGTTCCATCAGCAACAGCAGGCCGAGTGGGCGCGGGGGGCTGGTGGGTGGTGGCACTATTTTTCTAGCTTAGCGAATATTGAATTTTCCATTTCATTTCATCGCGTGCAGTAGCGAACCGCTGAACCGCCCACCAATCCCTCTTCTTCCCTAAACCACCCTCTACCCCCTCCCCCCCCGGTGCTGACTGCTTCATTTCGATGCAATTTTCCGAACCCCCGAAGTCAACTGCAGGCAGGCAGGCAGGCAGGCAGCAATATGGAAGGAACCATTTCCTCGCGGAAGTGGCGGAAATGCACACACACACACACACCGTGGACGGGGAAACACAGAGCAAACACACCGCGCCCAGTGCATGTTCATTTATCTCTGTCCACCCACTTCTTTGGACAATTGTTGCAATCTGCGTTGCGTCCCCTGCCCCTCGGCCCCATTCTTGGGGCAATTAATTACTGTCCAACCGAACAGGAACAGGAGATAGCGGCACCCGGGCGAGCCGTGGCGTGGCGAGGGAGAGGAACTTTGAAAAGAAAGCTTCTCGGGCCACAGGTGGCCACGGGCCCTGGCCGTGGCTAGAGGAGAGAAAGGGTGGGGAAATGGGAAACGTAAGGATGTGTCAACTGAAGGGGTTGATGATTGCTTCCAATGGCCATTAGCTCGCGCATCCAAGTGGCCACGGGACGAAAGAATTTTGTTCCGATTCCTTCACTCCAAGCCCGACTGCAGCCAGACTGCTAGCAACAGATGCAATTCGAAGGGTGGCAAGGAGAGGTTAGTGGCTGTAACTTATTAAAAAATGAAACCCAAACTTACCAGCCCAAAGGAAAGAACAAGAAGGTCCAGGGAAGAAGGGTGTGCTCCTCAGTATATATAGCGTGATCGGGAAACGTTTTCACGCTCTCTGTTGGATGTAGAGTGGGATGAGTGGGGAATGAGAGGTGGAGAAGGAGGTACTTTCCCTTTTTTCCCATTTGTTGCATGTCACGCTCAGTGAAGAACTTCCTCCAGAAGAACGCCATCGTCGCGCCATCGTTCGGTTGGGGTGTGGTGAGGGAGTCTGGTTAAACTATTTGAACTTCCCTCCCTTCCCATGAGGCTGGTGCGTGAGTATGTGTGATAATTGACACATGTTGCGTTCCTGGAACTCCGGGTGGACAATCCCCCCCCCCCCCCAGCCGGTCAGCCAGTCCCTCCGAGTAATGCGCATTGAGTAATGGTGGACGGAATGGCGGCGGCGAAAAAAGAACTTTGGGCCGGAGGGGAAGCGATTGTTTTGTGGTTTGTGGCTGGGGCTCCTCTCCCTCGCCTCGCCTTGGGGAAGGCGGTTCATATTTAATGCAGGTCAATTTGTCCCCTTTTCCCCACCAGGAACTCCTTCCCTCAAGTTCGGTCACCAGCAGCAGCAGCACGATGCATGACCTTTCGCCACCAAATCCAATTAGTGTTTCTCCGTGACTATTGTCACGAGGGGTATGCGCACACACGCACGTCCCTCTGTGTGCGTGTATGTGTGTGTATGTGGCCACACTTTGGTGAATTAGTAATCGAGCGGACAGAACAAATCGATGGCGGCGCATACACGTCCAGTCGCTGTTCAGTTACTATAAAGACTTCACAATTGGTTTGTTCCAGAAAATCTTCGAGGAGCGAAATTTCAAATCCAAGACTTTTTATTGCTGTTTTCGATGTTAAAAAAATAAGTTGCATATTAAACACTGATGAGGGATGAATGAAATAACAGATTAAAATTTGGATTTATATTTTTTTTCTATCAGCGAACAGAAGGGAACCAAATCGTTCCGATCTTGAAAATAACTGTTCGTTAACCTTATCTAAATGGGTTATGAAATTATAAAACGCGGTTTGGCGGATGCTGTTTATAAATTTTTGGTACGTTTTTGAAGCACTGTCTTCCCGTATGTCTTTCCAAACCACTAAATCCCATCGCTTAAAGCTCACGAACTGAAGAATACTGCTTTCCTTCAGGGCTCTAATGTTCTGATTTTTTATCCAACAAATAATCTTCTTTCTTTACTAGAGAAATGTATTATTTCACGTGTATGTTAACTTTTTGACATTTTTTGAAATCAAAAACGAGAACAGAGGTTCTTCTTAAATGGCTGGCTGGAATGCTCGGCCCTAAGCTCTACGCCACGTTACAATGTGGCTTTTGCTTGAGTTTGAGTGCGTGCACCTTGGTTTGCATACGCTAAAAGCATCACACACAAGCACGGACAGATGGACAGAGGGTACGAACCCTTGTCCCTTTTTTGGTGTGACGTGACGCTATCAGCTGCTGCTGCTGCTCCAACTGTGTTTGCATATCGGCTATCGGCAGTCGGTTCACACCACGATAAGGATCGGCGCATGCTCGCATCACGCATTCGAATACGATCTCATCCGCCGCGACCATTTGGCGTCACCTCCGGCACCGTTTAGGGCGCGCGCACGCGAGACAGAAAAAGAATTATCGATGATTAAGGTAAATATTTAGACAGTGCGCCCTATCCCCACAAATTGTGCGGTATATTTATACTGCAGCAGGGCACATATTGAAGTCAATGCGCGAAGCGGATGTCGCAAGACTCCTACCCGCCGAAGACTTCGCGACGAGTCCATTGTCCATGGGCTATCAATTATTTGGCAAGAAGTGTTGTGTCAAGGGGAAGACCGAGGGGGAGAATAAAGAAAGTAGCAATCCTTTTCCTGCCACACTGGCTGGCACCCTATACTCTGGTATATGGAAAGTAAGTTCCCTCTCCCCCCCTGGGCCGGAATGTAAATCGACCACGACCGCGATGGGGTTGTGTGCATGTGTGCGAGAGGATATCCTTGAGGTGCTTCAGGGAGAGGCCGGTGTTTACGTATCAACTATCCGGGAAGGGAATCGGGAGGGTGAAAGCAAGCTGCAGACCACCGCCATAGTGTGTGATGGTGAGCCTTGGCGTTTATGCCTTTATTACGTCTTCTCCGCCCTGGGGGTGTGGACGTCGTTGGTTCCGTCATAAATCAAACCGCCATCGCGCCTTTTTAGAACACCCGCTACCAGAGGAGTTAGATGAGGAGAAGAAGAAGGAGGAGGTGCAATGTTTATGCTGCGATGATTTCCAACACCAAACACCACCAGTGCGCCGTGCTTCGTTGTTGGTTGTGCGCTTTGGATAAACAATGGAGTTAAATACCCCCGGGTATGGCCGATAAATCTCCGGTTGTTCCTGGTTACCCGCAGGACTGTGTGTGTGTGTGTGTGTGTGTAGCAGTAATGTTGGTGGCTGGATCGCCGAGGTCCCGAGGCCACCTAGAGACACAATGTCTAACCGTTCAGCGATCAGCGATCTTCACTTTTATATCCCCTTTTTCTAATTGACGCAATCGATTCGATTTAATTTCAGCAAAAAACAACCAACAGCTCTGGTTGTCCGTGTGCCTGTGTGTGTGTTTAGTGGCCAGTTGTTTGTCCCCTGCTTGATGTGGAGCAATTTATGAGCTCCTCCATTCCCTCTATCGCGGTCGGAATGGTGCCCCAAACGGAAGCTACATAAAAATCGATTTACCTTCTTCCGCAAAGGGATTTGGGCGTTGGGCACACGAACCAACGAACACTCTTTTCCCACTGTCGCACCTTAAATCACACACACACACACACACTTCATGTTGGTGTGTCGATATCGTTGTCAGAATGTGTCGCTACTTTCGCGACGGAATTAGGTTACGGGGAATTGGGCTCCCTGCCGGAGTCGTCGTCCCTAAGACGCGCGCAAACACGGATCGATGGCGGAATGACGCTTGATCGTTGTCTTCGTCCGGGGAGGTGAGTTTTTCGAGGAATCCCGCGCACCGAAACACCATCGCATTCCACCGGGCACCAGGCACCGGGCACCAGGCACCGGGCACCGGGCAGTGATTTATGGTCAGGTTTCGGTCTTCGATGCGCAACAACATTACTGGCGACATCGACACACACACACACACAGAATGTGACTTCGGCAGTAAAGACAGGCACGCCGTGTTTTTGGGGGAATTTATGCTTTATTTCAGACGATTGGCGCCTTTCTCCGTCAGCTTTTGCCTCCCTTCCCACCCCAAAGGCCGGAGGGTGTAATGAAATCATCTTCGCAGGACAGGCGCCAGTGATCATACCTTTCGCACCTTTCGCTCCGAAGGAATGCGAATTCGGCATACTTTTAACCTCAGCAACGGAGTTGCAGTTGCGATCCCTCGCGAGGAACGAACGAGAGGTTTGTGGGTTGTGGGGGTTGGGATCGAATGGCCATGTGCCGTTATCGGGGTTATCGCACCCCGTATGGCAATGTTGACCGTAGGCTCTCTCTCTCTGTGGGATTGCATTGCATCGAGGTGACATCGCGCGTTCGATGACTCCAACACTGGTACTTAACGCAATGGGCGGTGTGCCTTCTGTTGTTGCTGATCGATGCGCTTTTGGGTAGCCATTACGCTTAACTTCGTGGAGTGCGTGTTGCGGGAAAAATAGCCAACGTGGAGGCATTGAAACCGTTTGGGTATGGTATTGGTAAAGCCTTATAGTTGACGATGCGGAGAAATAGTATTCAGTGTTAGATTATCCCACGATGTTCATTTGAAGGGATCATAAATGAAGGACCGATTTCCATTAGTTTTGTTGGAAAGTAATATAAAGAGCATTTTGCTTTAGTGTATGGAAAACGATTTCTTCCATGCTTCCTCATCTCTATTTGCTTGAAGTGTTGTTCTAATCAAATAATTCCAATAAAAGTATTTGCTGAGGTGGAATATTCACACATTTAGTTACACAAAACAGGTTTTCGTGCTGGAAGATGGGAAATGGAATTGAAATTTAAATTAGGGAGGATTGCAAGTTATCAAACAAGGAAGTCATATCGGAAGTTTGTGATGTGAAATGAAGAAGCAGTTTTCTGTGATACAGTGGTGTTGTACGCATTAACAATTGATATTTACGATTCAAACTTGTCAGACGGAGCACAACTCAAGCCAAAAGGTGAATCTTTTACATTTTTTTATCCTAATGAACTCCTTGGTTTTGTATCAATATTGACATCAAAGAGGAATTTCCGTCAACGCAATGCTGTTCTGATCTGGGATTGAAAGTGTCTCCACTTCGTCATTGCGCGTTGCTGCAAGCATCGCCTGATGGATTCAATTGATCTATTCAAGCGGTCGGTGTCACAAATATGTCAATTGGAAGGTGCTACATACTCCCTTGTCTTTCTTCAACAGTTCAGAGATAGTGCTTGCTAATTGCCATATTTTACGATCGATTAATCCATCGACTGGCTGTACAGCAGTTCGATTAATATTACGATAGCTTTTTTACAATTGGCTATTGGCTATACAATTGATTGTGTGATTGCGTCAACAAAAGGCAACAACCGTTTGATCGATCAATCTGCTCTTCTTTTTCAATCATGAAAAATTCAAATAATTTAACAGATGCATTGAAAAGTTGCGCCAGAGCTATTGCACAGATTTTTTGGAAGAATTATACTGAACACGACAAATGTGAGCGAGATTCGTCGGAAGTACATCGTGCCAGTAGTTCCACAGGTTGAGGCCCCTTCGTGGTCGCGCTACAAGATTGTCTAGACGTTCTTGACTGGATGGAACCGTCGATCCATGGGGTCGACTTTTCGCGTACGCCAGTGGATTCTCCGAGACTGCACCGGAATGATGATGATGATGATGTCCAATGTCTCGCCCACACACACCGACGCGAGCGAGGCGGCCCTAAAAGTTGGTGGTGGTAATGTAAGCAATTTTCCAACTTTCCATCGCAGCAATGGGTCCGCTCCGGTGCTCCGAACTGACTATTTATAAATTTTGGGGCCAGTGACGTGGGTTTTGTGCAACACGCGTTGCACCCTCCAACAACCCACCGTTGCAACTGCAGTCCAGCACAGAGACATAGAACGAGAGAAAGAGAATGAAAGAGAAAGAATGAGAGAAAGAGAGAGAGAGAGAGAGTGAGAGAGAGAGAGAGAGACAGTGAGATAGAGAAAAAACGAGAGTAATTAGCCGTGGCCACACGGGGCGAAAACTCTAGCGCAAACGAAAAAATTAATGCCAAAACTTTTGCGCTTCGATATGTTTACATGGCCGGGTTGAGGAAATTAAAATCGTTTTTTTGAAGAAAAGGATTGAATACACTAGCAATGATCACTCACTGTCGATGTAAACCACAAAAAGAACATATTGTGAGCCCTACCGTTTGCAAAAAGCTTTTACGCTAGGTTTTACGCTCCACGGACCAATAATCGTTTGACAGCATGTAAACGGCAAGCGTAAACGTTTTGGCATTAATTTTTTCGTTTGCGCTAGAGTTTTCGCCCCGTGTGGCCACGGCTATTGAAAACATTTTGGCAAGCGTTTGCTGGTGTGACGGCTACGACGATGACTTCGGGCGACTCATTTGATGGTTTACTATGTATGTATGTAAGCGTTCAGTAGGGGGGTAGGAAGGATGAAAATAAAGACGATTAAATTATCTATCAACTCACACTGGATGGGAGAAGGAGGCGGTGGAACCATTTAAGGTGGAACTACAACATCAAGAAGACAACTGATTCATTTAAAAAAGGCCCAACAACACCAACAACTACAAGAGAAGATCAACTATTGGTTTGTTAGGTATTTCTTAGTCGCATAGCTCCATAGATTTTGGCCATAAAGTCATCAAATGGGACTCTAAAGATGGGCATGAGATTAATGAACTCAAATGCACCGTTGAAGGGGAGAGAAAAAACGATTATTTGATTATTTTGAAGTGGAAAGCAATACATTTGTGGATTAGTACATTACTCGATTGGTTCTAACATAACTTTTTTTCTAGTGCGTCTGTTTGGAATATAATAAAAACAGAAGCAAACGATGTGCAAATTTTAGAATTAGGTTTTCTATGAAAAATCTGCCAAATCGATAATTTCGTGCAGGGGTTGTTAAACTTTTTTGTACACTTTTTGTCCGCACTGTATATTCAAGGTTGTGCGTCTCTTACATCACACACTTCTTGTGATCCTCTGGTGCATCCCCAAAGACAATACTGCACACATTTGTTGTAAAATTTTCCAAGAAAACTCCCTTTTTTTCCTTGGTTTCATTTCAAAATGTGTGGCTTCTGCTCTCTTTGGTTTGACTGCTGCTGCTGTCTGCCGCTGCGTTGCTGGAGTGCATCATTGGATGCTCCCACCCGGGTTTTGTTTGTTTTCCCGCCTTTCTCCGCTATATTTAGATGCCGATGCCGATGCAGAGCGCCCTGACACATATGCATATGCACGGTTGACATGTGTGTGGGGTGTGTGGCACACGAGTTCTGATGAGCCTTCGCTGCTGCGACGAACGAAACGACGGTTTTGGTTCCAAGATGCGCAAGCAACAGCAGCAGCATCCGTTGTCGCGTGTAGGTGTTAACGATTCGTGAAATTGTGCGTAGGTTGTCGCGGAAATGGAGGAAAATGCAGTACTCTCCCCGCCACTTCTTCCTAGCTTTCGCTGTCTGCTGTTGCCGTCTATGCAGTTTGTTCGTCCAAATTCGTCCTCTCCTTGGTGTGGTCTCTAGATGGAGATCGATGTCATCGATTTAAGGCGAGATGAAACCACCAAATGGCCAACACAATTTGAGGCAAAACCGAACGGAATATCACGTTCATACCGCGCCGGGACTGTTCTCCTGTTGCGAGGTGATAAATACCACCCTCATTACCGATGGAAAATGCTTCCCCCCCGGGGCGAATGGGTGGGATGGATGACTGTATTAGAAAGAATGGCAGTCGGATGATGGGTGAAAATGAGAACTTAGTCCCCCCCGCTGTGGGGTGTGGCATGATACTGATGCCCCCTCCAGCGTGAATCGAATTGTGCCCGGTGGGGATGGTGGGCCCGTTATAATTGAAAATTAATTCAAATTCATCGTCGTCGACGTGGTCGTTGTAATGAATTCGATTACTGGTGTGACTGAGCGGCGGGAACTACACAACGATCCGTACCCCTGTAATGTGCGGTAGCTCCCAAGTGACTCGCATTGACAGTAGCGAACATTTTAGAACATTTTTCAATGCCCTCAGGGGGGGGCAAGGAGATATCGATGGACCGGCGGTACTGGTTGCGTTGATGTGATTTATTTGGCCAAAAAGGCTCTGCGCAGTTTCGCTTAACAACGTTTGTGTCGTTTTTGTCGTTTTGCAGTCGGTCCTCAAAATTACCATGATAATTCTCGAAATAATTTGCCGAAAATCCCAACTTTTCGTGAAGGGAAAAATAGCACGATACGAGGGTTGGTGAAGGTGTCACAACGCGCGGGTTGTCGATCTATATGTGTGTGTTCGCAACGCAACTTCTTACGACCATGTTTGGCCCGCGGTTGATTAATGACTTCACCGATGAAAGAGTTTACTCATCATTCATGCACGTGCGTATGTGTGTGTGTGTGTGCGTGTACGTTCTTCCATCCCTACTCTCTCGGAGGGTTTCAAATGAATGAAAAACTTGGACCCCCCACCGTGTGGCGAAGGAGAGGCTTTGCTCAAAAGCGAAAAAGGTAATTGATAACACTTGCCGCTCGAGCGTGGTTTTGTGCCGCTACCGTAATATGTTTTACACGGTTCCTAATACCACTAGCTCTCTGGCCCCCTTTCTGAGGATTACTTCTCTAGATAAGACGGCTCCTGCGGGGTGCGATTAGTCGAAAGTTTGTTTTTAGCAAAATGAAAGCTGAAACCTTAGCTATAATCAACACCTGTTCCGCGCGGAAATGCCTGTCGCATCGTGATGGATTCAAGTTCTGGTATGATTATGTCCCTTAGGAGTACACTTGCTTCAAGGTCTGGAAATGGTAATGATGTGTGTGTGTGTGCGGTTGTGCGGGTAGGAAATGCTTTATGTGTTTGCGGAGAGTGCGATGTGTTGTAATGAATTGGCGCAATCGAACGATTTTTTCTTAATTTACAAATGAAAGTACGATAAAACATGAAGGTAAAGATAGGATAATGGATTGGTTAATATCGGCTGAGGAGAGTCTTTTAAACGGGCTAAACGATGCAATGAAATGAAAGATTTTTATGGTTGGATTGTGTTTTCTAATTATTTTGGAATATGTTGAGTTCACCTTTTCTATGCCTGTTTTCGGGAAAATGTCTTTCCATTTCTTTTTCCATCTTTTCTATTTGAATGTTTTCTTTGAGTTTTCGATTCAGTTTTTAATTATCAGCTTAGCTTTTCTATTTCTTTCCAATTCCATTCAATTACATTACATTCTCTTATGTTTATATTATGTTTGTCCGTTATTAATCTAACTGGCACTATTTCGAGCACTTTTTTTTTTCATCTCCTTCTGTGAAAAGGAGTTTTTGTTGTTCGTTTTTTCTCCGCATTCATCGAACTGTCACACACTGCAGCATTCAGAAGAATTTGTGTCGCTTGTGAAAGTGAAGGGAATTCGGAGAAAAGAAATGATTTACTGTTTTGCACGACCTCCCCCTTCCGGTTGGGGGGATGGTACCGCCGTTTGAAACGGAGAAGACCGACCACCCACCCGTCGGTTGTTTCCCCTCGGCAGGCGCAACCTCACAGCCAGAAACACACACCCCGTGACATATCTGTTTCATGTTCCTTATTTTTAGGGGCAACTTGTTGCGCTGCAACCGACGACGACGACGACGACAGTTGTTCCTTTGCCTCGCGAAACTCCTCGTCTCCTTCCTCATTCCCTTCCTTCCCTCTCCTTGCACGGATCGTTGGTTGTGGTCGGTGCGGATGGGCGGATTGCTGTTGCTATTCTTGCTGCGGAAGACTATTTTTTGCGCCGACGGGCGGGCGACGGGTGCGTGTGTCGTGTCTATTCCCGATGGCCACCGATGCCCGCCTGTCCGCCTGCCAGCCGGTCGTCGGCTCGGCTGCGGGTTTGTCTAGCGCCTGTCAGATGGTTTTCGGACGGATAATGGTTCGGAGATAATAACAATCATAAATTTGTTGTAGTACGTAACGCCGCACGCTTGCTCGACGGCGGCGGCCGCCAATCGTGTGGTGCAGCAGCAGACCTGAGACGACCACAACGCGGGTGACGGTGACGATATAGGCGTCGTTATTTTTACGCCCGAACATAAAAATGCCTGTGAGCACATTGCCGCGCCGCCCGCGCGCATATCGTTGTACCCGTGGTGGTGATTTCATCTGTTTCATTCTTATTTCGGGAGTTTGGATGGGTGGGTGGATGGGTGGGTGGGTAGCGTACTGTTGGGGGTAGCCTGTGCTGTGCAGCGTGTGGGTCCTGGGTCTGTGTGTGGCTTTGCAAATCCGCTCCGTTGCTTGTTGAATGATTGGATTGTTTAGATAAGCGCGAGTAAATGCATCTATTTCGGTGTCTATGTTGTTGTGTATGGTGTGTGTGTGTGTGTGTGTGTGCAATTTTCTGTGTTTTTTGTCTTTTTTTTCTCTTTCTGTGCTTATCCTTATCCTTTCCTTTTTGGCGTTGGATTAAATTAGAAGAGTGCGGAATGTGAAAGACGGCGGCGCTCTCGCTTTTGTTTTTTTGGGGGATAGACGTGTAGATGATTTGCATTTGAGTTTTATTGTCCAATTCATTTGATTTATTTCAATTTGCTCGGTGCCTCGGAGCGTTCGTTTTACAGCCTTTTACTCTAGCTCTGGTGTACATTGCATGGGGTTTGTTTGGGAGGGATGTGACTTTTTGATTTCTTTCTCTGCGGTTCTAGCTTTTCTCACGTGTGTTCTGTTGTGCATTGCTACATTATTTGTACGTTAATGTTTCATAATCCTCATGAGTGTTAAGGAAATCTTTTCTTTTAAGGTTTCTTAATCTTTTTCTAAAGTTTTCGTTGATTACATGTTTTGTAGCGGTCTGTATTTGCTAAATGTTTCGTACAACTATCAGAATAAGTATAATAGAAAATGAAAAAAAATGTAGAAAAGTAATACTCTTAAAGCTTACATGCTATCGCTTCTATTTAAGATCAAATTTTCCTGTCATATGCATAGTTAGCGCAAATGAATCCGTTTGGAACTGTTAGCGGATATCGTTCTCAACTGTCAAACTGTCATCTGTCTTGTATTGCATTTGTTTTCGATTTCACCTTGCATTTCTCGTTACATGCACCTTATTGATATTCATTCTACTCCTGTTCTCTACTTTGTTTTGATTTCTTCCTCTTTTGCTTTGTGTTTGTTCTTGTTTCATCTCGCCTTCTCTTTCTCTTCCTTCTTACCTCTTGTATCTGTTACGGTATTGTAGCTGCTACTTCTGATCTTTGCACTAGCCGCATATTTGCAATGTCCTTCGACATAGCAAGTTGCCCTCGATTACTCTTCCGAGCCGTTCTTTCCTTGTGCTCTCTTGCTCTTTGCTCTCTCTTCATACTTATCTCCTTTTCGAAGACTCTTTTCTTCGCGCTGGTTGACCTTCTATCTGTTTATCACATTCTCCATGGCACTTCACTTCGACACCAACATACAGACACACAAACATACACAGACACACATACACGCACACATACAAATACAAATACTTATTTTGCTTCTGTGATGTCACGTTTTGGGCACTTTTCTCGACTTAATCCTAAAGTCTGCAAAAACTCACTTTCTTTACGTTTGTCTGTTCTCACTATCTCTCTCTCTCTCTCTCTCTCTCTCTCTCTCTCTTTGTCTGTCTGTCTCTCTATTCCTCTATTCCTCTGTCTCGCTCTTCCTCGCTCTCTTTTTCTCTGTCTCTCTTCTCTTCATCCGTCCGGCATGTCTTTCATGCTGACATACCGACGATGCTGAACCGATCCTGAAATGCCCTTAAACCGTTCTCGTTTCTCTGTCTCTTCTTCTATTTTGTCCAGTTGTTGTCCCTTCGGACCCCCCACCCCGGTGTGTGTGTGTGTGTGCGTGTGGTGCACACTCAGAGCCAACGCACGGGTTTCGTCGTGCCTCCTGCCTGCCAGCTCAGCATACGTTTGCGAAAGGGAATGCTGGGTGGAGGAGCTGGTGTGTGGATACGAGTTGATACCGTCACCTCCGTCATCATCATCATTACCACCACTACCCGGCATTGGCCCCAACCGGCGGCTAGCGAACCCCTTCGAAAAGCGCATAAGAGGCGCAGAGACTGAAGAGAAGAGTGGTGCACGACGAACAGACGAACCATGCAGCAAAAGGGAGAAAGAACATGTAGAATGCATTTGAAATGAAAGTAGTACGTGTGTATGTGTGTGCGGAACTCGAATGCGTTCCGATCGAGAACAACTGCTAGATCGTGCAGCTCGCTACATGAAGAACGAACGAAGCATAGCGGTGCCCCCTGGCAAGAGGACTGGCAAATGGAGAGCAAAAGTGAATTCAGCCTCATGATGATGATGATGATGATGCTGATGATCGCCGTGTGCGTGCTGCAGGACACCCTTTTGGATCGTTTGCGTCAAATTACCTTCCGGTCCTGCTAAAGTGCGCGCCCCACACGATTCCTTGACGTTTGGTCCTCCCCCCTCCCTCTGCTCCCTTTCGTTTGTCCCCCGTTTCCCCTCGCCAGCAACATTCTCGAACCCCTTCATGTCCATTTTGTCACAAAATTTGCGAATCTCACTCCCCGACAAAAATAAGCATGTTCTTTCGTGTTCGATCGACGTCAGTCGTCGTGTTTTTGGTTGCCAACCGATCATGCTGCAAAGGGGGAAAGTGATGCTGCCGTCAGTCGCTGTCTGTCCCCCAAAAACCAAACCGATCTCCTCCAGCACTTGATGGTATTCCCTAAGTTCCCGGTCCCTGATCGTTGTGTGCGTGTCGGAATTGTGATCGGTGGTATCTCTCGCCGCTGCTCCATTCCTCACTCCAGTTGCTCCAACAACGGAGATTCCAAAAGCCGAAAGAGGAGGGTCCTTCACAATTGGTTTTTGTTTTTCGCCGAATGATCGTCAGTGATCCATGCATTAGTTACTACTGAGCGCGCCATCAGGAAGGCGTCGTTGACGTTGCAGATTCTGGCGTTAGTTTCAAACTAGACTCGTTAATTCGGACTAGACTTGTGCTATTGTTGTCAGTGTCAGTCAATATTTTGGTTGTGCTTTTTTAATCCTCCAAATGGTATCTCTTTCTCTCTTTCTCTTCTGCACCTTCTCCCTTGACCGTGTACGTGTGTGTTTGTGATGTAGCTAAACATAAGAGAATCCAACCAAGTGTCTTCTGCCAGTGAACGGAACGTCGTATGCGCAAGGAGTAAACGTAAGCAAGTGTTCAAAGCATCAACCACCGCATCAGGCATCCAGTGCATAGTTCTGGTCAGGTGCACACGCGTGATTGGCTGCAGCAGTAGCAGCAGCAGCAGTAGTGCAGCAGAGTGATAGTTAGCAAAGTGATAAATGTAGCATTATTGGGGGAAAAAAGTGACAAACCCCCCGATAGAGAACCAGCCCATTCAGTAGCTCGCGCGGTCGGTCCGTCAAATAATCGTTGCAAAGAGCCGTAGCCGGCCGGATAAGGTCTCATAAGGATTTACGAAGCTGTTACTGCGTTGTTGCGCTTGCTGGGTTTGTTTTGGATTTTCATGAGCAAAGAATAGTACGACCAATAAGTTGCGGTGACGTTGCTGCAAACCAGCAATTACGTGTTCCAGAAGGCGCTATCAACGTTTGCGACCATTCCTCTGAAGGTCCCTCGGTTCGGTCGGTTCGGTCGGTTCGGTCGTTCGGTCGGTTCCTGTTTCGTATAGAGTACACGCGCGCGCTCGGTGGTAACCGCGTGTGTAGCATCGGTCGGTCCCCTCTTGCCAACTGTGTATTTGAAATAAGCATCACGACAATCACGCACCGAGCGGGCACATTTATGTGCAACCAATCTTAAACTTACTGGGTAAGAGACTGCTATTGCAACTATGTTATTGCCTGTTATTGCTCCTTTCTAGAATAAGTCTTTGCTCCGCCCCGGGACTGGTATCCATTGAGTAGCAGTTGAATATGATGATGGTAGGAGGTCGTCGGATTTTGTTGGCGTAAATGTCTTGTAGAAGGTGCTATTCAAGAGGGTAACATTCCTTGCAGGGTCGTCGCCGCAATGGAGTTTAGGCTTAGAGTACAAAAGTGTAATGTTGTAAATTGTCCATCGAACCAACCGAACAGCAGCAGCAGAGAAAACCAACATTGCCTTCCCCGAATGAGGGACCCTATTCCCGTTTGCTGCCGCCTGGTTGCACCTTCCGTGAAAACAGTTCCGCCTTTAGTTCCGTCACATATAACTGGGAGTTTGTGAGTCGAGATTTTCCTACCGTAAATCTGCAACAGTACTAGCATCTGGTCATTGTGTAAAACAAGCGTTCAAGACACGCTACACGTCTTAGAAAATTAACCCCCCTCCCTCGTCGACACAAGGAGGTGCGCTGGTCGTCTAAGGATCGCCTTGAGATGATGCCGGTCCGGTTGCATATCTTACCGAGTCCGGGTTGAATCCAGGCAGTGCCGGTCGTAACAAAACATCATACTCCGTTGCCAATGTCGTCGGTATCTGTAGCCCTAGGCGCGCTCGGTCACAGTTAGTGGAATACATGCATCGAATATGTCAAGGGAACGCAAACCACCACCACCACCATTGCCTGGTAAGGGGTGAACAATGGTATGGACGGATGGATTGTCGGCCCGGCATCATCAAGCCACCAGGCACATCGGTGCTGCTGGTGCTGCTGGTGGTGCTGGAAATCGTCGTCGTTCAGATTTTGGACGGCAACGACTGGATGCTGGCGGGATTGCCCACGGACCTGTGTTAGAGAGAGAGAGAGAGAGAGCGCACGCGAAAGAGTGAGGGTGAAGTGAAGGTTGACCTAACCTCACTTATTTATTGTTCAATTGACTTTAATAAACTATGACGAGCAGCGAGCGAATGGCGCTTGTGGAGCGAGCCGCACACTGCCTTCCGATGGCCATCCAGGCCGCCGGGCTGGTCGCATCATCGTTTTCATCGCGATGGTGCATGTGTATGGGTGTCTATTGCGATCCTCACCACCAGGGGTTACCATCGAAGGGGTTTCGTCAGAGGGGCGTCGCCAGAGCCGAACCGAACGAAATGTATAGCCCCGGGAACTAAACTTGACACACTCGGAGTGGACCAGTGTTTGTTTGTGTGTCTCTGTGTGCCTGGCCCGGTGTTTGTGTATGTTAATTAAGGCAATTGATTGTGATCGGTACAGGAGGGATCGGCGGCCACAGCGCGCGGTCTCGAGACATGACGCCTGACGGCTTGGCTGTGGCAGCCTTGGTCTGTGACCGAAAACCTCCAAGAGGAAGAAGAAGAAGAAGGTCCATCGGCGATGGCATCGATGGCGTCGAACGGCACGAGGCAACACGTCTGGCTGCGATGGCCAAGACCGACCAAAAGTTCGATAGATCAAGCGCCCGAGGAAGTGTTTGTTTGTTGTCCGCAGACGAAGAAGACGTCGGCGAGGACATGAGTACCGCGTCGCAGCAAGTATGACAATCGAGCCCCGATCGAGCGTAGTAGTAGTAGTAGTAGTAGTAGTAGCAGCGGCAAAAGCAGCAGCACCAGCACCAGAGGTCTGCCACTAGCCGTGGCCGTGGGTGAAGGGCAGTGAAGGGTAGCGTATGGAAATTGAAAGCGACAGAAATGCTGATGCTTTTGGTCGGAGGGGGAGGGTGCATTAGATAGTAGTTCGCATTTCGGTTTTGGCCTGTGGTTGGCCAAACGACCGCGCTGGGTCAAGGATATTGGAAGGATACCGAACGGTTTTCGGTGACGATGGACGTGTAGCGATTGCGGCGGCCATTAGCATAAGTTTGTCGTGCTCATTGTGTGATTTGATGCCAGCACCGTCTCTTTGGCTTTGAGTTGAGGTGCATGGGGATGAGTCAGCGTCATCGTCATCGTCATCGTCATCGCTATCGTTTACAGATCACGTCATTTGGGCTAAGCTGCAGGTCGTTATGGCTCGTATATGCTCATTATCAATCGCTCGCTAACCAGCTGAGGTTGTTGATGTTCGAGCTTGGAAGCTTATTAATGGCACGGAACCGGTCTACTGTCTACTGCGGGTATTGTCGTATCCTCGTTACGTCATGGAGGAAAAAAGAACCTTGGAACATCAAGTATTCTTTTCTAGAAGTGGGAGAAAAGGCGTGTTCGAAAAACCTTATCTACAATTCGTTTAGAATGAATTCCCCTTTACCGACATCAGGTTTGTGATGTTCGAACAATTTGGATAGTCCGTAAGTTGGACAAACAACTCGAGTCAATCGACTCGAAACCCAAAGTGGGCTCGAGCTACTCGAGAAAAGGTTTCACTTTTCCGTAAACTCGTGAGGGGTAGGTGCTCGCGGCGTGGTCAACCGAATTTCATGACGCCCGAAACAAGTCAAGTCAAGTTCAAGGTCCATAAACTGGACGGTGTCCCCAGCCAGACATGGCTTACCGAGGCTGGAGCTTTCCGCCTGTTTTTCGATTGCAAAATGTCGATCACGAGGCGGCACGAGGTGATGGTGGTAGTCTGCGTCCAAGTTTCGGCGATCGCGCAACCCATTCCCCGGGGGCCAAGGTGGTGGTACTGCATGTGGTCTTGAGACGCCGGTATTCAACCTTCTCTTCAGCCGCACCGACCGGGGTGGTAACCTTCTGCATACGCGCAACACGATGGTATAAGTAGGTGGTGTTTGGGGTTGTTCGGATTCGAGTTCCCATCGTTGTTTCGGGTTTCCAGTGTATGTGGCCGTGGACGGCCGCCCCGGCCGCCCGCCAGGGGAGGTCAGCCACGCGGTCGGTTTTGGTTTTGGAAGAACCGATCGTCCGTCGGATCGGCTTTCTGCTTCGAGCTTTGGTGATGTGTGTGTGTGTGCCGATCGACTGGCCGGATGCACCAGCGTTGTGTTGGTGCCACTTGGTGTTGATCATCATACCCGATGACGATGACGATGACGATGACGGTGATGATCGTGTGGTGCTGATGATGGCCTTTTCGCGATGGTCAACCTGAAGGAGGGGAGGCCGCCGCTAAGAAGAACGCCGAAGAAGACGAGTTTCAAGGTTAACCGGTCGGTCTCTGCTCTCTGCTGCTGGAGCTCCTCTCCGGTCCTCCGGTAAAACCCGCCTCTCTCTCTCTCACTGACGCTGGAGCGAAACAAGTTTTTTTCGGCTTTTGTGATGGGGCGATCATGGAGGAGCAAGAGGCGGAGGAGGAAGGGACCACCACGAGGATCATGCTCTCCGTCGAGTCGTGGTTCCGTTCGAGTAGGAACTCTGGAGGAAGGGGATGATCGTTGCCTCGTGCTTAAAATTGCGGATTTTTGCAGAAAATGTAAAGAAGACCTTGGTGTGGAGCGTTGATTGCCGGTTCATCGTTACTGTACTGTACTTCGGAGCTCACGCTCCGTCCCAAGAGGCCCACAACCAGCGCGCTACCAGCTCTGCGTAGAGTGTCTGCAATTGGAGAATCTGTGGTGCGCTTTTTTTTCGGGCGTTTTATGCGATGTGATGCGTTGTGTGGTGGAAGTCGTCGGTTCTTCGTTGTAGCAAAAAATGTGCTGACGTCCGGCCGGCCGAATAATTAAGTGGTTGCGTTAATTGGACGGTAATGTACATCTACTACTACAGCTTATGGTGGTGTAGATGGCTTTCGATTCGATGAAGTTGACGTATCTTCGAGTTGACTTCGAGTTCTGCAATCACAATACTTGAGCAATAACGTGACTCTATTTCCTGCCTCATCCCTTAGGCTGATGGCGATGTGCGAATTTGTGAATGATGATGCTTCCTGTTGGTGGCTGGAGCTAGCATTGGATACGGGATGCGGATCGTCGCCATTATGGCATCATCCAGCATCGGTTGTTCGGGGCACTTGTTGCATGAGAAAGGACTGGAAACTGTGGCACGTTTTGGTTGAACGTGACGTCTGGTACCACCGAAAGATAGAGAGAGAGAGAGAGAGAGAGAGAGAGGCCGGGAGGAAGAGCGAAAGGCAGTCGATGTCGCCCCTCAGCCTCCAGAGCCAGCGCGCACTTCCTTCCGTCTCAGTCGCCGTGCTCCAAACCGAACTCAACCGCGCCCCGGTTTCGGCATGTGGTGTGCAGATGCGCGTGGAGCATTCGAGCGCGACCGCTGCTCTTGCCAGTGTTGTGGGTTGGCGAGCAGTGGGTGAAGGGTTGTGGTTGGTAGGAAAAGTGGAGGGGAGGGGGGCTAAAAATAAACCATTATTATTTATGAGACAAGAGCGAAGAGAGAGAGACGGAAAATCACGCTCTCGATCACACTCTCACACACACACACACAAACACACAAACAGACACACAGGCATACGATTATACATACTGACACAGTTTCTTAGTCGTGGTGTTGGTGTGTCTGTGCGCCTCCATCATTCGGTGCGATGATGATGGCATTCTGCGTGCTATTTTTTGTTGCTTTTGTCGTGTGCATTTCCCGGTTCCAAGCGTCCTGCCGTCGTGTGCATTCCGGCCTCTCCCTCGGACCTTCGGGCCCCTTCGGGGGGACACGTGTTGCTCGTGGATTTTCGATGGATTCGAAGCCGGATCCGTCGAATCTCCGTTTGTTAACGTAGTTGGAGCGAGAAATCGATCCAGCTTAGAGAAAATGGCGTAGTCTCCGGGAATGGAGTGTAGACATAAACAGTTAAAAAAAAACAGCTTGCAAGTAAACAACTCCCAGCAATTCTTCGATCGCTGGTCAATAGCTGCTATGGTCGGTTGCCACCGCAACGCACGCACGCACGCACGAGCTGCTTGGAAGCGCAAACGGGCTGTATAAACATCCGGAGATCGAAGAGGAGGAGAAGAAGCAAAAAGTATGAATGAGAAAAGAATGCACCAACAGCATTATTGAAAAATCTCACAAAAAATCGAAATGGAAAAGAAGAACAAAAAACCAAAAGGAGAATAAACCATCGAAGCCACAACGCCAAGAAACAACACAAATACAGAAGAAGAGGCAAAAAGCGCTGGTGGGGAGGATCGCATGTTTGTTTGGCATCTTTTTACTTTCATTTTATCATTATTTCCTCCGTTTGCTGCCGAGCGAGAATGCATTATTCTGCACATTTGCGGCGGTGGTGGTGGTGGTCGTCGTCGTCGACGGGGGTTTGAGTTTCCTTTTAGCTGACTTTGGCCACCGCTTTCGTCGTTTTCTTCCGCAGCAGCAAATGTTCTCCATTGTGCAATGTGGTGGAATGTTCTGTAGCTCCAAATAAAGTGAAGGCTTCATTCGCTTCAGCCCTGCGGCTGTTTGCCGCGTGAGCGACAGGATGTTGGCAGTCCGGAAAGGGGAGTGGAGGAGTTGATGTTTCATTTTGCAGGCGACGAACAAATTACCGCAAAGTGACGCTGGTTAAACGAAGCGACCAATCGAATCGAGGGGAGTTCTAGGGACCAGAGAGCGATGAAAAGAGAGAGAGAGAGAAAAAGAGAGGGAAAGAGAGAGAGAATGAGAGAGAGAAAAGAGAAAGAGATAAAAAATAGAGAGAGAGAGTGTGTTTATTTTATCAAGTGCTCCTCCTGAATATCACATCATGCTGCCGGCATTTTGCTGATGTTGCACATGCACACACGTACAGAAAGAGAGAGAGCACTACAAAAACTCGTGTGTACTGTTGATCGAGGTGGACGTCCGAATAGTGGATGATGCGTACGATCGACAGGACCATATTGTTTGATGTAACTTCTCTTCGGTTGTGTAGTGGGTTTTTTTTTTGACATTTTCCTCATAAAAATTAATGACACTGGAAGCCCCCCCTCGGGATCCCTTTACTCAGCACACTCAGCATTAATAGACCGGTGTACCTTATCCCGGTACCTGTTGTTTTGTCATTTTTCGATCTTTAGTGCTTTATGTTTTTTGTGGAACAACGAAAAAATATACACAACACATTTCATCTCGCGACACATCATATAGTATGCTCATCACTCATTAATTAACTTAATGCGAATGCGAAGGAATGTGAATGCGCAAAAAATGTGCTCGAAAGGCAGGAGAGCGCGATGGATGTTGCAACAACGTCAGTGTTATTGTTAAAATATTAATATACCCGCCATTCTGACCGCCCAGGAGGAGAGAGGCATTACGGCATTTGCTTTCAATTAGCGTTTGTGGCTGTGATCCTTTTTGGGGTGCACTGTTTGTGTGTGTGTGTGTGTGTGTGTGTAGCATCGAATCACCGACAAACAACTACAGACAGCGAACATAAATGTCGGGAATACACCCCCTCCCATCACTGACAAGGGGATCACCATTTCGAGTCGAGTTATGGAACACGCTGTAAGCGTGCAAAATAAATGGAGAAAAGCGGACATCAACTAGCCAGTCAGCCAGTCAACCAGTCAAAAATAAAAAAGCGGCGAACAAACGACCAAAGGACAAACCGGCAACCGACCGACCACCCAACTCCCGCGATGCCGAATCCGTTTCGTGATATCGGCTCAAATGAAAGCAAATTGTGTATAAATTGAATTATTATTTTACACACATGAGATGCAGGCACGCTCGAAACGCGCGATGCAGCCATTTTGCTGGGGCTCGTGAGGTTTGTTTGTGCGCTCGTGTGTGTGCCTGTGTGTGTCGGGTGAACTCACCCCCAACAATTCGCCAACATAACCGCGCGGAATCCATTCGTCAATAGCAGGCGGTCAGCGGAGAAGTGGCAGACAGGAAATGCTGGTGGAACGGCAACAGACGACATACCCCAAGGGATTGTGTGCCCGAATGTGTGTGTGTGTATTTGGGGGGCCTGAGGGGACGCTTGAACAAGATGAGAAATGGACTCGACACGCTCGTTTCCTCGCTCGTCTGTGTTGACTTTTGGTTATGATTTCTTTGATGTACGCGTACGGATCCAACATATGAAACGTAGCAGCAGCAGCAGCATCATGTTGGTGGTCGGACAGAAGTCGCGGAGTCGCGTTTGGTTTGTTGTTGTTGTTTTCCTTTTTTGTGCCTGGGGGAGGACCGGGTTTTTGGGTAGCGTTGGAGTTGGTGAAATGTGAATCGGAAAATGGGAGGAAAACATGGAGGAAAACATGATGGGATTACGTCGTGCGTCCTGCGAATCGAAGCACGGCGTGTCCAGTGTTGCTCTCGTTTTCTGTTGCGTTACATTACACACACAATGGAGAACATAATAATTTTTGGGTTTTTTTTCTGTTCCTTTTTTGGCGACCGCTACTGTTGTACTCTTTGCACTGGTGCGGTGTGGTGTACGAATGTTGTCTGTCATTCGTATGAAGTTAATCTTTCATCGGTTGTTGGTTCTTTTCGGGGCGGCTGAAGGTCTTATTTCCTTGTAGATCTCAATTCGATGGAGGGATTTCCATTGAAATATCATCCAACATGGTGGAACGGGGATCGTTTTTCATTTTCTGAATATTTTCCGGGATCGACCTTGTTCTAAAGGGTGCCAGTAACGCGAAAGTAGCTTTCATTAACGGGAAACTGTCATAAACTTAGCACAAATGATCAATTAAGCAATGCTCAACAATCTTTATTTCAGCGTTGCCGTGATACACGATTGCTAATCATTTTTATGCAACTGAAATTGGTTTAAACTAACGTTAGTCATGTAGTTGCTTTTTTGAAAACTTATCATGCAGCTTATATGGATATGGCCTCTGGATAGTGAATCGCATTTTTCGTTGCATGTTTTCAGCGACTATTGCAGCCAGAATGGATAAGTGAAAGATTAGATTGCTATGGAATGATATGATAGAAATTTAACAATAATTTGATCATTTTCGAATCGTTCAATTCGTTTCTTAGGAAATTAAGTTTTCGTTTGTATTTCCCTACTCATATTTGCATTACAAGGTCATATTAGACCCATTTAGTCAAGTTCTTTTCTATATAATCAGTTCTTTAGAGCGAAATTCCGGTCAAGTCGTATAAAAAGCAACTGTATCTGAAGGAATTCAAACAAATAGTTTCTTTCGCATTTTTAACAATTTTTAAAGGACCCTTAGCCGTAGTTACACACGAACAGATTTTGCAATGAAATATTATTTTAACAGTTCTTAACCGGTCACTATTGCATTCGTGTATTGGCTTCAAAAGCAAAAGCAATGTCTGACTTTTCGTGGCCTGGCACAGCTACTTCGGGTCACGTGCCGGTTAATCGTTTGCAAATGCGTTTTGCATTTTGTGTTTTCTTCTATTTAACCTGCTTTTACCTCGCTGCTCTCGTGTGCAACATTATGGCGCGGCATTTCAAGTGTCGGGCCAACTGACGGCCCAACTGACGACGCTCCGGCTTCTTGTCCCTCCCATCTTCTTGGTGCAGCAGCAGCTGGTGCGAGAAATTCGATTTTCACGCGACACGCTTTAGTAATCAGCTTTATGACCAATTTCCTGCCCACGTCTGGTGCTGTGGTCTGGTGTGTGGTGGTTCAGTTCACACTGGCGCTGGTCGTGGCCTCTCAGGAAGACGCCGCTCACCGACGGCGCTGTTGTTGTGGTGTGTTCGAAGATGCAGGAGATTGAATTGGTTTCAATGTGTCTTTGATATCCGAGACTGCCGACGGTGTCGGTGTCCTGTCAGAGAGAGAGAGAGTCAGAGAGCGTGTGACACAAAGTGCCGCTGACGGCCACAAGCAACACGTTGATGGTCATAGATCTAGGTTTGCGCCTCTCTTGCCACCCGGGGCAATGACGCAAGCAAACAGTGCGTATTTCGCATGTCAATGGTCTCGTTGGTTCGCTGTTTTTTTTTGGGGCGATCGCTTTGCTTCATCGATCGTGTCCAGTGCGTTGTTCATACTTTAATTGGTTTCAACGAATGCAACAGATCAATGTTGACCTAAATCAACGCATCGTACGCACCAACGGATCCAGAAACCGGCAGACAACCTTCCTCTGTCGCAGTCCCGAAGACAAATGCAAACATCTGCCACCTCATTCCGGTGACTATTAATACGCCCGGGGAGCGGGGGTGCGCAGCAGACGCAAAAGTGCTGCGAGTGAAGCCAGGATATCGGTAAACGATTCTGACACCACGAGCTCTCACCCCCTTTCAATGCTTTCGTGCTGCTGGTCGTGTTTGTCGTGTGCCGCTTTTCACCGAATTTTCCACCACCAACGGGAGGGGGTGTACCGGCACTATGTCACCTACGCCCTCTTGGCACGACTCCCACACTGGCCGACCCCTCCCCCCCCTAGACCACAGAGCTAAATGTGACAATTATTTATCTTCTGTTATGATTTCGGCTTTCAGAGTCCGCGGGGTTGTGGCCTGGCCAGGAAAAGGACCATAGGGTCAACCCTCTCTTCCACTCTCCCTGGCATCACCTTTCGGACTCCGGATTCTTCGGGTTCGGACAGACAATAATTGGAACCACCGCCGGGGTGACAGCTCGCTAGGTGAGGTGCAAGCAGGTCTTGGAGATCGGCGCGCGTCGCGCAGTTTTCAAAAATAAGTTTTTTCCGCCCCAGGCCGAGAGAAGAGGAGAAGAGAGGGAGTGTCCGTGCAGGGGCACTACCGTGACACGAGTCACGCGTTGTTCTCGATTGTTGCAGCCGTCGCGGTCACCACCATTTTGCTGGCCCCGGAAATAAATCATCATTATCTCTCGGCGGGTCGGGTCCGTTGGGTGTGTGGAATCTGGACGATATTTATAGACAATTCTTGGCCCCGATTGGTGGTGGTACTAGTGTGGTCACCGATCACTGAACGATCGAGCCTGTTCCGTGTCTAAAGTCTTTCTCTCGTCGCGAAGTCGTCGCGCCGCCCGCGCGTTAAACAAATGGCATTAATTGGCCGATGGGAATGTTTAGCTTAATGGGCGCAGAGACCACCACCACCACCTTCTCTCACTGGCCGGAATCCTGGCGGTGTCAACTCCGGCCCGAGTGGTGAACCGCAGCATATGGAATATTTTTTCTCTTTCAAATTTTTGCTCCGACAAATTGCCTAAACTTTGGGGGTGTGCGTGTGTGTGTTCGGTTGAGTGGAAAATTTAGTTTGCACTCGACGGGCTTTGACTCGGACATGGGCGCACGGAGCGTTGTTTGGACGTTTTTGGTGCCCACCCTCCCCCCATCCCCCATCCCCATTGCCGTGGAGATCGTTTTTCCCGTCGATGAAACGTCGCTCTAGTGGACGACGACGACGACGGCGATGATGCTGATGATGATGGGTTGGAAGATAAAAAAGTCGAAACATTTCCACCACCACCACCACTACCACCCACTTATTACTACCCCGCCTATCATTCGCTCCCCCCCTGCTAGGGGGTCTGTTGTGCGCGCCGTTGACGAGTGGCTGAATGATGAGTGGCACGAGTGGCGTTTTCCACGGCCAGGCCATCATCGGCTACGGGGCCCATACCAAGGGATGTGAACGGAGAAAAATGAAGGGGGAGAGGGGGAATGCGGCTCCACTTGGTTTGATTGATTGTACACACAGAGTGCTGCTGCTGTTGGTGGTGGTGGTGGTGGTGATGGTGGTGATGCGGAAAATCTGTAAAGAGGAGAGCTCCACGGACCATGGACACGGGATGGATGGATGGACGCACGCACGCATGGTCGCAAGTGTGTCATATAGGGGGGATGATGGTGGTGGGACCGATCTAGTTAATTGCCGGTAGTGAAAGATGTGTCAGTTTTTATTGGCGATTATAATTTGGCTCTCTGGGAGGAGGGTGCGAGAGGGAGGGAAAAGGGAAAAGGGAGGTTCATGTTTGGTGCCGTTCGCGATATGATGACTACAGCCGTGATGGCGCAGAAAGAGAGAGAGAGAGCGGGAGAGAGAGAACATTTAACACCGGATTTTGCATCATCCCTACCAGCTGGAAATACCGTCCCTCGGGATGTGATTGATTCGATGTTTTAATGTTAATTTCGTTAAGAGCGTTACTGTTTTGGGTTTAATTTGAATTTATTTTCCAACGATCGCCTAATATTCATCACCAGTTTTGGGGGGATCTGGCTGGCCTCGGATGACCGTTTAGATAGCCATTTTACGGTTTAGATAGCCATTAAAAGGCGACACATTGCCACGGCGCAGAGCATATGCAGGCTGCTAAACAGTTTTTTTGTAAAAGACAGAAAAATGGTTCCGCTGCTTTGACGAATGTTTACTGTTTTGAGTTGGGCGTTGTTGTTGATGGAGAGTTTGATGGAGGCTTTGGGTAGAGATTGAGAAACATCAGAGAGCATAGTTGTGCGTTCGGTCGCCGGGAATCGTTTGCTGAGTGGAGAGCTGAGCATGATCGCTGACAAATGATCTACCAATTAGATGGTATGGGTTTAATACATCCATCGAGAGAAGAGGGATTTTGATACATTGTCATTAGTTTGTATATATTTTTGCTGAATTAATAAACATTTGATGTTTTAAAATAAACATTCCGAAACAGCGTTACATTTGAATGGCAAAAGTTATGCATCATTTCACAATAATTGATTGAGTGACATAGTTTCGCTACATAGTCTATCAATTAAGTCAGTGTTTATGCTTTGTTTAACTGAAATCGGTTATGTACGGTTAGACAAATCAGGAAACTCCACTCCTCACAGTCAGCAGTCCAACGATTTAGCAAAAACTTAAGAAAATGTTTGGGCAAAATTATCCAATCGAAGATTAATTGCTGCAAAGAAACTGAAACTACTGTTCGTAAAATTAAAAACTGACGTTTTGCAAACAGCTTAGAGTTGTTCTGCAGGCATTTTACGTGCTTAGCGTGTGATTTATTGTTGTATCAGCCGACAAAATATGACCTAAACGATTCTTATAAACCTCAGCTGGGACGGTTCAAGCGACAGAATGAAAATTATCTTCATTATTAATCGTTGGGAGAGGCAAAGTCGACACTACTTTTCGAACGAGTATTTTATATTTACTGAGTTTACACTATGGACATAACAATTTTGTTATTCAGATACAATCTTATTGATGAGTCCTGGACCTTATTTCGAAACGTATGGGAACAAATTTGGAAAAAAATGTCCATCGAAGTATTATGCGAGGCTGGCAATGGTTCTCCTAAGCATTTTTAAACTATAATCAAACTCTAAGGCGACAATCTGGGTTTGATACAAGTATTTAACTTCTGTAGTATACCAGCTTTAAACGACTAAAAAAGAAGAGATTTAGATTTTGGCAGAAAAAATAAACGGTTTTTATGTTGCCTTTTTTGGATAGTTGTTCTTGTGGAGCAATTTATGATACCCTCCAACCAAGCTTTAGTTTGTAGAATGAGGTAACATCCATTTTCTTTCGCAAAACCATCTGCTAGTCCGGTGTATTGATCGAAATCGTGCATTGTTCTCCCGATGTTTGCCCCATCCATTGAAAGGTTAATTAATATTTTGAAACCGTCGTTTGCGCTCGGTTATGAAATTACCATTCCCATTCATACCATAGCAAGTGCATGCACCCAGTGTTGCCAGTAGTAGTAGTAGTAGCAGGTAGCCGACACGCCGAAGTCACGTTCGGAATTGAAACGCTGTTATCTTACTGAAATTCTCATTTTTTTCTCCTTTTTTTTCCTTTTTCCTCTTCATTTCAGGTAAGTAACAACAGGCGCTCGCTATCCTCATTCCTTCATTCCGTCCCCCCTCCTCGACCAGTGATCTGCACAAAAACGGCTCAATTATGAGGCAGCATAACAACATAACAACAGCAGAAGCTCCCCCCGGGCGGGGAGCAGCCGGTTTTTAGAGAGTTGGCCAGCTTGCGGATGATCGGCACCAAGGCATGTATCGACCGTTTATTATCCGACGCAGAAAAAGGGGAAAACCACCACCACCAGGACCGGCACCAGCACCAGGATTGGGCTCATTGGCCAACGTCATTGCCTTGCCTCTCTCCCCAAAACTGCGCCGCCGACAGCAAATCTGTTCTCACAAAAGGATATCCACCTCTCCGGACAATCCACTTTCCCCTTGCGAGAATCGAGAAGGGTTCACCTGTGCCGCCCGGTGGCCATTGTTACTGCAAACGCTAAGCATCTGCTAACTAATGGTGCACCATCATTATGCGTCCGGTCAGAACAACCGGCCGGCCGGTAGTGCTTGAAAATCGTTCTCGTTGGCCCGGTGAAAACACTTTCCAGTCGTCGTCGTCGAGGAGAAAGGCGCTTCCTGACTGACACCACCGGTCGGAAGAATGGATCTCGGGTGTGGAAAATCCATTTCCCCGTGCCAAACACCTCCTTCACCGGAGCGCCCAACACTGCATGGCGCACAACAGAACAGAACAATCACGACGTCAACGACGACCAGGACGACCTAGAGGCGGACGTTGTTCCTCTGTTGGTTGGCTCCTTTCTTTCTTTGCCTCAATTTTCCATAATAGCATAAAATAATAGAAAAGCATCAGAAATCTGTTATCTGGCCGTAATGAAAATCGTGTTTCGTGTACGGAAGCGCACCGTAGCTCTTGCCGTTCCTGCTACTGTTGCGTTTTTCCTGCAGTGACACACCAGCAGGAGGGTACCGTAATCTTGCTGCTGGTACTCAGAAGCTCAGAACCCACGAGGGACGAGGTGTGAAAAAGTGGCGCGGTTTTTCGCCGGATTTTCCTCCCTCTCAAAGATAACTCTCGCATGTTGGACAGAGACGGAGCAACAACGGCAGGAAGCGGAAAGTGAAAAACGGGACCAACTCGATGCTCGATGTTGTTGCTGCTTGCACCGACGATGATGCACCTGCAAAAAGGGAAAAGATAGAGAGAGGGAGCGAAGATGAGAAAGAGTAATGCTGATTGCGCATAGTCGCTTCGAGTGTAAGAAGTGTCACAAAGCCTAGTCGGTGAAGAAGCTACTAGAGCGGTAGCAGCAGCAGCAGCAGCAGCAGCACCAACAGACCAAGTCAAGTGAAGACTAGCAAAAAGCGCGTTCTTCGCGCGGCGAGGTGCAAAATGGTTGATCTCGAGAGGCGAAATCCGTTCTCGTAGCCAGTGTGGCAGCAAAAGCAAATAATAATAGGACTGCTTACAATGAGATGGTGGTGGTAGGTTGGTTGGTTGGGACGGGAAGAGTTGTATAAATTGTAGCCATTTCGAAGATAAATTCATAAGGGCACACACCAACCTTCGTTCCCTTCGTCGGCCTTCTCACCAGATACGGCGCATACCAGAAGCATAGCCACCCACAGACACTCTTTACGAGACCTCGCGAGGACATTTTTCAAACAACAGGTCCCTGTTGCTTCTGACACTCAAATGGTGGTGGTGGTCGTGGTGGTCGTGGGGAGGCCACTCGACGCGAAAAACGTCGTCGTTCGTCGACCGGCGAACGATTTTCATTTCGGATTTCCACACGGCGCAAACCGGGGATAATGCTTATGCTTTCACCCCGGTTGGTTCGGCTTTCGACGACTTGATTTGGTGCCGTCCTAGAACAACGTCACCACCGTGGCTGTGGTGCTGCTACTGTTGCTCGATTGCTAAAGACGAATGGTGAAGATGGTTGTGGTGTGGCTGCAGTGATTTCAAGCATTCTTCACTTCGTTCTTCGATGTTGCTGCTGCTGCCGCTGCAATAGGAATGCTCCACGTGTGTGCTGCTACTGCCGCTCGGGGTGGTAGTTCCCGTGGATATAGAATTTCGAGAGTTTTGTCCGTCTTTCCGTCGGTTCAGTAGCTGCTTTTCAGTTGAGAGCAACAGGCTGGCTGCCAGAAATGGATAGCATTGGCTGCTGGGGCCTTCTGTTTCCGGATTCCGGAGTTTATCAGGACAATGCCGGAAGAGGCAGACCGGCTCCGTAAATCCTCTCCGGCATAATGGCAGCTTTGGGAAGGGCAGAATGAAGAATGATATGTTTCAATAAACCAACGTTTCTTGCATGCATGGCCATCTGTTAAATCTACATATCGTTTACTTGAACTGCTTTCCTCGCAGGATAAGCCAATGTCCGGGTGTCGTTTTACGAACGGACAAGTTGCGTTTCCTGGTAGTCGAGTGTGTGAAGTTTGACTCATTAAGCGAAGAAGTAAAACAATCTTCTGGCAACTACCATGCATGCGAAGGGTTCTCGCATATGAGCAGCAGCAGCATCACCACCACCGGGGCACTGTCGGGGGAGGGAGACTGTCATCGATCATGCACGTCTCAGTTGCCGCCGCTACCAACCGTTCGAGACTGCTTGGCTTCTTGAGTAATCGCTCCAAGTCGCTGACATTAATCGAGCATCACATCGGCTGCCAGGACCGGCGGGCGGCATAAGACGACGAATGTCTTCCTCTTCGGTCGGCCGCGGTCCTATCGAGGAGTTAGACGACGGTGGCGAGATGATGATACTGGGATGTTCGTATGTTCGCGCCTGTTTTGCTGATAGCCGAAAGCGATGCAATCAGTTTGTCTAGCTCCCTCCGGCCGTGTGCAGAGTAGACCGTGGTCGTAGCGTGTTGGTCCTGGTCCTCGTTCCCATTTTGCCGTTGGCGGTGCTGTACGTTGGAATGTTGGAAGTGACAATGTGGCAGCGCGTCGTCTAGTTGGATTAACGCAAACTAGAGCGAGAGAACGAACGAGCATCGCTGTGAGCGAATTCGTGCGAAAATGTGCGAATACACCGATGATACCCTTACGATGATGACGTGATGATGTCTTCACCATCATTTTAACGACAACCACGACGATGATGATGACGACGATGATGGTGATCATGATGGCGGTGATTGCTACGCGGTACGCAATGGTAGACCGCCCGACCGGGTCTGATGATGCAGCAATTAATTACAAGAGTTTAAGTGTGATTAGATCATTGCACGATGACAGTTGCCGTTGAACGTGCGCCAAGAACGCGTCGTTGCGCCTCTTCCCGTTTGAACGTACGGCCTCCCGCTCCACCGGGGCGGGGTGGGCAGCAGGAGTGATGATGTCTATCTTGCGTACGACACACGTTGCCGGGCCGGGTTCTGCAGTGTAATGATGAAGGGCTTTCGCCGATTCCATCCGACGGAGTATGATGTGTGGACATTTCATACAAACTGTGTCATCCTGGTGCCCCCGGGTGGGGCTTTAGGTTTTCAACAATTAGGACACGAACTTGGTCTAATGTTGCGATTAGGAGTAGTGCAGAATTGAACAGTAATCGTGTTCGTTTCAATGGATTCTAGCTTCTGGTATGGCCACCGTTTGTTTGGGTGGCTAATGTATTTAAGCACTTCACGTAACTTACAGCACTATGCTTCGTTCTGTTTGTATAAGACTAACAGTTATCTTACTACGACTAGTGATTGTTTTACGGTTTTGGAGCGTATTTTACCATTTTACTTGTTGGTTTGGGAGTTTCTGTAAATCAAAATGATAAAAATGATGTAGCAAAAAGTACTACTATAAAAGAATGTAAGAATAAGGAAGATTTCGGAGATGCTTGTCGAATTGTAAGCTAGTTTCATGCTTATTCTGGTGTAATTTAAGGGGGGGATTCGGTATTTTATTTTATTTCTTCGCATTTACTTTTTACATTTTTTAATGAGTGCTTATTCTTTCAAGAGTACTGTGTAAAATTTTGGGATCAATCGAAGCAAAACTGACAAAGATATGGATTTTTGAAAATCCTCCTTTCACACAAGGCTCAAAGCATCTCGCGACTTAGAATCGCGATTCCCAAAACCTGCGGTTTCAAAGTCGGTGCCCATCGTAGCATGAAAATTACTGGACCGATCGATTTGAAATTTTTAACACTTAATCTGCACACTATTTGCCAGGTAGCCCCGTTGAGTTTTTATAAAAATTGTTAGTACTTTTTTTTAAATAATTTTTTAATTATGTAAAGTACCGTTTTTTGAGGCAATATCGAAAAAAGCATCACTTTTTCAACTTCAAAAATCTGTCAAAAATCGAAAAATAGGAAATTTTACAAAAACTCGACGGGGCTACCTGGATAAACTTATAATCTAACAAAAGAATATTCATTTGAGTATTTTTGATGTCCCAGCACATAGCTACGATGGGCACCGCAAAAAGTACATTTTTGCAAACTTGTCTTTCTAGATTGGATGCCATGAACGTAGTTTTGATCAAATTTTCCGCAAAATAGAACCAAATATTCTTGAAAAGTGGTAGTTGAATATGACATTATTTTGAAAACATAAAGTTGGATAGTTTCTTCACTAAAAATCGTCAAAAATGAGCCTTGTTTTAACCCGAAATAACCAAAGCCCCCCTTTATGCAACAAGCACAATATTGTTACAAGCAAAGTTTTTTGGTCTAGATTTTTGCAAGGAGTGGTTTTTTTGCTCAACTCCCGTGTTTGGATAAAAGCAACAGTAAACCCGTAACATATCAGTAAGATAATGCTGCTGGATTGGACGGATAAAGGAGCAGGAACTAGCTGCTTTACTGTAGGTTGTGAGGCTCGTTCTGCAGAATTAAATCCTGAGAAAAACATTTTGGGAATCCATATTCGTATTCCTCAGGTAGTTGTTTGAGGCCTGAGCACAACATTGCAAATTTCTCGTGTTGGAAAAATAGTGTTTCAACATTTCTTAAACAAAGATAAGATAATGAATAGTTAAAACCAAGATTTGGATTTAGTTGCTTCAGTTTAATTAAATTTGACTACATTAAATTATTCCATTTGTGCGAAGATTCTTTTGAACCACAAACTCGCTGAAACCTGAAGCAGCTAATGCAGCGGAATGCTTGCGGAACTCTCGAACGATCGAATCGTGCCTCCAGTGCGCACTAATGTTTTGTGGGAAGGGTTGAAGGTTTCTGTGTCCCAGTTAAGCTTCTGCCCACTGTCTAAATCGTCTCAAGGTCATCGTTCCACTTACACATCGTGTGTCCTGCACGTGCCCGCTGATCGATCGTGCCCGGTAGGCACGGCTTGCTGCGATCCGGCAACGACATGGCCTGAAGGAACGCCGTTTTTTGGGACGATCGCAGGCGACATCCGTACCGAGGAACGTTCCTGGTGCCAAGTGCTTTTTAGCTTCCAGCTTGGGATAGGGATGGTTGGTCGCACTTGCTGTTCGCGTTGTTTTGCGTGGTTTTAGACAAATAAATTAAAATTAATTATCCCCATAATTAATTGGGTTGCGCGAATTCATTTGACTAATTAATTTATCCATCCTGTGAGACGCTCGCTCGCTATAGCGACTACTCCTAATGCTGCTACTGGTGGTGCCTCTGGTGGTGTGGTGTTACTGTTTGCCACGTCAGCCAGCAACGCCATGACACTCCTCATTCTTGTGCCTGCCCTTCGCCGCGTACCATCCCCGATTTGGCAACCTCATCTTAGGTTGGTTTTTGGAGAAATCGTTACGTGCCTTACGGTCGGTGGCACCGTTTTGCTGGAGTGCTTATGGAAGTGGAGTGACGCGCGCTCTTCTTGTTTCAGTTTTCAAAAGTTTCAGTTTTTTTAAAGGAAAAAGTTCTCACTGTCCTTTCGCTTGCTTTTTGCTGTCCATCTGACGGTTGGTTCCTGTGTTCTTAAAGTCGCGCATCGGACAAACATCGAAAGTTCTTATGGGCGACCGAGAGTGAAAGAGAGATAGAGAAGCCACTTCTCGTAGAGCGATGCGACAGCTACCAGTACCAGTACCGGTCTGTCCGGTTGTTTCTAATTTATTGAGATGACAATTTAATGTCATTAATTGATTTGCGGGAGTTTGTCTTTCGGTTGTCACATTTTCGTAGCAAACCGGGCGCTCTCTCTCTCTCTCTCTCTCTCTTCGCTCGTACACTCGTTAACACACCGAACGAACAGCAAACGGTGTGAGGTGTCAGGAAGGTGGTTGGTTCATAAATCTTCTTCCCAGGCCACCCCACCACTGGCGTCACTCGCGTAGTAGTGATGTCATTGCTTCGTGTTCCGAGCTGATGTTTTGCAGTCATGAGTGTCATCAACTCAAGAAATATTTACGGCCCTACGGCTACACACCAACACCACCACAGCACGGGACGGCAGGACAAATTGCGTAATTCATCGGTGTTGTGTTGTGTGTGTGTGTGTTGTTGTCGTCGTCGCTGATTTAAATGTTCGAATTAGTTGAATCGAACCCTTTAGTCTTTGGACCTCGAACCTGTTGCTAACTGTTGCTGGTGATTGTCTGGCGCATTTGCTGCTAAACGCAGGATATGGGAGCATTATCTGTATCTCTGTGTGTGCTTGCTGTTATCCGTCGGTAAAAGAATGCACACAAAAAAAAACGGAATTGCAAACATAAATGATGGATGAAATATGATCGTGTGATGGGTGTGTTAGTGGCGATCGATTTCCCATGCGCTCTAAAACCTCACGGTCTTTGTGTGTGTATGTGTGTGTGGTTTCACACGACGTTCGCTGGAGAAGTGATTGATGCTACACTAATCACCTTCGTCTGCAGCAGAAAACGGCAAACATCACGTCCGCAGCCCACGGGGTGAAGCGATTGACGTGCCACAAAATGCACAATCCATCGGCATGCATACGACACAGCACGCGGTTGGTTGACACAGCGTCCTATCGTCTTCGGTAGCAAACACAGAAGAGTAGAATACATTCTAACGCGTGTGTGGAGCGGCGTTTAGTTGAGACTATCATCGACATACTTACGTGCCTGTCTGGTGGTGGTGATCGTGATGATGATGGTGAGGGGCGCATCTTCCCCTCCCCTGAATGCCTCAAGATGGAATGGAGAAACGAACGATACGACGGCTTAAAGCAGTTAGTAGGAACAGCGGTCCTGATCGGATGGAGCGATGGATCGGAGTAAAATGCTTTCAGTCACTCTGGATGCTTCGAGCGGTTGTTTTTTTCACGCGGTGGCCGCGAATTTCGTCTCGGGTATTTGTCAATCATAATCATAAACGATTCGTTTTGATTACCCTTGACGGTGGTGTGGTTGGTGCTGTGGCTGGTGGTAGGCAAATGTTCGCCAACCATTTCCAGTTCCAGCGCTTTTCCATCCCCAAAAATGGATGATGGAAAATACGACCACACCACGAAAAAAGGGACAAAGCGAGAACCGAAAAAAAAAAATAATATCCCGCCACGGACAAGGGACGCGCACCACCACCAATGGCCATGGCCACGGGTCACGGGAATTGATATTAATGAAAGCGAAAAATGGAAGAAAGACAGAGAGAGAGAGGGCGCGCCCGGGTGGGAAATGGGTTTCAATTTCCCTTCGGGGTGGGGGGGTTAGATTAGTCCGCTGCAGCCACTAAGCTCGTTGGGTTTTTGGGGGTGGAGAGTGGTGGGTGGAAAAGGGGGTGGGAGATCCATGAGAATTCATATCCTTGCTCCTTGGTCGCCCGACGCCATTTCACTGTACCGTCGTTACAGTTTAATTCGCTCTCCATCCCTCCTCCTCCTCCTTCTTCTTCTCCTGTTTTTCCTTCCACCCTCGCCCCACGCGATAGCGAGGGTATCGATGGGGGAACACTCCTGAGCTATTTGACACCAAGCGTGCAGCCTGTTCGAGTCGCGTTGCCGGGCGGTGATTTGCCGAAAAGTAAAAAAAAGTGTAACAATAATGACGATTAGACTAATAAAAATGACCCATAATCATTATCATAAATTTTGATGACCGTTGAACCGTTGGATTCGCGTGAATTGCGTCCGCGGAAACCCATCATCATCATCATCATCATCGTGATCCGCGAGGCCATGTCCTGGATGATGTCCATTGGCCTATGAAAAGTAACCGAACCGAGAAAGGACAGGACCAAGCCCCTCGGCCAGTCGCTGCTTGCATATTAAAGCTCACACTACAGTCCACTCACTTACTCACTCACTCACTGATCGCTTACGGTTTCGGTAGCAATGGAATGGCTTTAAATGGCGGTTCCCTAACGGAGCAGAGGAGGAAAATCAATTACTAGTTTTTGATTTTTAGTAGCCGTCAGTTGTTTTCCGGCAGGTTTTTTGTTGTTGTTGCTGCTGTTATGCTGCTTGCAATACCGGAGCAGCGTAATAGCGAAATAGAATGTTACGACTTCCCTATGATGGGGTCCCCCTGATCGAACTCTGCTCCTTGCTCTCTCTATCCATTGCAATTAGCCTGCGTAAAATGGAAATCCGTGGAAATGGGAACCGAACATGAATATAAATCACTCGTCGGCGCTCGCGTTGATGTTTGATTGCCGCTTGGAGGAACGGGGAGGGATGCTATTATACTTTGTTTGAGGTTTGAGTTGAAGCACAAACACACACACAGCGGCGCTGGTGCGTTCATACGGTTCTGTAATCGAATTCCGGGTACCACCCGTTACCACCTAGCACCACCGGGGGGAAAATGGGTGTTTGATATGATTTTTTAATAAACTAACATTTGAAGTGTGTATGGTGTTCTAATCTGCACCGAGCTGTTCGCGTCCGGCTTTTATGATCCGGGGCCCCGTTTGCATAATTAGAATGACATGAATGCGGGGTGAAGGGTCGTTTTATGTTGAAATTAAATCATTTTTAATCAAATTCTTTTCCCGAATGGCCTCATTCGGTGTTGCATAGAAATGTTGCATTGAAATGAACAAACCGGGCGATTGCGTAATGCTCAGTCAGCATAATATGGCGCTGTGTTCCTGTGTTCGGTCCATTGGACGCTGAATTGTAGCATAAGAGCATAAGAGACACATTAACGACACTTGAACAGCGATATGAACCCCGGGACTCATCTTGCGCTGCAGAAAACACCTACCTTCCGGAGGGTTGATTCAACTTCGGTGTCTGCGAGGAAGAGCAGCAGCAGCGCATTACGTATGGTGCACGAGCAGATACTTGGCGCGTAAAGCTGTTCTCCTTTCGCATAGGTGTACCCGTGAGCTCCTTCCCCTTCCTATTCGATCCGATCCCGATGCGTTGTATCCGCTGAAGGAGAAGGATTCCAGGGAAACCCGGAAACCGGAAACATGAGCTTCAAGGTTTTGACTTCGGTGCTGGAACGGTGCGAGTCCGACTAGTCTACTATAGTCAAGGGCGATGAATTGGAAATAGCATAAACCCGCGTAGTAGTAGTACCACCTTCCTAGGAGCTGCTTGGCTACACTGATTTGAATATTTTAAATCCATCCAACTGCTCGGTCCGGAAGGTGCTCGGTGATGCACCGGTCGGTTGAACTCTGGCTCCAGTGGTGCCGGTCGGGATGCAATCGAATGATCATTTTTGCCCCGGGCGAAGGCATCCTGTTTCCTTTGCACCCCCTTCCCCGGGTGCCTGGTGCATATGTGCCAAGATGCACACCTCATATATGGCAGCTCGAAATTAGATATGGTTGCCTGACGGACGTACGGACGGAGTTCTGTTCCTGCTCTGGCAACGTGCACCGAGGAGCGTCCCTTGAGCTCTATAAAGTGCATTTTTGCCTTCATTTATAATACTTCTCGGACAAGCTTTCTCCTTTTCTCTCTTTCAAGGACGGATGAAGGATGGTACCGGCAGGCAGGTCGGAGTTCCGCGCGGTTTCGATTTTTATCCTCCCTTCTGTACGCAAGGATCAACGTACGCCGGTGCTCGGTATAAGGGAAGGGGGGGGGGGGGGGGGAGTCTCCGTTGGCGGGACTTCTGATTTATTCACTTACGTGTCCCACGAGGACGGGGGCTTCGGGCTTTTCGACCCCGGGATACAGAACTCTATCGGCAACTGCTGCCAAGCTATCGAACAGCCAGCCAGGATTTCATTTCTCGATAGAAGTCTGTTTCGGCTCGGCCCAAGTCCGGGGGAGTGATTCTCTCTCTTTCTCTCTCTCTCCCTCTCTGGTATCCATCTGGAAGCACCTCGAGAAGCGCAAGTGTAAAATGCAAATCCGGCCGAATATGTAAAATTTTATTTATGATCCTCATGGGACCTGGGGGATGGCCCCGGACTCTTCCCCCATAGCCGGGACCCCGGTATTAGGTTAATCTGATATTTATGAAACGATCAGATGTGGAGAAGCTCTCTCTCTATCTCTGCCTGGTGTACCATGTACTGCTTCCCGGGGTGCACATCTTTAGGAGGTGCTAATGGATAATAGAACAGAACGTTCATGTCGTCTCGAGGCTCCAGGCTCCACAGTGCAAATTATGTCGTTTTGTCGTTACGCTCGAGTTCCACCGATCCCATCCATCCAGGGGATTAGGATAAGGGAACAGTTCGATTGATGAGATAAGCATCCGGAAAACGATTCCCCAAATGCAGCGCAGCAGGTGCTCGGGGCCACCGGCCGGAGAATTGGTAGATTCGCAAAATGGGGAATTGGATTACCGGGATTATTTCGATTCGTCAGTCGAAGTAGCAGCAGCAGGAAAAAGAAAAAACACATTTTAAAGAAAATCTAATCAGGTAAACCTTTGCTTGATTGACAGAGCGCCACTGAGGAGTAGTAGCTCCTTCTCCCAGGGTAGATCCCCGGGGGGGAGGGAATCCAATCCACCTGCCAGAGAGTACAATTCATTTTCACTTTAATTAAAAACCCATCACCAACCGCGAACACTCCGCGGTATGGTATGGAACGCTTCGCCAGGCCCCTGGAGTAGTCCGTCTTCGACTACAACGTCTTCTCGGGATGGGCAAGAACGGTTCTAGAGGGCATGGAGAGGTTACATCGGGGTCGTGGGGCTCCGAGAACGCGTTCGCGTGCGCCTTTTTCCCGCCGGGTTTGATGAAATGAAAATAGCGTTTGTTGATGTTTCACAGTTCCACTGTAATGGGGTGCCTTGGGGTGTCCTTCATGCCCCCCGCATGCCTTCTCCCTCTCCCTCCCCCCCCCCCCCCAGCAGACTCCTGACAGAGATGCTGAAGATGCCACGAAGAACGCGTTCGCGTTCGCGCATTCATTGAGTGGCAGGATCCGTTTCGGTCGCTCTCCCTCTCTCTAGAAAGGATCTGTTGTTGTACTGCTGCTGCTGCTGCTGCTGCTGTTGCTGCGAGGATCTTTTTCCCCCTCACCCACCTCCTTTCGCTACCTTCCTATCTGTCAGCGAGCTCTTATGAGTTCTCTGCCATGAATACCCGGGAAAAGCAAACTTTCACCTATGTGCCTGGGGAAACGCACCAACAACAATTGCTCCTTCTGCCGTTTGCGGAAAGTTTTGGTTGTCAGTTGTGCTCCGCGAGTTCGCGATTTCCGTTCGCGTTCATGGCGTGCTCGGCAGGAGCATCTTGAGCGAAAAATTAAAGGATTGCGGATACATCATTCTCGTATTTCGAGCTCTGGCGAGCTGAAGGAATGGAATTGCAAAAAAAAAAATGAATAATTTTTTAAGGGGTCCCTTCACGTTCATCTTCTTCTCGTTAACAGGAGTTCGGCTCCGTGTGGGAACTCCCCGCGGCAGTTAGAGTGGCGAGAATCGAGATTCGCAAGCACACACACACACACACACGCAGAAGGCAGTGGCACAGTGGCGTCTTGTTGTTTGTTCAGTTGCTAACTAGACGGGCCCCGGGAGCAGTTTTCTTTCTTTCCATTCGCATTGGAATGCGCCCTGTGTGCGACCGTTAACAGAAGCAGCAGCATCAGCAGCACACGGGAATGACATATAGACCAACAGAGACGACACCGGAGTACACCGAGAGACAGTCTCGAGGATTTTCCATCTTTTTATCGTTTTGATTTCGTTGCTCAACCACCGAAGGACGAGGAGAGGAGACTAGGAGTTACCTTCGTAGGACAGTTTCTCGAGGTCGGGGTTTTTCATTGGAGCAACTTTTGCCTTCTCGTCTTCGGTGACTAATTGGTGGAAGGTTGGTTTTGTGTTGCAAAAGTAGTTGTTGGATTCAAAGTGTTGTTACCTCGCGCACTGACACAAGATCCTGATCGGTTGTTGAAGTCTTGGGTTAGCGAGCAACTCTTCATCATTAGGAGATGCTGACACTCGTTGTTTGAGATGCTTCGATCTAGTAAAGCATTTCGCGGTCGTCTTCGGCATAAAAAGGAAACAAATGCCTTCAGCGTTCTTCTGCATACATTTGGGGCATCTCCTCCATTTCGTCGTTATCTCTTTACGGTGGCCTCATTTCGTTTAGCCACTTGTCGGTGGCCACGGCAGCTGGTTTGACAATGTGTCTGTTGTGTGGGAGCGACGGGAAGCTGTTAAAAATCTCATTTACATAATTTAATAATCGTCAACGAGCCTCTCAACTGCCGCTTGAGCATGTGCTGCGCTCTGTGGATACACACACACACGCACCTCATTGTAGCTCAAGAAACCTCCAACAGTAGCCAGCATCCGGAAATAGGAGCTAGATCAACACATCAAGGGGGACACAAGGGGTGGTCCATGGTTTTTTGGTCCGTTCGGTTTGCGAGCCTCGCAATCATCCTCGGGGAAAAGTTTTTCTATTTCTGGCAATTTGGTTCGCGCTTTCCACAAGGACAAAGTAATTCGCCCAAGAATCTACGGCGGAGGAGCATTGTCCCCGTTTTCCGTGAAGGGAAGGTAAATGAAAACTCAAATAAAAAAGGCGCGCGGAAAGGCCTTAAACGATGCAGCAGAAAAAAAGAAAGGAAGAAAGGATCCCTCCGGTTTTTTCGTTGTTTATCCCTCCTTGCTGCTGCTGCTGCTGCTGCTGGGGGTTAGGTATTCTATTTTGACCGAGTTTGACCGACGTCCCGTGATGGAATACTTTCCCCGGCCAAGGAAAACGGAGGAGTAAAAAGAAAGACAATCGGACGAGGAGGTCGAGACAAAAGGGGGGGCGAGTGACAGCATGCTCCGATGCTCATTTATGATGGTTTAAATTTTCATTAAGTTACATTCTTCAGCCTTCGGCCAGAGGGCCAGGAACGGTTAGCTGTTCGTCGTTCTTGCCTTTCCACCAATGTTTCCAGGTAGCGATGATGTGGACGTTATTTTGAGCCCGGGTGCCTGGTTCACTCTATTTGACTATCGCTTTGTCGCTTGGCATGGGCTATAGCGGAGCGTTCCTCTCCGTGGAATGAGGGTTTTTTTGGTGCGGTGCCCAAACGCTGGGTGTCCACCCGTCAGGTGAAGGAATTGAACAATGCTGCAGGCGTTATTTTTCTGACACCGAAAGATGCCGAAAAGATCCCGCAGGACTTTTTGGCCCCCTCAAGACAGAAAAAACAACACCCTCCAAAATTATTCCATCCTTTCGTGGAAGAGAAAGGTTTGACCTTTGAACGGAAGCCCCCCCCCTTTCCAGGAGGAACGTGTCGATATTAAAATGTGGAATGTATGAAGAAGTATCGGAACACAATCCGGGCATTCCACCGCTGCTGGAACCTATCGGATGACAGAGCAGAGGATTGCCTCATCCGTCGCAGGTGCCGGACGACGGATTGAATCATTCTCCGAAGAATGTGGCACCGTTTGGTGATTTATCGGGCCCCTCGGAGGGGGAGGGTTGAGGTTAAACTCTGTGGATCGGGGGATTGGAACCCCGTTCTCGCGGACGAAAGGCATCATAGTCATGATGTCATGCAACGGCTACGAACGCGGCGCTGACGGTGATCATCGTGACGATCGTCACCTTGCAATCGTTTCAAGGTTTGACGCCGCGGTTCCAATGGCACCAATACCAACGCGGCAACGTGCGACTCGTTCACGCGTGGTGTTTGGTGAGGCATCGTTGGATCATCGAAAATTATAGAAACCTTTAGGAGAAGGCTGTGTGAAGGGGGTCTAGTTGCTTTATGACCGTTCAAAACGGAGACTCATTTGTTATCGAACATGACCTTACATCATCGCCGTTTCGCGGTTGATTCTCCGTCAACCGACGGCAGCTGCTGTCAGCAGAGGGGACCCGGGAAGACGGATCACCCGGTAAACGAGGGGCACCGTCGAGGTCAAACCAATCCCTTATCCTTTATAAAAAAAAGAGGGAGATCACCATCTATACCGCTGCTGCTGCTGCTGCTGAATAATATTGAGACTTTCCGTTTAAATTAACAAAAAGAAAAAAAATCAAAATGGAAAAAAGGAGGAATAGTTCCCGGTTGCTTGTGGCCTACGATATGGTGAGAAAAGGGTATAGGGTTGACCGAATTGAAGAGAGGAGTCAGCAACGTGGCCGAGGGTGATTAAATTTTGCTCGACCCGCTTTCTTCAGTTCGATCGTTCGGCGCAAAGACGCAATCACAATAGCGGAGAGGGGGCGTGGAGAGCATCATATCTTCTGGATCAATAGTAGTAGCAGGGAGTGACACACCACCGGAGTGACCTCGACAACCGGGCCTCGCCCTTTCCCGTCGCTGACGTTCCTATTCAACTCTGACCCCCTTTTCTTCACATAAACTAGAAAAGGGTTTGAATGGGAGTTGAGATTAAGTTTTCTTTTCATCATCTTTGATTGAATTCAATGTTCAATGTGGGTGTTGGTGTCTTCTTCGCCGCTCTTCGCTTCTTTTCTTTCCTTCCATCCATCCTAGCCAGCCAGTGAAGCGAAATTAATTCCTTTCAATCGACGCTCACAAGCTGTGCCCCTCTCGTGCGCTCTGTCTCTGTCTCTGGGGACGAGAATTTGTATGCAAAATGCGGTCGGTTTCTTTTTTTTTTTTTTTTGGTGAAACACTGGCACCACTTTCGGTGACCAAATTATGGACATAAGCAAATGGCCAGAAACCAGACGAAGGGGAAAAGGTGTTGGTGACGAAAGGGACGGAACAATGTTGTGCGCCCAGATTGCTGTTGCTGCCATTGGACTTGGGGGGCCGGACGCCGGCTTGGAGTTGGAGTTGAAAGTAATAAAAACCAAAACACACCCCGCGCCGAGAGAGCTTCTTCATCATCGAGCAGCTCTTTTGTGTATTGCTCTGGCGAAGGAAAGAAGGAGACGAAGAAGCTGGGCCTTGTGCTGGGCCCTGTGCTGGGCCTGGTGTCCGATATCGTTCGAGATTGGATTGGAGAAACAGTTTTACTTTTAATGTGTTTCAACGCGCGCTTCAATCGGGTCGTTATCGTTCATGACCAAACGGCGTTGGCCGGCCGGTCGGCGCTGTGAGTGAGCTGCCGAACCAAACCCAAGTGCTGAGTAGTGCACCCGTGCATAAAGGCAACCCGTCACTGTCGCAAGTCTTTCTCGGGGTGTGTGTATTAAGATACAATCTGCAAAATTAGGGCGAGGAGAGTTGAGTTTAAATGAATAGATATTAATTAACTTTCTTGTGCGCTCGTTGTTAAAGCAGACGACTAACTTCGATGACTCTTCGCACGCTGTGGAGCATTAAAAGGAGGATTTCGTTTCTGAATTGATTACTAAAAAACAGAGCCCTCGAAGCGGTTGTGCTGTTAAAGGTTAAAGTGTGATTTGTTGACAAACATTTTTTTGTTGCTTTGCACAAGAAAGAGCATTCGAAAAATGTTGCCAATTGCTACTCGCAATCGGTTCTTGAAGAGGTGTGTGTGTGTGTCTCAAAGGACATCCTTTTTGAGTGTGACCATAAGAGGTTCTCTGTTGTTCCCGGAAGAGTGACAGATTCTGCTGAGGGCCTCTGAACGCGCGGCCCTTAAGCACTACTCCCGGGGTGAAATGGCAAGTGCTCTCAAGTGTGAGTGAGGTTAGAGGTGGTGGTTAGTCTAACCTTCGTTTGTCCTTCTCGAGTGCTTCCGGTGACCTGCGAAACGGATAGCCGCTTCTCCACTCCCTTCAACGAGACACAAGACATTTTGTTTCAATTTATTCCCCGTTTCTCCATTCCATCGGATCCACCTGGCGAAGAGGGGGAGGGAGGGATTTGGCATCCTCACCTCTTTTTGTGAAGGAGGAACCCCTTTTTAGGCCACGCATCGGCTTAGGTCATCCGTGTGATCTCTCGTGTCCGGTGTTGTGACGTGTTGGTGGTCCGCTGGATTCCGGGCAAAGTGCTTCGGCAGAAGGGAGGGAGTCTTCTTCGTTGAAAGGATCGAAACACTCGGCCTTCCCCCTTTTATGCGCCATCCTTTTGCCATCACCGACCGACCAACCCTCGACCAAGATGCTTCCGATGACGATGATGACGATGATGATGATGCGTTTCCTGTCTATCGCGAGTGAATGCCACCGGAGCCGGATTTTCGAGAGGAAAAGGCAAATGAGATTCAATTTTACTTCCTAGCTAGCTCGCATGGTATCGCTCAGCAACAAACAATCTGTAGCACAACAACGTCAACAGAGGCAGCAACAACAGCAACAGTAACAACAACAGGTGGAATTCCCAGAGGATGAGCTAGTAGGTTGGTTTATCGGTTGGTTGCTTGGTGGGCGCCAACTGCCGCCGGGAAAACAGGATAAATGAACCCATTAGAAGACGAAGATACGATAATAGATCGAAGCACTTAGCCACTTGCCATCGGCTGCCGAGGTACTCAGACGATCTGGTTCCGGAGGCGCAGGAGTAGGCTGCCAGCTCTGGTTTGAATGGATTGTCTGTATGGCTTCCAGATGCAGGAGGAGGCGGAGTCCTTTCGTCCCCCGGTCGTTCGACCTTTATCCCTTACAGCAGATGCTGCTGCTACCCCTGCTTGCTACTAAAGGGATTGCTGGAAGGTAGCAAAATCGCGATCTCTACTATCGGTGACCTATTTGTGGTGTTTGAAGAAGCTGGAGATTTCCTTCCTACCGTACCGTACACCAAAGCGTGCAGCTTCATGCCGTTGGTAGCGCTTTAAGCGATCCCACGAATTCGGTTGGTGATGCCATCGGCACTCTACGGTGCATAGTTGCACTGTATCGACTGTTGTTTGCATAATGAATGCTCATTAAATAATTCCGGTAGGAAGGTTGAAGAAGGCACCTTCGTCGATTGTATATTAACGATCAATTTAAATGATATATCGCCGTCACTTCGGTAATCTTCAAATGTGATATGGAATTACTGCTAGTTCCCATTATAACTTTCGATCATATTTTTTTTGGGATTGATGCGTTGACAATAATTTCTGTTTAGCTGTTTTAATAGATTTTTATTATTTTTTTTTTACTGTTTAGGTTCAAGAACTAGTACGCTTTCTCAACTCCATTATTCGCTTGCTTTCTTTTGCGAAACCGTAATTTGATACTATTTTATCATTTATTGTTTATGGTATTGTTTGCTGCGAAGAGTTTCCCTCCTAGCAATCCTTTTTTAATTTCCTGTACAAATTACAAATTACAGTTCATAAAAACGACTCCTCCCGTAATTCATCAGTAAAAAATACAAAAAATAATTGATCCAACATTATAAGAAAATTAAATTTTAATTATAGCAATTACACTTGCACTTTAATTAGTTCAAATACAGCGATTTGGATTGGTAGCAATACGAGAAGCACCAAGGGGTAGCAAGTGTATATGTCAGTCTGCATTGTTCGTGGTGATTATGAGTAAACACTCCATCTTCCTTCCGCAAACAATCCAGATAGAAATGAAACATAAGCTCGTGGTGAAACCATAACCAAAAGCATGTTTTGTGCATTCGTCCAGAACAGAGAAACCCTGCCAGGCGTAACATATACAGTTATATTTGATATCACAACCGACTGTTGTGCTAAATTCCTACCCTTTCGTCTAGGCCTTTCTTTATGCCCTATCGCACACTCACTTCGGCTTCGATTATTAATCCCTTCTCGGTATCCCGTTCAGTAATGCATCATAATCTACGACTTAAAATTCCTCCTGCGCTGAAATGCCGTTTCACAGGACGGAAACAATGTTGCAACAGCTACAAACAGTCCTGTTGTCGGCCAATGTCGTCCATCTGTCCGGCGTACGTCGTCCGTCAATTAGCATTCGATAGGCAACCTGTTTCATTTCGAGGTTAATTTCGTAACTGCGCAATGGCTGCAAGATATACGATGTACGGCAACCGAATCAACCGAGTCAACGCACTTCCCACAGGTCTTGCCCACTCGAACTCGAAATTGGAAGCTCCGCATCATGTTGTTTTAAACCCAGACACTAGAAAACTAACAAATACTAGCCCAGCAACAACAAAGTGTTCATTAACAGGCCATTGGTGGTGAGGGTTGCGGACAACACAAAAAGTTCTCAAAAAAACCAACCAACGCGGCCACTTCCGCCACTTCATTGACGGGGTTTTGAGCGCGCGGTTGATGAGGTGTTATGCAAATTCGCGACTGTACGACTTGTTGTCAAATGGTAAAAGTCAACAAAACCTGACAGCAAGCAGAACCCTCCCACCACCCCCTGTTTGGGGTTGCTGGTGGTGCCTGCGCCTGTCAGCAGTCAGTTTGAAGCGCGAAGCCTCAATCTAGTGTGTGCGTGCGCGCGTATCGCTTGGTTGACCCGACGGTGTTCCGTTCGTTCATGATCACGGAGTGGTGTGGTGCTGCTGTTCCCCACCTTTCCCTCTCACAGAAAGGTTGCACGCTCCGATGATCCGCGCCTCTAGTCTGTTCCATCCGGTTTCCACGAAACGATCAGTCAAAAAGCAAGAAAGAAGAAACATAGACCCAGAGAGCGAACTAGAGAGAGAGAGAGAGTGCGATTGTGAGCGAAGGGTTGACTTGAACTTGTGGGAAAGGGGTAGTTGCGGTGCGCACAAGGTGAATCTTCGCCAACGGGGAGCGATCCGGAGGACCGGAGGCAGAACTGGCCAATTTCAAGGTTAAGTGCGCGTCACGCCATTACCGTCGACACAACCACAACCACGTTGCACATTCGAAGTAGAGGCACACAGGCACTAGCACCACCAGCTGCCAACCGGCCGGCGTTTTCCAATTTCACACTCAAACACACACACACACACGCGCAGACACATTGCCTCGATGAGCAAAAAAAAACCTACGATCACTCGTGGAACAGATCGTTTCGCTTGTCCGCTTGTGTGCTTGTGTTGGTGAAAATCCAGCGACGCGTATCCGTTGCGTCATAGCGATGTGGAGGGGGCTTCTATGCTTCTCTCTATGCTGCAGCCGAATGATCGAGCGATCGGTGATCGTGAAGATGGGTGATCGAGATATGCAATGGAAGATCGATGATCGGATCTGCTCGTAATCGGTTCGTTTTTTGCTTTAAAATGTTGCAGAACTTATGGGCTTGGTCTTATGGGTTTCTGTCACTTCCCGCTACAAGAACCGCCATCACTTTGGCAAAGCATCGGGAACCAACCACGCGGGAGAGAGCGTGTTTATGATGATTGCCAATAGATACACCTCAGCTGTGTGTTCGTTTTGAGGAAGACGGAACCCGGTGTTTAGATCGCTCGCCCGCCCGTGGGTGTGTGTTTGTGATGAGAGGAGACTAGACAGAATTGGAAGTAGTAAGAGAAGCGCCCAAGACGAACGAACGAACGGACGGACAGACGGAGGTCAATGGCCCCGCACCACCACCGATGTTAGTTCAGAATACCGATGTGCCTGATCACCACGACACGGGGAACACGAATTTGCACAACCGACAGCACATTCCAATCAGTCGCGATATGTAAACCGCGGTTACTATAGGCGAATCATCATCATCATCATCATCGGGCAACGATGGCCGTCGTGGTTTTCCAGAAGTTTTCTTGTTGTTGTTTTGCTTGCGATTAGCTACGGTTGTGTTTAGCGAGATCTATCGAACTTGGCATCGGGCTTGGTGGTTTTTCTTTTACATTTTATCTCGAGTTTGACGTAGATCGAATGGGAAAAATAGAATGGAAACCATCCAAAGCGTAAGCTTATCTTGTCAGTCTCGTGGTATATCGATGTCATGCGGGGTTGATCGTTGAACAATTGGCAAAACTTCTGTTTCTCTCTCTCTCACACACACACACACACACACACACATTCGCAGACACATGGATGTGTTGTCCGAAGTTTTGCCTCGTTTTTCCCTCGTTTTCCAACCATTTCTCTTCTAGCACTCGGCACTCGGTGCCCGGTTCGTTTGGAAAGGCATCGAAGATAGTTAACTTCTGCCTTTCGCATGTTGCATCAACAGCAGAACGGAGCGTGGAGCGGCGAGGGCTACAGGTGACTGTGCCACGTCGAGGGTGTCAGTTCGAGTTTCGATTTCAATACGTTTTGTTAGGTTTAGTAAGTAGCCCAGCCCAGTCGGTCGGTCGCTGTTTCTCGCTGTCGTTCTCGGCTGTCACGGCTAGCATCCGGCAATTCACGATGCTTCGGCCACGGTCCCCACCCAGTGCCTTCGAGAAGCTGCTTCCTCCCTTCGAAACTCACTCTGTTCCCCTTTCGCCGGACGCTGGGTTTGGTTTTGTTCTCAGCTTTTGCAGCGGCGAGAAATGGTTTGGCTGCTGGCATATTATCTATGCTGTGGTATCTTTCACATGACGACCGAGCGCGAGACCGAGATAATTGTATGCGGTTTTGCTGCTGGTAACACTTTGTTTCATTAGTAAAATGGAATCGGTTCGCTTGTTGTACTTTTTGACAAGAGGTTTTTTGTTAATTGTTCAAATGTTAGCTTCAAATGTTTGTAAAAGGGAATACTTTTTCCACCATTTCAACAAAGAATTCCACGTTGTTCTATCTCAATTTTCCAACATTCTGAATTTGTGTTCTGTTCCAGGTATCTTCTCCGTTTATTTGGTGAGGTCACATTGATTTTGAACCGACTTTCTATTTGTTGGACCATTTTATGTTTTTAAGGCCATCGCTTTAAATGCGTTCTTCCGATGCAAGTGTTTTGTTTTAGAATTTGTTTACAGTTTGCGCAACGGTATAAGCATTTAATTGAACGAGCAGCACTGTCTTAATATTGGCGGTTGTTCAACTTGTATTGCCATAAATATGAGTTTTCGAAAGGATAATGACATTTGTAAATTTCTCTTCATCCTGACACAATGTTACACTATTTAAAATTCATAGTAAAACTGCAAAATAACAGATTTTTGTCAAAAATTGGACATGTACAATTGAATTTAGATACAAGCGGCATATTTATGTGATGTTTTATTCCCATCCAAAAAGGAGCTTTTCTAAAATTGTATTTGAATCACTTGCTTCCTATTATTCTAGAGTTTGTTATAAAAAACGCTTGATGTTTGAAGTTACCTATTGATAATCACTTGGTGGAGTTAAACATTGTTTCTTCATTACAATCACCATCTGCAACTGCAGACAGTTCCATCATTTTCGAATTTCATTGCTTCTGCACTTCCTTCCTTCCTCGTTCTCTCGCTCTGTGTATGTCTCCGCATGCACATCATCGAACATTCCATTACAATGAGCAACCGCAAATGTTGCGACAACCGGGCGGGCGGGCGGGCGGTTGACTGGTAAAGCTGGAATGAATAATATCTCTCTCTCTCTCTGTCTTTGGCTGTTGCGACACCTTGTCCCGGCGGGGAAACCGGTTCCTTAGTCGGCGCTGGTCATCGTTAAATAACATTTCGCCAAACCGTTCCCCATCCTTCCAGTACCTTCCGGGCCTGCGCTGCATTACACTGGTCCTGTTCGTGGCCCACCAATGGCCGACCGGTCCCGGCCCGGTGCATCCGATCATCATGCCCCGGTTTATAGCTCAAGGCTTTGCGTTCGCCATCGCTTCGCGAGTCCTCAATTCGCGGAATATTCGGGTCAGGTTTTGGTACAAGCGACAACACGCACTAGGGAATGCATTCCACCAACAATTGCAACAGTGTGTGCGTGTGTGTGAGTGTGTGTAGCGCTTTTGGTGGTGGACCTTATCATCCGGTCCCGGGGATTCATACTTTTTTACGATTCATTACGGTTGGGCCGGAACTTTGGTTGTTTCATTTTATGCAATCAGCGGCTATCAGCAGCTCCAGCGCGCGGTTGCGGGGTGGTTTTATGCTAGTCTGCCCGCGTTTGTCTCGTTCACTTTCGGCCTTCAAAGAATTACTTTGTTGTTGTGTTCCCCTGGTGTTCCGCCACAACCAACATTCCGCATTCGTAGTCCGTGGTGGGTTCGCCTCGAAGTGCGAAAGGCGACGATGCGCTTTCTTCGTTAATGCTCATCGGTTCATTATGATTAAGGGAACCATTTTTCGTTTATGTTTTTACGCTTGCTCCGGGTTTGCTTCGTTTACGACAAACTCCGGTCGATCCGCCTCGAAACCTCGATGCAAGTAGTAATAAGCGCTTTATCATTTTTAATTTGTGAAAAGTGTTCTTTCATTTGTGCGCGTCGCGTCGCGTCCACGCCCCAGCGTCCAGCGTTTGGCCATGCGCGCTTAATCCAAGCTTAATTTCTCATCGTAATGTCTCACTGGGAAACCGACCGGGACGGGGCGGGACGGGGGTCCAGCCGAATGGTTTATCGAAATAATTTCGAGCGAAAAACAAAACGAGCAAAACCAAAGGCGGAAAACTAAAGCCAACGTTCCACTGTTCGCAAGTCCAATCCCGGGTTGGCGTGTGGGTTATGCTGTATTACTGGTTATGGTTATGTTTCGATTCCCTTTTTTTTCTTCCTCCCCTCTCGTGCTATCGGTGGGTTATTGGGGGACTGAAAACATCGTTCTGACAGTGGGCGAGGGTGGTCCCAAGGGTGGTAGCCAATACCCGGCTGGCTGCTGGCCCCTATCCTTTCTTTTCGCTCCCGGAAAAGCTGTTGCCGCTTCTGCTGAAAGTTGCCTTTCGTTGCTTTCGGTGGAGGGGTTTTGTGGTTTTTTTTTTCGCATTCCGCTCGCGAAAGTAAATTAATTTATGCAACAGGATTTAAACGATTTATTGCCAATTGGAATGCGCCGCACGAGCCAGGAGGAGGAGTAGGTGGAGGCGAAGGATTTGTTCGAATTCGCTCGGTTGCTCACGAATGCCAGTCGCTGTAATGCTCGGTTGTTGTTGAAGTGCTCTTGACGTCACAACATGTTGTGCACCCGCCATTGGTGATGGTGGTGGTGGAATTACGGTACGCGATGCATGTTTTATGCTGCACCGAATGTTGCATCCCTTCGTTTACCTCGGGTTCATGTTTTATGCAAACATCTTAATTTGTCGATAATTGACAGAGAATTCTCGGGGGCGGCCAGAAGTGACTCTTCATTAGCGTAGCTTTGACCCAATCTCACACCCATCACCAGTTGGTGCTCTTGACATCACATCTTGAGTGCGCTCCACTCCACGCAAACAGAAATGGCTCTCACTTTAATAAGTTGTCAGATGAGAGATCAAAGGGTAAACAGTAGCAGCAGCAGCAGCAGCAGCCAACGAATTGCATTATAGCAGCTGTCGGTTTATGGAATGTCGAAGCGTGGAGCGAGAGGCAGAAAGCAATGGAGCAGTGTCAGGTTTGAGCTGTTAGCCGAGGGCTTCTGATATTGATAAGCCGATAATTAATCGCGTGTTTCGAGGATATTCCCCTCTCCATCATCAGCACATACGTAGCATCGAAGCATAAACGCTCGATACTCGTATGTAGTAGCGCACGCTTGGCGAGAAGGAGAAGAAAATATAAAACAACCTCTTCCCTGCAGCGCTTTGCGGATATGAAGTGCATTAGTGTGCACCACTGGGATGCGCATCCACTCCCGGGTGGGATATCCTGGGAGCTAAATCCGCCGCTTGGAATGGAACCCAGAACGTTCGTTAAACTCTCGCGAATCTCTCGTGTGTGTGTGTGTGTGTGTGTGCTTGAATCCGCCTGACGTGACTGATCCTTTTCCAACCCCCAACACTCGAGGGTGTAGTTGGTTTAAGGATAATTTCTTGAGTTTGATGGCCGCCGAAGCCGCCGAAGCCGCATCATCCGACGGCATCATTTCGGTGCGCATTAGACGCTCGGGATATTCGATATCCAATTAGCCGGTGGCTGGTGTATGTGTGTGTGTGTGTATTTCGGTGTGGCCACTGCCACGTATGGCTGCGCAGGATACTGAATTTGCCAGCATGAACCCGGGTTGCTGTTCATTAGTCTGTGTGTGGGGCACTCGAACTATCTGACATCTGCGCGGTCTTTCTGACGCCCTTGGCGAATGGCAAGTTCAATGGATTGGCCACTCGCTTACTGCCTTTGGCTATTCGTACCGTACCACTACTACTACTGCTACTACTTCTCTCCTCAATTTGGTTCGAAAAATCCCAAATTCCTCAAATTTATCGGCAAAAGGAATGTTGTGGCGACCGTTTTTAGGGCTAATTAATTTATCTGTTTATCACCGGGCCCGGGCCCGGAAAAGTTAAAACCCTCTCCCTCTAATACCTACAAAACAATAAACCGCATGATCATGTTAACATTCTTCTTGTACCAATTTTTTTTTCACAAATATTGTTGTTGCTTCGTTACTTCTCTTCGCACACAGGTAGAGGCCATGATGTCCTGCCCCCTGCCATTACCATTGCCACTACTTCCACCAACATTGCACGCAGAGTTCTCCCCGGTGCACATCGGAGTTAAGGTAAGTTACTGGTGTTTAGTGGAAAGAGAGAGAGGGAGAGAGATCGGTTCAAACTTTCCGATTAGGACGCTCCGGGGGAAAGGGTGGGCGCTGGCGCTGTGGTGATCCGACATGACCAGTAACTGGGGCCAGTGTCTATGTAGTGCTGGTCCCGATATCACGGATGGCGAACGTCAATTATGGTCGGTGAGCAGTCGCAGGAAGGAGTCGAGGGAGAGAGAGAGAGAGAGCGGCAAGGGAGGCAAGCTACATGCGCCTCGGTCGTTGTACCACTGGGGGCTAGACACGTTGCACACTGACACACAGCGTGGTGCTTTTCCTATTCCGAGGAGGAAGTTCTCATTCATGTACAGATCCATTCTACGGCCATCGGTCAGGCGTCTCTCTCTATCTCTCCGATAAAAGGGAGCTTTATGTATGTTAAGGGGTTTGTGGTTCTATGGATCCGCGGTCTCTGTGTGTGTGTGTGTGTTAAAGACAGTATGGTTTGTTGTTGTTTCAGTGGATCAGAAACATGAATTGAATGGAATGGACCTTGAGGCTAAGCGCTAAGACGAAGAAGAAGATGCTCATAATTAGTCGTTTCTTCGGCTGATGATGATCCGCACTGCTTCGGCACTGCTTTTATCCTTATCGCAAGATCTCACTACGGTGCTTCTGCTCCCCTAAGGGCGTTCGCTGTCATCCGTACAAGACGCCGCTGCTCATGACGGCGATGGCGCCGGCGGTGGCCAACTAATCATGATTGGAACTATACCAGGGCCCGGGGTACTAAGCCCACAAGCACAAGACTCATCTGTCTTCTGAGCCTGTAAGTGACACACACACACACACACACGCGCGCACGTGGCCACGCTCACGTGGAGTCCCCAAAGTGATTGACAAAAAGTTTCATCCCCGCGTCAAAACTATTTTCATAATGTATTGAATGGAAATCTAATTAGGATCGCCCGGAGTAAAGGGAGTGGAAATGAAGTGGAAGGTGGTTGATCCATTATCCCCGACCAGGGGGAATCAATCTTTTCTCACACCATACACACACACAGCACTACTGATTGAATCGTTTGCTTGGCATCTCATCCAGCAGCGCAGCAGCGGAAGAAGCAAAATTCAATTTCATATCTTCTAGCTAGGCGCTAGAACTCGCGCTAGGCGCATGTCGTCGATGGTAGCAAAATCTGGTGACAGTGAACAGCGCGAAATTGTCGAAAAAAATACCAACACTGAGATCGGGTGCGCGCGGTTTGTCTCGCGGAAAAAGGTAGATTGCACTCCGATTTACATATTCAATTTTGTAAACAATTTTTACCCCAGCCTGGGCCAGCAGGTGTTGTTCCCGGTGTGCCATCTTTGGGAACGGCCTTTTGGGGTTGACGCGATCGTAACGTGATGGTTCGATGGATGGATCGATGGCGATGGTTTCATTCACGGGATCAACTTTTCCCATCATGATGACTGAAAAACGAAGCCCTGACGTGCCCTGGATATGATTGATTTTCGTGATGGAAAAGATTAGAAAAAGGCCTCGATGATATGGTTGTGGTTGGTTGGTTGATGTGGATGTGTTCGATGGAGCTAGAAAGGTGCCTGGTTATGATAGCAACGTTAACGTTTAGAATGAGGTTGAAATAAAGTTGCTATTGTGGCTGGGCAATGGTTACGTTGAGTGTAAAGAAACTTTCTTTGCGATCAATTTGCAGAGCTCGGTTGGAAATACGCTGTATAGAACTGTCAACGCACATCAAAATTGTTGTTAAACATTCTGTCGATTCACAGCTATTCATTTCCGACGAACAAACACATTTTTTTTCTTCTTTTATTCAACTGAACTGACGATGCATTTACTTCTAATGCTTGTTGGTGTGTGCTGTGAGTTGAAAAACAATGTTATCATCGTGCAATTGAAATCAAAATTCGCAATAAAATGACAGCCAATGGAAGGTTCTTTACTGTGAAAGTTTGATATTATGTTAAGGTCCACAATCCAGGCAAGAATGTTGATAAATTTTCAATAATAATATCTAACTTCTAACATTAATTCTAATCAAATAGATTTTTATGTAGAGAGAGAGGGAAAGAGAAAGAGAAAGTAGAAGAGGGAAAAAAGGAAACACTAGAGAAATAAATGATGGAAAATGTCTCGAAAACGAGAAAATAGTCGCGAAATGTTATAAGATACCAGGCGCCTCCATTGGTCATCCGTTGGACCGCAAACCATACATTGACCACTCGTCTTGCGACTCTTAAAATGGCAGCAGTCAATGCTACTCTAAAAAGGAGTTTTTTGTTAAGAGATAAGAATTTAGAAGTCACTCGACCAGCCAAAGCCGCGTACGCGCCACATTCAAATGCTGAAGCCAGCTAGCGACTTACTCTTAGCCCACCTTTCAGAGCCCACAAAGAAGTGTATAGGTGTATCGCGTATCGCGCCCCGAATTCATCGGAACAGGCCACTTGCCACGCACTGCCACGAGTGCCACGAGCCAGGGAGTTCATAAATTTGCTCCTTTATCGTTGAAATATTTATGAGAATGACACCACGAGAACGACCGAGGAAGAGGAAGGCGCAGTACCTTGCGCCCAACAGGGACGGTGTATCGGGGTGTTTGGTAGCATCCATCCATCCTGTATCCCCACCCCCCTTCGCGGCACACTTTGCCGTCTTTGCCGCCTTTTCCCGCCGTGATGATGGCACCCAGAAGGGATAAGCAACGCGCAAACGGGGGCGAAGCATAGATTCTGGTTTCCATTTTCTCCGGCCGCCGCGCCCTGGTACGACGGTAGGTTTTCGGTGACTCGGCCATTACTTTCCACTTGGAGGAAGCGGGAGGAAATGGTGCGCCTCGGTGGTTGGTCGTCGGAAACTCATTTTGTATCTATTTGTTAAAGGTTATGGCACTTCAGAGTGCGCGCTCTGGTGTCTCGCGCTCCGGTGAAGAATCTCAGGCACGGGGAGCTTACGTGCGTACCGTGCGTGTGTGTGTGCGTGTGTGTGTGTCCTGCACCCTGTCCCTTTATCTTGCACATTGTTGGCATTTTTTGCGTTGCTGCGACGCGCCGGCATCACGATAGATATAATTTCACGTGGAGAGCACGTCCTCTAACGCGACACAAATGTCCTTTGACCGCGAAGAGCCCCGAGCCGAGTTGTGTGTGATGGCACGTGGCCCTTTTGGATGTGGGTTCGTCGTGGCACGTGAGTGGACTACTTGCCACTGTGTGAGAGACGAGCGGGTTGAACGAAACAAATTGCCACTAGACAGAGGATAAGGCGATGGTGATAGCACGAGAAGGAGGAGGAGTGTGTTGGTTTGTAATTGTGCGCTGGTTTATGGTGGTCACGGGACACGCACACGCCTTTTACCTTTTGCCTGTTGATGCTGGTGACCAGCATCTCAGCGCCCGCGAAATCCCCGAACGCGAACCGGGGAGGAGGATTCCTTTCATCCGTCCACTGCGACAGAAGAAAATGTGCTCAAAATGGCGTAAAATTGAATCAACTTTCGGTCTCGCTCGCGGCATTCTTTACCTTTTGATGGTGTGCGACCGTGTGAGACATTTAATTGATTTTCAAATCGTGCAACGCGTGGTGTTCGTGTCACGGGAAGCATCCTTTTCACTTGCGCTGAACGTTCAAAGTGTCCGCAAGTCTGGAGTGTGCTTTGGATGAAGAGTTATGAAATGAAGCTGCCTGCTGCTGCTGCTGCTGCTGCTGCTGCTGCTGCTGCTGCTGCTGCTACTGGTGGTGGTGCTGGACCGTGTCAAAGGCCATGATGATGAACTCTGACGAGGGCTCTTACCAGGGGATGGCGTATCGTGTCGAGTGTTTTGTTATTAACTTTTGGCACCTACCAAAAAAACCGAAATCCACCAGTGTGTTCCAACCTGAAGCACGTATGAAAGTATGAAACACCAATAACCGTGTCCTGCTGGCGTACCTGGAGAAAGAAAAAGGGAATTGGGACGAAGCGGATGGTCTCAGTGGCGGTGAAAGATTAAACCTAATGCAATCCATCCATACATCAGACATTACTTCCAATCAATTAAAGAGAAATTGGATTGGCCACCGATGTTCGAGGGCCTGAAAGGTCTTCGTCAATACAACGGCCACAAAAAAAAATGGAAAGCCGATGATGGACACCCTTGAACACTCGGTGGCTTCTTGAACCTGCGTTGGCCGCGGATTTTCACCGTATCACACCTTTCCAGCGGCCTGACGGGGGTCGTCCGGATCTGCGTCCTGTTTTCTGCGATTCCCGGCCCCCGGGAACTACGCCGTTGCACCGCGACGCTTTGTACGGTTACGCTTCAGTAACGGAACTGAAATTGATCCACTGGTGCGAGGGGATGGTGGTTATGCCTAAAGGGAGGGGCGGGGGGGTCCGTCCTGTAATGGCTGTCGTCATCAGCTTATCACGCTAGTCACATACACGCGCCGGGCAGAAGCCGATATGTAGCCGCGTAGGCCTACGGGAAGAGACCGGTCGAAGGGAGGTACCAACGTCACCGTTACGGAGAGAAAACGGAAAATCGGAGAAGGAGAGGACGAGGAGAAGACGCGGAGGCATAAATCCAATTTTTCGAACATGCACAATTCGATTTTTATACGTTTGTTGTTCACGGTAATTTGGGTGCTGGGTGTGTGTGTGTGTGTGCGCGAGTGGTGAGAGTCCTTGGATGGTCCTTTATCGTGGCGTCTGAGCCTTAGCACGGGAGTGAAAGAGGGGAGGGGATCAGCCAATTGTAAGATCCTCAGCCACCCTCAGGTGTGCCCGGGGTCGTAAAATAGAGAAAATTTTATTAATCGTAAATCGTAAGAACGACGGCGCATTAAGTGGAGCGAGAGCGAGGTGGACTGGACGTGCTGGAGGGTGCGGGCGGGGATTTTCCTTCGGAAGGTCCTCGGAAGGTCCCTGCCTGGAGATGATCCGGCTTATGCGGCTCTGGGTACCGTCGTCTTCGTCGTCGGCCTGAAGTAGCCAACAGTGCGACGTGCGTATTTTGATATTTATTTTTTTTGGCCCGTGAACTTATGTTTCACGCTTTTCGATGTGCCTTTTTTTGTGGGAGATTCGCATTCGCAAGGTTTTCGGTTCTCGAGTAAGCCATTAAGCCGTGTGTATGGTGCGTGGTATGTGTTCATGCAGCCGGTGGGCATAACACGTTCCAAGCTGGGGGTTTTGATCTACATTCTTTGCCAATAAGTTGTCACTGCATAGGGTGATGGTGAAAAACATTCACAATGTCATTTAAATATGTTTTCTCCTGGGCAGAGAATATTCATCTTAATTGAAAGTTTGCTGGCAATTCAGATCAGTTTGAAAGATAAGGAGCTTTTTTGTCGTTTGATTTTCTCAGCTCTGATCGCACTTGTTTTGGAAATCATTGAGCACAACCGTAGAAAACAACAATTAAAGTAGTAAGATTGAAGTAGAAAAACGAATGAAAATTATTTATGGTTTTCACTTGGCTTGATTGTATGCCATAGTGTAGGCAACACTATTACATTTATTACGCACCCTAACAACATTTTTACATGTATTGTTCAGTACAAAATCACACGTAGTTTGAAATATTTCATCTGTATGATCTGCTTGAGGAGAAAGTAATTATCAGTATCTGCATACAGTAAGAATGTCCTTCATGTGGTTTTTACGAGTAACATAATTTATTTTGACCGTATGTTTCGATGTCTTTTATACTATGTAACATGGTGCACAAATAGAATAGCTATTTGCTATTTCTACTTAATTATTAGCAAGATTTCGAAGAAGAATAATCAATCTATAAACTATTTTGGGATTTCATTCTCATAAACAGTGATGTAGATGTAGATATCGTTTATAATATTCTCAAATCAATTGTTTTGGAATCGATATCTCGTGCTATCATCTGGCCAAAAGACGACTTTTGTTGTTGTTAAATTGTACACAGAAAGTACGAAGCTGTCTATTGCAATCACCGATAGATGTAATCTACCTAATATAATCCATACCATCTAGATCAATGCCGCTGCAATTTTTGGACAATTCCCAAACAATTTTCTTAAGTAGTAATACCTCGTAAATGTGTCAGATAAACCTAAAACTAACATAATTAATTCATAGAGCTTTCGTTCCTAACGCTATGCTTCGATGAGAGCCTTGATCTTGAGCTGGATCAGCATTTCGGATATTTTGAAATAGATCTGACATGCATCGGTCCGAAAGTTCTTCTCGGGACGCCGCCGCCGCCACATCATTCCTACTAATGACGTGGACGATGACACGATGATAAGGTAGAAGCAGGTCGAGTGTCTCAAGCTTTACCACGCACCTAACCATCAGCTGCTCACATGTCACAGCTGCAATATTGCACCACTGCAGATGCACCACTCTCCATGGGTCCATGTTTTGCAGCCTTTTCGTGTAGCGCCCCCGTGTCATGATTGCATGATGCTCCCCGTGGGGTTTCATGGTGATTATCGCCAATTTTTTCCCTCATTTTCTCCACCATTTTCACCCCTCTTCAAAACGAGCTCAACCGTGTTGTACCGTGGCAGCTTCAACCGCGACCAACATGCGCTGCGCTACCATACCACCACTACTGCAGCTGTAGATGATGTTGTTGAGCTGTGTAGCTTCTCGGAACGGTCGATGCTAGCGCGCACCGAAAACGCACCGAACCTTATCCTAAGGTGTACGAGAGCGGGAAAGATCCGGCACACCGTTTGGGCATCTGCGGACGATGCGGATTCTGGTTTCTGCATGGATCGCCACCCTCCACGGATGTGTGATGGTGTGTGAAAGCGCCTCACCTCCGCGCAGCGAAAAAGCTTATCATTAACCGTACGGCTACTAGCCGTGCTCCGCAAGTGCTTCCTTCTGCATCAAAGGGTTCTTCGGTATTGCTTCTGCGGTGGTTCGTTCGGTTCTTTCGCTGCCGCCCCTCCTTTTGGAACTCTAGTACATACTCCTGCTGGCCATCGGATCGGAGCTCGAGGTAACTGGAGCTCAGGGCCGCCGCCGCCGCCATCGACGGTCGGTCGGTCGGTTCATGGATTCATCCGATCCTGTCGTGCGTAAAATACAAACTAATTACCGCTCAGGCGATGGAAGATGAGAAAAAGAAGGATGGGAAGAAGAAGCAGTAGCAAAAAATGCAGCCTAAGGCCCCATCCCTGCTCCAATACTTTCTCGGATGGAACCGTTTCCTTCATCGCCACTTCTCATACCACATGTGCGCTCGAGGGATCGAAGGGAGAAGAGGAAGAGGAGGAAAAAAGAAAATGTTTGCTCTTGGCTTGAGGCGTAGGAAAAGGGGATTGTGTTGTGTTGAGGGAAATCGAGTTACACATCCACACATCCACACATACACACACACACACACACACACACACACACACATCCGCCAGTAATTAACGTGGCCTCAAGTCAAACGAAGCTATTAGCAAGGCGAAGTCCTAGGATCAGCAAACAGTCCCAAGCACCAAGAAGCGCTTTTTTTTTTTTTTTTTTTTTTTTTTTACAAGTGTAGGGCGGGAAACCTTCATAGGCACCTAGGGGAGTACGAGAGTTCCCTTCGGTAGTGTGGGATTTTTACCCACTAAAACGCCCCTTCCAATGCCTTTAGCCCCCTTCGGTAGTACCTTGCGGCATCCTTCAAAGGGGAGGCTGGGCGGTAAACGCCCCATTCAACATCTACTTATGTTCTCGCAAATAGGTGTCTCACTGAGATTGCCCCTGGCTTTCTATCCTGGGCAACCGGTCTTCTTTTTGCCACTCGGAAAATAGTTTCCTCATCGCATGGCTGATGAACCTATTCACAGCATCGAAGGCAGCAGGGTTCTGACACATTCGTGTGACAATGTCATCTACCGAAAAGTCATCTCCAATGCTCCTCTTCAGCTCCTCTCTTGTGTCTGCGAACCTTGGGCAGACAACCAGAATGTGCTCTGGAGACTCCACAGTTCCTTGGCAGGCTGGGCAGTACGGTGTCTTGGTTCTGTTTATCCGGTGTAGATAATCCCTAAAATAACCGTTTCCTGAGAGGAATTGGGTTAAATAGAAATTAATCTCCCCGTGTTTTCTGGTCACCCATGGACCGATTTCTGGGATTAGGCGATGCGTCCATCGTCCGCTTTTGCCTGCGTCCCATTGACTTTGCCATTTCCGCATTGAATTTTGATGCCCATATCGACTGCCTGGAGTGTTTCTTCCAGCGTAGCGCTCGGTATCTTCCATGATCACTAAAGTGATTGGCATCATACCCGATATCACACACACTGCCTCTAGTGAGACGGTGCGGAATGCGCTCGCCACCCTGATCGCTAAGAGCCGGTGCACGCGGTCTAGAATCAGCCTGTTGCTGGGTTTTCTCAGTGCTACACCCCAGACTGGGCTTGCGTACCGTAGTGTAGATGACACTACAGTCGCCAGCAGTCTCTTCTTGGAGCCTGAAAGACCCCCTGATCTGTGTAGCATGCCAGTGAGAGCATTCAAAGAATTCCTCGCTTTGTCGCCGCATACTCGAGATGGTGCTTGAAGGTTAGCCTATCATCTAACATCACACCAAGATACTTTATTGCCTTCTGCGGCCGAACCACTAGACCACCGATCGTAACCGATGTCTCTTGGACGTGCTTACTAACAATCAGCATCTCGGTTTTGTTGTGTGCGACAACCAGGCCTCGACCCTTCATCCACCTGCTAACCGCTTCTACCGATCTTTCCACGTTCAATTTCACTTCCTCCAGGGACTGCCCGCAGACCGTCAGGACCATATCATCGGCGAAGCCAACGACCAAAGTCCCAACAGGCAGCCTCAGCCGCAGGACACCATCATACATCACGTTCCAGAGTGTTGGCCCTAGAACGGAGCCTTGTGGTACGCCTGCCGTAAGAGGCACTTCCTGTTGACCTGAATCAGTGTCGTAGATCAGTACTCGATCCTCGAAGTAGCTCCGAAGCATACGGCAAAGGTACTCTGGCACTTTCATGCTGCGCAGCGACCTTGCGATTGCCGTCCAACTGGCGTTGTTGAAGGCGTTCTGTACGTCAATGGTAATGATCGCACAGAATCCTCCACTTTTATTCGCAGTTTCTACCACTGTGCGAATGGCGTCAACAGTTGACCTTCTCTGGCGAAAACCAAACTGTCTACAGGATAGTCCCCGGTTACCCTCCGTGTACGGCGTCAGCCTGTTAAGGATCAGCCGTTCCAGAAGTTTACCCAGAGTGTCTATCAAGCAGATCGGCCTGTACGCCGAAGTGTCTCCAGGATTCTTGCCGGGCTTGGGCAGCAGGATAAGCTTCTGCCGCTTCCAGCAAACGGGAAAGCTACAATCATCCAGACATTTCTGCATTGTTTTCATGATAAGATCGGGACATACCTCTATAGCAGTTTTCAAAGCTATATTCGGGATGCCATCAGGCCCCGGAGCTTTGTTCGGCACCATACGCCTGGCCGCCTGCTGTAGTTCTCCGATCGTTATCTTTGGGCATTCCACTTGCTCCTCTTTGTTGTATGGCATTGAGGGCCACACACATAGCTGGTGTGCTGGAAATAGCTTGCTAACGATTGCTCGAAGTCTCTCAGGGCAAGTTTCTCGTGGAACGCTCCTACCTTTGAGTTTCTTCATAGCTAACCTATATGCTCCTCCCCTCCATAGGTCTAGCTCTGCCTCCCTGTTTAACTTACGAAGGCTCTCTTCCTTGCTAATAGCAATCCGTCTTTTCAGTGCTGACCGTGCAGCCTTATAGACGATTTGCTTCGATACCCTATCTGTTTCCAGCTTGGCACGTTGCATATCTCTCCTGGCATGGAGGCACTCTGCACGAAGATCGCTTAGCTCTTGGGACCACCAGTGCACCAAGAAGCGCTGTTAAAACCAAACGGAGCAACCATCTTCGATGGTGCTGGAAGTGAGCTGGCAAGATGGTTGGGTGGATGGGAAGTAGATGGATTGGAGAGAGAGATGATCATACAGTACCACCGCTTACCGATGGATATGAAATGGGCCTTTTGAAGTTCCTCCAATTGGAAACTGCCTCACATGTCACTCGCATGGAGTCGGTTTACGGATTGACGTAGACAGAAGAAAGAGGACCTTAGGCGTAGTTGTACCTAGAATAAGGTTGAATGAATATTTCATATATCAGAAATACTGAAGTGCATGTCTGTAGATGATCGACAACGAATCGGACTCTCAGATCAGTCAGTAGGAGTCAGGAGCAGCATTGGTTCTCTCCCGGGGGACGATACGACTTTAAACGTAGTAGCGGCAAGGTCCTTAAGCCCCTTTCCTTCAAGAACCATCGGTGCCTATGCTCCGAATGATGTAAATACCAACCATGCTCCTCCTAAAGGGGGAGTGTGATAAAAGATTCAAACTTATGACAGTGAAGCGACAACAGGGTATCGGATGGTACCCGGAACACAGAGGGACAGGGCACAAGCTAAGGGCCCCTTGAGGTGTGTTGAGAGTTTCATGTGCCCCTTTTGAGTGTGTGTGTGTGTGTGTGGTACAGTGCCTCCCGGAAAGAGGTCTGATCCCAACACTGACGTTACCGTTTTACAATTAATGGCAAGTTCGTGGCTCGATGGAAAGAGACCAACAGTAAAGTCGTCCCTTGCCTTGGGATTGGGATTCTGGGGGGTTTTTCAAGAATTCCTGAAAAGCTTTTCTCCAAATGTCTCAACCTCGACTGTCTGCTGCATGCCTCTGCCTCCGGCACACGGTCCGGTAATGGTTCCAAGGGCCATACCGAAAAGGGGTAGTAGTCGTCGTCATCGTCGCCGTCGTTGGTGTTGTCGTCGACCAAATAGCATCAAACAATCGTAACGATGTTCGGTACCGTAAGATTTCATAACATATTTAGTGACCCTTTCACCCTTCTTCCCTTCTACCCTTCTTCCCTTGTTCCTCTTGTCTGTCCCGTGGTTGCGTTTTATTTTTATCCAACGTACCCCAGGACCGTCGGTTGGTTTCTTGGGCGATACTCGTCTTGTGTCGTCCGTTCAGCCGTCCTGCGGTACCAGAATGTCAAAGCCATTGGTGGTGGTGGTGGTGGTGGCGGCAAAGGGACACAGGGACTCTGTGTGTGGGAAGGACCATCATTTTTTCACCTTAATATAATGTTTATGACATAAAAGCGTATGGTAAGCCTGTTTTTCTTTGACCTGCCCCCGGGTCTAACCAACCTCCGGGAACCTCCCTTCGATAACCACCGGACCATCACTCGCTTGCTAAGGGCTTTATCATCAGGACCGTAGCTGGATGCTGGTAGCTGGTGCTGACTGCTGGTTTGGCTGTGGTGGTGGTGGAAAGTATGAAATGGAATGCTATCTGTGGTGTTTCCTCTCTTTCCTCATCGGTGAGCTACTGGAACTGGAATGAGCCTAGTAGTAGTGGTAGTAGTAACAAAAGTAGCAAAAGAGCCGGAAGAAGGGAATGGGACGCACAAAAACCTCATCGCTACGATGTGCTACGATGGACAGTCGGACTCTCGGACCAGGGTTCCGGCGAGATGGAATTGTGACCAGATCGGGCTATAAAACTACCTAAATATGTTATAAATTTTTCATGATATTTCCGAACGCTCCCGGGCACACACACACACACACACACACGACACAAACCTTCCTTGGCGTGTTCCGTGTGGTGAAGGCCGGATTTGCTGGATCTGCCGGTTGGTGGTGACCATGTTACTTTTACCCCCTTCGGCCAGGCCACCAATTTTCACCAGCGTAACAGCAGGCCCATTTTGCTCGTCGTTCAAGAAAGAAAGACGCCCCGGGCGTTAAAGCATGGAAGAATGGTTTGTTCTGAACCGTCCGGGAACCACCGAGAGAGAGAGAGAACTGTTACTGATGTTGGGTTGTTGTGGAATGTAGTATACTTCTTGTATATGGAATCGTCATCGAGGCAGCAAGGCCGTCGCGTCGATTTTATGGTGTATAGGTGCTATTTGGTGAATTTCGAGATAATAACGTAGCTCATCTATACAGTCAGTGTCTTAGGGTTTCGTTTATGAAGGGATTCGGGAAAACAATAACAACACTTTTACGATCAGTTAATGTCGGGGGCTAGTGTCTGATGAAGCTAGATGCCAAATTTGGCTAGCTAGTACGCGTTAGGCAGCCAATTGGACATCTTTCTTTAGTCTGGGGGAAACTTATTTTCACTAGAAATGGGGCAGTGGCGTTCAACAATAAAGTAGAGTGTATGCTGATGCATTACACCAGTTAACTGCGGGTATGGCTAATGGTAAGAGTTTCTCTTCCTATTGAATATCGATATATGATTCCCAAGTGTGTCTTATATTGTTCTTAAGTCATAATGAAATGCATGATGGACTGCCGTGAAAGTTTTAAAAGCTAGATCGATGCAAAGGGGTTGCCTCAAATTGCTTTTAAATTTTCCAATACAGATCTTTATATAGAAATCTTTTGAATTGGTATGAGTGATTTAACTTCAAGCTTAACTCAACGGACGAGTATGTATTGCATGAAATAGAGCCATATTTCTCATAATCAAAGACACAATAACATTGACTCTCGCATAAATTTTCCGTGCGATTTGCCTAATAATCACTTTTACACAATGAGTGATCAGTAGAATGATTGCTTTACAAACTGCTGTTTAGAAAGATTACATTAAAAATGTAACTATTCATATTTTATGCATAGTTCTGTTCCGTCGGCTATTTCCATATGTATTTTCGCCAGATATGTATGTTTTCTGTCTCCGCATCGTGCAGTGGTAAGCGGTTTTTCCGGAAAAGCCCAATCTGGCTTTTACTATTTTTGGACGAGCTCAAACATTTGAAACATCCTGTCTACTAGTGGCTGGTGATTAAAACCCGTACACGGGACGGTTTGTCACAGATTGTAATGTATGCAACACGGGCCTGATGTTATGATTCCCACCCATTGGGTGCGCCGCTTCGGTGGCAAAACGACACGCCGACCAGCCAGCCCGACGAACGCTCGCCTTTTATATGTTGCACTCGCTCACAACGGGGACGGTTGGCGCGTATTCCATGCCCACGGCCTGGTCACCATCCCGGGTTCTCTCTTTTAATGATAAATATTCATTCGCATCACAACGCGAAAATCACAAAACCTTCTACTACTACTACTACTGCTACTGCTACTGTAGGTTGATGGTTTCCGCGCACATGTTGCTTTGGTGCGACCTCAGCAAAAACTTAGCTGCACCACGAACACACCTTGACCACCTCGGAGCGGTCGAGTGGTGAGGAATTCCCGGAATGTCCCCTACACACGCCTGTTGTTGCCTGAAAGATGGGGACAGTTTTGAGAATCGATGTGCGCGCATCTGTTCAGCTAAAGCAGTAGTGCAGCTGGATTTGGCATAAATTTGGTCATCCGCAGGCGAACGGAACGATTGAGTCCAGCGAGAGAGTAAGAGAGTGACAGAGAGATCCCCTTCCCTTCCCGGGGCAACATCCACTGCCTCGTCGGATGGTCGTGTACGGATGGTCAATTAATGAATAATCCTCATCTTTTTGCTGTTCGAGTCGCGACGAATCTCGCTCACCATCACACATCACCCACGGCAAAAGCGTGGCATGGCGCGGAGGTCGTTTGTAAATTTGCGTTGGCATATGCTGTCGGCGTCGGCGAGTTGTTTGACAGTTGGCTACATTCCCGCGGTTCCCGCACAGTACAGGGGCATTCCAGGGGCGCGCTGCTTGGGCGCTTTGTGCCTCCGAAACTGATGGTTTATGCAGGAGGTTCCGTGCAGGAGCTAGGCCGATGGACGGATGGATGGATACATGATGTTTGCTCAGGGTTTTTGGTTGGTCAATCGATGCTGCAACAGTGTAGATGCCGTGGGGGTTGTTGAGAGAAACTTTTCGTTTAGACTCCGCAATCTTTCGCAAATGATTTTCTTCTACTTTCTTTTTGTAAAATGTGTTAGTGTAAGCCAAACCCAAATTTTCTCCTACAATCCAAACTCTCAGCTCACAGGATAGAGGAGTTTAAGTACCTTCTCCGGTTACATTTATTGCAAAAGTTTGCACCAAAAGCCCCCTTTTTAATTCTAAAGCCAATTACTTACCCTCGAGAAACTGTTGCAGAAAGTTGGGGAGGGGTTTTCCTTTGGATTTTGGTTTTATTATCGAAGGTTTTGCACAACATGGTACTGCTACTAGGGCCAAGAACTGGTCAGGTCAAGAAAGTTGTCCAAAAACTCCTTAGTTTAACCGAGTCTCGGATCGAGAGTTCAACTATTCTAATCGAAATCCCGGCCCCAAATTCACATCTTTCCATTTTTCTTCTCTCTCCTTTCGTTGCAGGTAAGCGTCACCCGGGTACCCCATCAACTGTAGAGGACCTCTCGGGATCATCCTGGCCACTTACGGAAGTTCGCGTGTAGCGGCCAAGAAGTTGTACGTTGGACCCTTAACGTTGGTTCATCATCAAACGGGGTGTTGAAGACCGCACACCACATTGGCAGCAGCAGCAGCAGCGGCACGGTGGTAGGAGCGCTTTGTGGACCACCCTCTGTATCCTCAACCCTCTCTCTTTCTTTCTCTCTCTCTCTCTCTGTTTCCACTACTTCCGTAGCTGCCGCACCTTCTGACACCTGAACAACACCTTCTCTCGCTGCATTAGCCTGTTAAACATGTGTAGCTGCATTTCGAGTATCTTAATACCCTTTCTCGCTCTTTCAGCTCTTTCAGCTTCCTCTCTACAGTATCTGTCAGATTTCTTCTGCAACTCTGCATCTCTTTCTCGCATCTCTTCCTATGCATCTTACTACTCTTACTACACTATACTTATGACACTATCTTACCTCTCTAAGATACTTTCCTATGGTTACGAGGTTCTGTCTCAAGGTTCTTTCTATTTGTTGGCTTATGTTTTTGGTTTTGGTTTTTTCGCTCCAATTTTCCACTTCACTTTATCTGCTCTATTGGCATTGATATCAGTGCTAGTGTGGGATTGTAGAACAACATTTTGCGAACTTTTCCCCCCTAATCACCGGCCACCACCAGGAGCCTCCATTGGGCGGTCGGCGGTGCTTTGATATGAACGAGATTGCCCCTCGTGCTCGTGTTGTGATAGTGAAGTTTCTGCATATAATGATCGTTGCTAAAACCTAGCTATCAACCGTACGTGCGACGTGCATATCCCCTGGACATAGGGGATGAGGGTGCAATACAAAAGATAATCCACCAACCAACCGTAAGGGGGGATAAGAGGGGGCTGCAAATTGATCCATAATGTTCAACACGTTTAGTTGCGGTGTGCAATTGAAAGAGATTGAGCTTCAGATGTCTCTGTGTCTGTGTGTGTGTGTGTGACGCGCGGGGCATCCCTAATCTGGGATTGTTCTTCACGGACTGCACCATCCCCTTCGGGGGGCGGGGTGCCTGTTCTACTCCACGGGGGTGCAAATTTAACGAGGACATTTGCTGACGGCATGACTCTGGCTGGCTGGCTGTGTGCTCGTTCTGTAGTGGTGCACCTGTACACGTCAGCGACCAAAATGGCGGCCCCCCGGTTCCGGAAGCGGAAATGGATCTGGGCCCACAGTAGTAGCAGCGAACACAATGGATGGCAGCGACCTGAATCTCTGGCAGCCATCTTTCCGGCGGCTCGAAAGCCTGCGGTTTGAGCTGTGTCATCGTGTTGGCCTTCCTCTCTCGCTGTGTCTCTCTCTCTCTCTTCCTCTCTCTACACGCGTTTATAGCGCGCTGCTGTGTAAACGGACACTAAAATCGTTCATGTGGTAACGAGGCCACGGTATGGGGAAGGGAAGCAGGCCCGTTTGAGCACAAATGGTAACCCGCAGCAGCAGCAGCAGCAGCAGCAGTAGCAGAAGCACCAGCGTCATCATCATCATCGCGTATCGAGCGCAGAATACCGCGTATGCTGCTCGTGTAACTGTTGCTGAATGATCGTCATCGTCCTGTCGATGTCGTTGTCGTTGTCCTCGGCTCGGCACTCGGAGTGGTGGATGGAAGAACCCGCATGGAACCGCAGGAGTTTTCATTGATCCGGATTTCCATCACCGCTGCGCTGGCAAGAGTGGTTCCGTCATTTCGACTAGTTTCATGCGGCGTCCCCTCCTCTAATGACTCCTTCAAATTTGTTGGCGTTCGGTGAGAGTCACCGGGTGCCGATGGGTGCTTCAGTGATGCCCATTATCATTAGGGGGGGGGGGGGGGGGGGAACCTCAAAACGCTGTATAATGGCAGGTGGTGGTGGTTGTGGGTGGCTGGTCCCCCTCACTGAGATGATGATCAAACAGATCTCGCACAATCGCCAGATCAACAATCGCGTCCCCGATTCTGTTTGTATGTGTGGTCGTTATGTATGCTGTGTAGGCGCATAGTTGAAGTGTAGCTACGAGGACGAGGATGAGGAGGAGGAGGAGGGTGTTTCAAATGAAAATCCAGAATCCACACCACACGAGGGGAATGGAAATTGGAAATAATTATTTTCCGATTAGCTGGCATCGAACTATTCGTCCCCGTCCAAACCCCTTGGCATCTCAAAAGCCTCCCTTTATTGGCTCAACCTTTGAACGGTTGAATGACTGAGCGATGTTGATAATGATGGGATCAGCAGCAGCAGCAGCATCAGCAGCAGCAGCAGCATAACTATGTAACTGGACAACACGGTCCAGTCGATACGCATTTTGTCGCGTCCGCTGCTGATGGACGGAAATGAGAATGTGGTGAGCCGTTCTGTGGCGTAGTGGTGTGGACCGAGGGGACACAACGCGTGGAAAGCTAATAAATGGCCGACCCACCCCGATGCCCGATTAAAAGTGACCAAACCACCATTAGTTTGCATGTGTGCATAAGCGTATAACTCGATACGGGATGGTTCGATCACTTCGATTGCAGTCCTCGTGTGTGTGTGTGTGTTTCGCGGCTGGCTGTCGACGTGCACAAATGATGGGAAAATCAAAAGCAATGAATGTTTCGATTAATGTACCGCTTCCTGCCCGCCACGCCATTAATGATGTCGAACATGGCGGTGGTAGCAGCAGCGACAGAGGGTTGCGTTAATCGTGCCAATTTTCAGCAACGCTAACGCACATTAATGGGATTGCAATGGGAGGAAGGTGGCCAATGAGCTGTTCGAGTGTTCGTGGTGGGGGATAGATTGACAGAACACAACGCTGGGCTGGGGCAGCAGCTCTTTTGGTTGTTGTTTTTTTATCATAAGCTTCATTGGCGGGAACTTTAAACATTATGATTTTAGTCTTTTTTCTCCTCTCTCTGTAGCTCTCTCTCTGTTTTTTTCTCTCTCTCGCTCTCTCTCTTTCGCTTTGTCTCTCTCTCTCTCTCTCTCTCTCTCTCTCTGCATCTCTCTTTACTTCTCTCAGTCTGTCTCTCTCCTCTAGTGTTTAGTATATCATGCTGTGTTGAAGTGATAGCCGTTGAATCCTTTCCTTAACCTCGTCTTTTAGTCGCTTCTCGATAAGCTGTTCTATTTTTTCCTATTGTACAAACAATTTTCTCTCTCTCTCTCTCTCTCTCTCTCTCTCTCTCTTTATCTCTGCCTCGTTATACCGTTACCTCTACTTATATTTGATTAACTTTAGCACACTGCCTACTTCGCTATGCCCTTCTTCTGTCTTTCTTTGCCCATAGTGTTTTGCTTTACCTTTGGCTTCACCTCTCTGGCGGTAGTCACTGCGTTTTTCTATCTGTGTCCTCTGTGAATCTCCCACTTTCTCTCTCTCTCTCTCTCTCTCCTCCACTGAAACTACCTTTCCACTTGAAGCCACCTATAACACGTCCGCGCCCGCGGTCCGCAGCGACGACACATTCCGGCGCCTTGATAGCGTTTGTTTTTCAACCCAGCCCTTTTTCTCTCGTTTCTCGTTTTAGCGGGGCCTTAATCTTTTCGAGGTAAGACACACACACACAGATACCCACCCAGAACGTTAAATATTCGTTTGGAGAGAAAGAGTGATACATTATTTTTGTCTGAAATTCAATATTTTATTAGAGATGTTCTGGATTGTACCGATATCTGGTGAGAAAAATCGTTGGTCTGTTGGTTTCGAATTTTCATAGTACTCTAGTATCGATCTGCATAATATTATCTACATCCCAAGTCCTTATCGCTTAAGAAGTTTGAAAAAAAAACCAAAAAGTGGTGCGTCTGGATTACATGTTCTCGATGCATTACAATATCTTATCAAAATTCAGAACAGCACAACTCTTTTGGTGACCAATTCTGGCCTTTTTTCTCAATCTCTAGCTTCAAATGGTCAAGTTGCAGACTGTACAGATCCAGATGTAGTGCTTGACCATACCGAAGCAACTCGTGATACTAGATTCCTATACCCGGTTTATTCTATAGTATCTTTAGCCCTATGCGATGCTACGAGCACTGACTTGTCGCTTTATTTCGATAATTTCTTCAGTTTTTTCCCCATTTTTCATGACCAGACTGGGGCAGAGGTACATTAAAAAGGTCTCAACGAATAAATGATGGCACAAACTGTTGCAGTATCGACACCATTGTATTTCTGATTTATATTTTGCCCTTATAACAGCACAAATTGAAATGTCTGATCCATTTTTCTTACATTGCCTTCCATTTACGAACACCCTGTAACTTAAAAATGATTGGAACAAACCTGTAATTCAAAAACGCTTTGAACAAACAGCAAACAGCAACAGTCCCTTCACCCTGATGGCGAGCATTAGCTTTAAATTGTTTTAAATTAACTTTGCACGATATCGATCTCCACAATCATCTACGGGGAAGGTAATCGATTTCATTTTCATTTCCCAAACCGAAACCTTGTTTGTTTCCGTTGTTTTCCATTGTTTTTTTAGGCGATAATCATTCCCATAAATGTGGCCTTCACCGGACATCACTTCACCCCGTTGCCACTTTTGCGCGTTTTTTGTTTTTTAGCGATTCAATCAATCGTTTAGAGTTTTCTCCCCCTTTGTCTGCCCAGTTCATCGCTAATCATGCCAACCGTTCCCTTCTTCTACCACTCCCCTCCCAATGCCCAGCGAACACTCTGACAGAACTGGCACAAAATTGGCTCCAAAAACCTGGTGGCTGATGGACCCGGGAATCGGTTTTTGGGCATGATTGAGCCACACCGGCGGCGACGGTTCTTCGACGAATGGCCAATCAAACTTGGATGGCGCGGAAAACCGCAGGATGGCGCAAATTTCCAACTTTCCCACCGAGCGCGCGCGTGCACCGTTTGCGTCTTTATCCGCGTCCCGTTGGCGGGTCCATAACTCGCACGCGGTGGACGAACGAATTTCTCATTCAAATTTTGGGCGCCGGCGACGTCGTTTGACCGAAAGTTTGGGTGACTGGGTTGACGGTGCGGTCTCGATGGCGCGGCGTCATGTTTTATTTATGAAGCAAATTGATTTCTCGCTCGATCGCTCGCTTCGGTGAGCGCTCGTTTGTTGTTGTTGTTGTTTTATCGGCTCCTGGTTAGCCGCCGGTGAGAAAAAGGGAAGCGAACGCTTTGGGGCATTCCTTGGCCCGGTTTAACGCTGTTGCTCCTGCGGCAATTCCGCGCAAAATGGTTGGTAACATTCCGACTTAACTAGTTTAGCCTAGACATAATCATCATCGGCGGCAGCAGGAAGTGCGATCGATCGCGTGAAATGCGGCGATTGTGGTCGCCATTTGCACAAAGATTTGCCTTTTAATTATGAGAAACATTATCAAATGCTTGCGCGCACTTATCGTAACGAGAGGTGAGCGAGATAGAGAGACAGAAAAGAACAAAAGGAGAAGGAAAAATAAAAGAATCCTTGTCCGTGACACCTTTTTCCATAAATTACACTTTGCTGACGCGGCGTTCGTCCTTCACGATAGGTGTTTCCTCGGTATCGCCGCATCCATCGGGCGCGGTCCACTAGAGACAGAGACAGTGCCAGTCAGTGCCAGTCAGTGCCAGGGCTGTTATCACAGTCGATGGTTCTCCCGAGTCACATTTCCATATCAATTAGAATGAAAAATTATTATTTTCTGTCTCGCAAAACCCATCAGTGTGCTCTCGGTGCTGTGTGACTGCTGGCTTGTTGGCTGTTCGTTGGCCGGCTGGCGGAACAGATGTCACGGTGGTTCTCGGTGTAACTGAAGAGGGTGGGGGACTCTTTAGTCGCGCAAAAGCAGCAAAAGAGCGGTGGTGACGTTGAAGTGAGAGAATGTCACCTCGAGTGTCGCGCTCCAAAGTCCTTAGCGTAATCAAGCAGAAAGGAACACCAGCGCCACCTACCCCTCAATGGATTGCACGTTATTTAGAAATGAGCGCATTTGGCGCTCGTCAAAATCCCGAGAAACTAGAGCAATTTGCATTTGCAAACAATTAATGTTGATTAAAGTTGATAAAGTAATGAATTGATTGGTAAAAGCACCCTCAGCCCATTGTTCACACATAGTGTGTGTGTGTGTGTGTTAACGAGGCATCACACCCGGGGGGCAGTGATGTGCAAGTGGGAGGGCGAGTACGTTCCTTCAGCATTATTCTGCGTCATTCCTTTCTGGCTGTTCGTGGCCTTTTCCAGAGCATCTCGAGCATCTCGAATATGGCGCCCAGTGTACAAAAGCACAGCATGGCGCCTTCTGCCGCTCGCTTCATTATGCCAACGGCAAAAACGAGAGGTGGTAGCGAGGAAAAGGAAGAGGAAAAGGAGTAGGTGGTTGCAAAGTTTTGATTAATGAAACGTGTAATGATAGCGCGCGTTTAGTCAGTCCGCGAGTTGAGAAGAACTGTTCTGGACTTCTGGTGCCCGGGGAAGCGCATTGCCTGGGGGAGTCGAGGTGCTCGGAGTTGAGCTCTCTACCAACTGGAACACCAGTCTGGCCGGGTTCGTCAATCAAAACCCCATTTTGTTGCACTGCACCGAGCACACACACCCCACACGAGTGACCCACATTATATTGCGAAAAGGGGAAGCATTGCGGTAGTGCAAAATCTTCCATTTTTGAAGCCAACATTTAAATTCGAAGTCGCACGTGCCTGTTTAGGGTGTTCCGAGGGCCCCGGAATCGATTTGAGGAATAGAAAATCCTCTTAAAATAACAAAACAAATTAGCTTCTTACTGGCGGTGCGAGAAATGGTCTAAACGGGGAGGATACTGGAGCTTATTTCCCGTATTTCCGGTCCGGAAGGATCCGGTTGTTCGGTTTCGTTTCGTAGCTAGACCCCTTTTACAGACTGGTTAGATCGATAGAGAGAAAGAGAGACAGAGAGAAATATATATAGCTAGCTCGTCTTTGCCTAAAAGGTAACACAACAGGATGAACGGGGTAACGGTTCGGTGGAAGGAGAAGCAAAGAATCTTCATCATTCGAACAAAAACCCGACCAAATATTGATTCAAATCGTCTTAAGCATCGACATTTTCTGTTGCGTCACTACTTATGCTGATGCTGGTGCCAGTGGTGGTGGTAATCACGCGCACAAAATAGACAGAACCTCACTTCAGGATCGGGTTAAAGCCTTCATTCATCCTGGCGGTGGGGAGCTTAGTGCCGAGTGTGTGTGTGTGTGTGTCGTCGATTCATTCCGGGTAATAGGATGCCGTATTAGTCTAAGCTGCCACGATGAAGATCCTCGAGGCTGTTCGGCAGGTCTGGTGTCTCTGCAAGAAATCAAACACACACACACCTCGCCAGCCTCTAGAAAGTGGGTATTTGTATGTCGCACTGTCCCTCCCCCAAATTTCCCTAGCAGAGGACGACGACGGTGACGATTTAAGAGCAGGGGAAGGCACCGAGTATCATGTTCCGACGACGACGGTGCTCGTGGAACGCACCTTTTACACATGTTTTCCATGACAATTCCCCCCTGGATCCGTCGTTTGTGTCGAAGGGAGAAGGGAGATATCATGCAACAGGGGCATGAATTTTCATGAATCATAAAATTAGCATAGAAAGGGTAGTGGGTGGAGGCAGCCAATCCTGGTCGATTCCAATCCTTCTGTGGAAGAGTCTTACGGGCGGTTGAATAGACTTGGCGCCTGTGGCGCCTCTCGAATTTCCTATAATCGGACTACTAGCACAAGAGGACGGGAGGCAGAAGCCTCGATGATGGTGATGTTTGATCAGTAATTCCTTGTGTTTTCCACAGTTCCAGGAGTTTTACGGGAGACGCAAAGCAGCATTTAGTGTGTCACCGTCGTAGCATTTGAATGATGGTGATTTCCGGTCGGTCGGTCGGTATTTGCCTAGCCTATCAGCATGGGAGGGGCGATCCAATCACAGAACAGGGAACGCTTTACGCTTCTTCCATACGTTGATGATTGCATGATTGGGAGTAAAAGGCGGAACCCATAAAACTGATCCGTACTGTTGCTACTGCCTCTGCTGCTGCTGCTGCTGATCCGTGAAAGACAATTGTAAATATTATAAAACCAATCCATTTCCCATCGATCGCGAGTGTTTCTTCTCTTTCTCTTTCTCTTTTCCTGTCTGTCTTTCTCTTTCGATGCTGCATCGGGCAGCTTCTTGTCTTATCCGCTGGCGTATGTGTTTGCCCCGTCACCGACCATCGATCCATATCTGTCTTAGTGTGTGTCTGTGTGTGCTATTGGTGTATTTGCACACCCACGAGGCAACTTGCGGGGCGCCTCTAGTGTCCCGGTGCTGTTTGATAGCGATATCACGCGAGCGTCACAAGGACTTTCCACGGAAAGGTTTGTCGTCGTCTTACGTTTTCTTCTTTAGAAGATGAAGAAACGGGATTTCAATTCATACCAATGGCCCCCCAGTGGTGGTACCCTTAGCCGTCAAGCCATCTTCAAGCTGCTGGGCTAGTCCTCTGTGCTGTGCTCTGCTCCTGCTGTCAACCTAACGGGGGAAAACCCGAGCGAACCAATATCACAATTCAAACATTTGTTTGATGGAATAGTAAAGGCAAAGCCAACGCGGCCACGGTTACGATATGTTAAACCCGTGTTGCCTTCTCCATGCTTCAATTGAGCCGTCTCCTTCGGTTGTCTGCATCTTCTGGTTGGAATCCATAATTCCTTCCGGTACCCCTCTGCCCAACGCTCTTCCAGAGTTAAGCTTACCTTCGGTGCCGGAACTCATTGTAATGGTAAGCCGCTAGCACTAGGAGAATCCCTTGCTGAGCCAGCATTACTATCGCACTATAACGCAGCATGGATGGGTGTCGTCAGGCCCAGGCTGGAGGATATCCGGTTCTCGGCTGCTCGGTGCACGATTGCAACTGGCCATTGGGTCCAGAAATCGAGGCGGGATATCGATGGTTCCCTCGGACCGAATGTCCACAAGGTGTCTGCCTTGACCAAAGGACCACGATGTGCGCGAGATAGTGTGTCACACATACATACCGTCTGGCTGGCTGGCAGCACACAAAAGCCTTCCTTTTTGCTGCAGCTTTTCTCCTTCCGGTGCCGCCCGCTCCGTGAGGATATCAATAACGTACGTTGCGCGTGTTGCGATTGGAAAATCAATTGCTGACAACATTATCCGAATGTGTCTCGGTGGGAAAATCCGGTTACGAGACGTCGGGGGGAAAATGATGCTTTTTGAGATACGTACCCCCCACCGGATGTATCGATACTCGGATATCCAAAAGAGGGATATCCTCACGCCAACGCCTCGTATGCCGCAGCAAGATGTGCAAAAAAAGGCCCCCTCATTGGTTCCCTCTCCCGTTTTTTTTCCTTTATGTTTATTTTATTGCAATTTTCCTTAACCGCGTTCGAATCGAACGCTCGAACGCTTTTCCAACTTTCGAACTTGAGGTCGCGCGCTGTTGAGGAGAAGCCTTCGTCGTCGTTCTCCTTCTTCTCCTTGGGATGTATAGGATCGAGGAGCCAGTTATTGAAATGCGTGTGTTTGTACTTTAGCCAAAAACGGGGCCGCTCGAGATGAAAGTGTCTCCGGAAGGCTCTTCCACTCCGCTCAACGGTGACACCGCCATCGTCCATACACACACACGGCAATTGCCTGCCATCGTCCTGAAGGCTTCTCATGCCTCATGTTTACCCAAGGCCGTTATCATCGGTGACGACGCGGACGATGATGGGCGTTGTTTTGGCTGATTCCTTGGGGGCGGCGCGATGGGGACCCAAATCAAACAAATCCCGCCAGCAAGGGCGGCGGCATCATCAATGATGGAAAGTGGTTTTCGACTCGCGTGCGTGCGTGCGTGCGCGAAAAACGCGGAAAAGCTTTTATGCCCTTGACAAAAGGTGTGCTAGTAGGTTCTCGGTGTTGTTGTTACTGTTTGTTGTTGGCGTTGTTGGAAGGTTTCTTGTAGGTGCGCGGCATCACCAGCACCACCACCTAAGCATCACGGCTTCAAACTCTGAAGCCCATTGTCTTGATGCCGTTTGATGCTCGGTTAATGTGTCTGCGAAGAGGCCACCTCTTCGGATGTGCTGAAAGGGGTGCGTGTGCGTGGCGGTGATTGTGCGTTAACAGGAGAAATGAATTCCAATTCTAAGGGAGAGGGTGCTCAGGTGATGCTGGAGCTTCTCTGGAGCCACTCTGTTCCTCCGTGGAGTGTGCCATTTTGGTGACGAATAATAATAGAGCCAGCACAGCAAAGTTAAACAATAAATGAGGCACCGACATGGATTAGCTCTCTTGGGACTCCTTCGTATTGCTTGTCTCTTGATTTGAGCTTCTTCGCATCGTGTCTTGCCGTGTGTGTGTGTGTGCTGGAATGATGCAGATGATTCTGGCTGTAAATCAATTAGAAATAAGCTCCACTGTTTCCAGCCATTCCCGGATAAGGAGTAGTTGACATCCAGTTAAAGCAGAAGCTGATGCTTCTGGAGCTGGAGTTTCGGAAAGAATGCTGGCCACCGGTCCGGTTTATCGGAGCGCACGCTGCACGCACACGAGCATAACCACATTTTCTACAACCCGGATGAACAGTAGGATAAGCGACAGGACTTCCTGTGGAGACTTCCACATCGGCATCTCGCACTTCGTGACTAGATGAGCTTCTCTTGAAGGACCTCTTGAAGAGCTTCAAGAGCTTCTCTTGAAGGACCGCTTCTCGCCGTCGCCTGTCGATGCTGGTAGCCCAAAATGAAGGGCCGAAAAAGGAACATCAAACGGACAGGGACCAACAACCGACCGGCATGGAAATCATATTTTTGGATGTCCGTGGGGCTCACTGCACCGTACCCCGATGATAAGGCCTCGCTCTCTTTCTGTCTTCTTATGGTGTATGTGGTCCCGGTACGCTGAGCATGGCCGTTCCGTGCCAGTTCGGCCACAGGGATTTCAGTGTGTCAGTGTGCATCCGTCGTTTTCCTCGTTGTTGTTGTTAACTGCGCGTGGTGTGTCCATCATCATCGGTCGCTAGAAACGGCTTTGGTGTCCCAAAAGTCCCGCGACGATTTCTTTTTCGCTGAACATCGCAATGCCGCCGCTTCTATACATATTTATCCCTTTATTCCACACCCTTGGGGGTGAGGATAGCGAAAAGATAAAAGAACTCCTCCGGTCCGGGCGGTTCCACCGGACCGAATGGTCGCGGTTGGCCGGAGGTGACAAATCCGACGTCGACGACAAAGCATGGAAGCCACGAGAAAAGCTTCTCGTCCTATCCCGTCCTGTCCATTATCGTCGCGCATGATGAAGGTAAAAACCAAAGAGAAAAAAGGGGGAGAAAGTCAGGACCTAAGAGCAGAGCCGAAAGCAGCGAGAGAGAGAGAGAGAGAGAGACGTTAAAGGAAACTCAGAATCGGCGGCCAGAGGAAGGTTAGCTGTTAATCGTTAAGAACAAGCGACTCGCTAATTCTCGCGTGTGTTCCGCGTTCCCAATCTCGCCTCCGGTTGGCAGAGTGGATGGCAAAATATGTTAATCGCCCTGACCGGTGGTTTGGGAGGCAGGACAGTTGCTCCGTTGATCCTTGGCATGGCACTGGCCAAGCACTAATAGCTATGACGCTGATGATGGTGATGATGCTGGTGATGATGGTGGTGAGGTCTCGGACCTCATGTGACCCCTCCACCCTATGAGAAGATCCGCCGGTCATGGAAATCCCTTGACACCGGAAATGGAGAGGACCCAAAATGGCAGCAGCAGCAGCAGCAGCAGCAGCAAAAAAAAAAGCTAAAAAGAAAAACGTATTCCAAACGAAGCATCCATCCGGTGGAGGTCCCTGTCCCCGATTACATGATGAACGGTGCGCCCCATGTGTGTGTGTGTGTGTGACGAGGGCACTGGCGACACAGACAAGGCAGAGACAGATGGACAGAGGTCAGAACCGGATGGATGGATGGGATGGATGGAAAAGCCCGCTCGTGTGCTCTAGGATTCTGTGTCCTCTGTCCGTTTCGGTTCCGGTGTGCCAATGGAGCAGCGCCCGTGTGTGTGTGTGTTTGGGAGCTAGAAGGACACCATTTTCCAACGTCCTACCGTCAGCATGTTTGTGCACGGCTCGTCGAAAGGTTGGAGCAACGCCTTGACTCTCGGCAACCTTCCCTTGGCCAGGGTCTCTGCTCTGCTCTTCCCTTTTCATAGTGCTCCGGGGGAGCATTTACGGCTTGGAGAGGGATTTGTCGAGGTTATGTAACGACGAGCTGTGTGTGTGTGTGCCAGGTAGCTCTCGCTGATGGCCGATGGATGCCTGGGGATGCTTTTCTTTGTTTCCGTCACCTCGATTATTCATATGCATATCAGCGTGCCGGTTCTTCGGCCGTCGCCGCCTGCCCTTGTGTGCGCGGGTCCCTTGGGACAGGTGGAGACGACACCGGGGGCGTCGTTCTGTCACGAAACGTCCTCGAGACCACCAACCAACGTCGAGTGAAGGGCTTGGCTAGGGCCTACACACTAAAAAAGCCGTCCAGCCAGCACCAAAAAGGATGGCTAAATGGCTAATGGAAAATGCATAACTGCCAGCGTGCCCGGTTTTAGTGGGCTAGACGGCCATCCTCCTCGGCTGCTGACTGGCTGACTGACGGATGATGAAGGGTGCGAACGCCCACCATGGCCACGGTCGAACGGTCGGAAGGGGATGCTTTAAGTGCCGTGGATAGAATAAGATGCGTATCCTTCGGGTTTTGTTTTTTTTTTGTGTTTTGGTCCGGTGCCCTTTGGTGCGGATTCCTTTCCATCCTTTCCTCGCGCTCACGCTTATCATCGGACGTTATCTCGGTTTTTGGGGTTGATGGGTGGGTTGGTTGCTGCCTGCCGCTAAATGGGACTCAGCGAGCAGCGAGCGGAAATCTGTGCCAAATGTGTAGGAGTCCGGGGTGCTGCTGGGTTCGTGTGACCGCTGTTCGCACATGATTCTTCACGTGGAAAGGGAGAGGGAGTGCGAACGTGCAGCAGCGTAACGCCACCGAAGGAAAGTAGCTTAACGCTGCAAATCCCGAATTTGTTGGACACGTGCCCAGGGGATTTGTAGTGTACCTCCTTACGGCAATGGTGGTCGTAGTGCGGACGACTGCTTTTGGGGTTTTCTTTAAGAAGAATCATAATTTTTGGTGAAAAGAAAAGGAAGTGAGCTTCGGGTGTTTCTAGTGCTTCAGTTAAGGGAATATTTGCGCTAATCGATTCGGTAGAGCGACTTCCTCTTGAGTGCCGACGGTATGTTTTGATGTTCAATGATTGTTGTCGCATTGCTTTTCGGAGAAAAGCTCATGAAATTTATTGTTACATAGTTTGAACACATTATAAGAGAGAACTCATGATTTAAAGAACTGTTTTTTTTAATGTTTTCCAAATGTTTGCATGTTTTCCTCAGCGCACTATATCATCTATTGTTTATTTGTTTCTTGTGTCGTTATCAGTGTAGTTGACTTATGGATATTATACGAATAGCCTACGTCTCTATTCTATTGGACAAACTTTTAAATAACATTGTGCCTACATTTTGTAACAATCGATGCAAAGCCGATAAATATTCAATAATTTGAAAATCTGTAGAACTCGAGCATGACTCAGTGCTGCTTAAAACACTAAAATGGTTCACTAAATATTACACTGAGATTTCTACATCGATATCGAGTATATCTTTGAAACTAAACTGCGTCGGTTCTTACTGTATCGTGAAAACATTATCTTTGCATCGTTTTCTGAAATTCTAAGCGTGCTTATCGCGAATATCACTATAATGTCACGTAAATAATGTTCGCAAAAATTTTAAAATTTAATATCCACGACTGTATCAAGAAATGTATGTTTCTCGTGAAAAAAAAAATGGTACCTCATGCTTTTAGTTTAAAGAACTTGTACATCTGTGGATACGGCACCTGGGTACGAATGGTGTCGCTTAGTTCTTAATGCTTCTCTGAAATGAATGCAGTCATGCAGCACCCAACATGCTGCTATTCCATTCGTGGTGTAAAATTAATCTTGGTGGTGTTATCAAAAATGTAATCGCCATAAAGTACTAGATTTAGTTTACATTATCCCTTATTTTACATTTTTTTTCGTTTTACAAACAGATGGAATACTAAGTCGTAAGAACCGACGGAAGATCCCTTTATCTATCATGTTTATAGAAGGAACGTTTGAAAATAATTTGTCGTTCAGAATAACACCTGTTTTGCCTTTTGTTTATCGGCTACGTTGCTTTGTATTTTACATTGATTTAAAATTTATTGTTTTTTTGGTTCCGATTTACGCGATAAATGATCGTTCAGTGAAGTAACTCAATAATGCTTTCACGATTTACGCTTTACAGTTTCTTTATCTATGTCATTAAACGTTAGTCACAACTCGGAGAACAGTCACTTGCACGCTTTCCGTACCGACGGTAAACTGTTCATGATCGTGCCCGTTGCGCTTTTGACTTGGATGTCGCCAAATATTTAACTAAATTTGTGTTTACCAAACGAACAAAAATCAATTAAGTCAGATTAGAGTAAAAATATGCGACGAACACTTGCGACGAAATGTCGAAAAAAAAGGTACATAATCATTCCAACTATTCGTTAGGATCCACTCGTTTCCATTGTCGTCGTACAAATCACCGAGCCAGCCAGAGCCACAGAGCCAGGTTTGCAACAGGCGAGTGGCGCGCTGGGCCACAAAAAAGCCTCCCTCCTCTCCGAAAGCGCAACAGTTTCGAGCGATAAGCTGTTGCTTCAGCACAGCGCGCAGGAGGCTGTTGCCTTCTCCCCTTCCTTCAATTAGCTCAATCGTGTGTCACGAGCCTGAACTTGGTGAGGTCGGAGCCAACGTCACGTCGCAGGAAGCAACAGTATGTTCGCTTGTTGCTCTTCGGAGTCGCTTGTTGCTCCGTGGCAAGGACACCCTCGCGATGCCGCTGAAAGCTCGTCCTGAGTGGAGCTCAAGTGTGGGGGTTTTTTGGTGTTAACCTGTTGTTCGCGGTGACGCAGTGAGATGTTGCAGGCGAAAGCTTTCCATCCGAGGAGACACTTCCCCTCCGGCGAAAGCTTCACGTGTGACATCCTGTTGCGGATGATGTCATGATGATGCAGGGCAGGTTGATAGCGATAAGGGGTGGTGGTGCGCACCCCAGCCCCAGCCTTTCTCTCTAACACTCACGATGACGACAATGATGATGATGGTGATGATGATGGGGTTGCTTTTACAAACGGCCGTTGTCCTTTTCTGACACCGAATCACGGACGGCACGGAACGGTTCGGTTCGCGGTTCGGTTCACGGTTCGTCGTCGTCGGTTCTATCTATCCGATGCCGGGACGGAACGGACGGAAAAAAAGGAATCCGAAGTTCTGGTCCGAGCTTGCTCCTGGTGCTATTGGTTCGGTTTCGGCTAGAACCGAACAGAATGTGGTTCAACGTTCGCACCCGGATGGAACCAACATTACATGACTTCGGGACGGTACAGGTGTGCTGAGCTACAAGTGTTTGTAAGCTAAGGTTGTGGTGCTGTTGGATGAGTTTTCACCTGGCATCGGGTGACCAGAGATTAAATTAGCGGTTGAATTCGATTTAAAATGTAAATCTTGTGTCAAGATGACAAAATATTTATAACAAAGGCCTTGTCTTAAGTAATTACGTACACTTTGCGAATGTAGCGCGATGATATAGTGTAGCAACAGCATAATTTGGGAATACTCATCGTTATCATCGTTATCGTTGGCACACTTTGACCATTTTTAGGATCATATTTGGGGCATTGGTCTATGATCTGCTTCTCCTCATTCTTATCCTCGTTAAGAGCGTGAATGTTGAAATTCCAACATTGAGGTATAGATACCTTGCTATTGAGGTCCTTTTGACGATCAAACAGATTGTCCAGACCGGTCTACGACTCATGTATCCAAATCCAAGATCCCCGACTGTACCAGACAGACTTACCTGCTCCATTCTAACGCTGAGCGTGAGGATATACGAGCTCCTCCTGTTCCAGGCGCTCCATGATCATAACTGCTGATCGCGCAAAATATTTACTAAAGGGGAGTGCTTCCTGGGAGTGTTCTCCAGGCTCGTGAGTGCCGTTTGCGTCCATCTACCTGTGTCCATGTACCTGCACGCGTGCGTCCGTGCGTGCGTGCATGGTCCTGTTGCTGGACGCATCATCGGGTACATAAGATGTATTATTCATGACCAGCCGGTGTAATATGTGCCAGAACTCGCTTCCCCCCCCCCCTCCTCTCCACCATACCAGGCCGGCCACCACTCATCATCATCGTCATCAGCAGCAGCGTCATCGACGTGGCAAGCGCAAGTGCTATGTTGCGGTTGTCTGTCTCTCTCTTTCTCTCTCTCTCTCTCTCTCTCTCTCTCTCTCTCTCTCTCGTTCACTCGCTTTAAAACACCATCCGATACTACCTCACGCAACATACAGAGCCAGTAAAAGGCTGCGTTCTTGCGACGACCGGAATCACCTGAGGGGCTGTCCGGTGGGTGGTTGGGTGGAGGGTTGATGTCTAGAGTCGGCGCACTTCCACACACACGACGGGCGTTCTGTGCTGCGTTGCGTTTCCCACACGCACGCACACTCTCTCGGTCCCTTTCTTTCGTTCTCTGTTTCTTGTTCACTTTTTATCATTTTCCTGTTCTCGCTCCCTCTCGCACACGCCTTGGAGTCTTCCCTAACTTGGAAAGGAGGGGTTCGGAGGGGGGGTGGTTGGGGTGGAGGGCAGCGAGAATAGAATCTTGTTCGCTATGCTGCTGCTGGTGCCATCCTTTTCGTGTTCGCTCTTCACTCGTGCGCTCGCTCTCGCACGAACGAACCATCAGTGTGCGATACGGCGCGTCATCATCATCAACCATCATTAACCATCATCCAGTCAGCCCCAACGCTGACAGTAGGGGGCTGCCGCCATCTCTTTTCGGGATGATGCTCCCGACCTCCCGAGCATCATCATCATCATCATCCGACGACGACGACAGTGGGACGACCGCAACCGAGTCCGCGACTTCGTGACTCGACGGTTCGTCGTCGAATCTCGGGTTCTTCGTTCTGGCGCTCCTGCCGGCACCGTCGTCGTCGTCGTCGTCGTGGCAGCTTCGTAAGCGGCTCGCCTAGCGGTCGGCCTCGCTCGCGCCTCGCCTCGTTCGCTCGCTCGTTCGCTCGCTCGCAGCGCGCCCATATCGCGCCCATATCGTTTATGTATTTATGTTGGTTGCGTATGCCGCGGCCGAGTTTTGTTATTACCTCGTCCAAAAACCAGTCGATTTTGATTTCAGTCTTCATACAGTCTTCGCTTTAACCCGTTCCAAAAATCTATCCGCCGCTCTCACAGTTATCAGTAAGCCTACTACTACACCACCAGCAACAGCATCAGCATTAGTAGCATCATCAGCAACAGTAGTAGTAGTAGCAGCAGTAGTACCCACCGCCATCCCATTATTGCGCTCAACGCAACATTCCAAACTATCGGTTTACTGCTGTTTGAACTCCGTTTGGTCAGCTCTAGGCAGGACACTTAGTAGGAACAAATCGCGTTTACGGACAGTCCATAGTCATAAGACTTTAAGTGCTGAGCCAGCTCTCAGCTGACCAGTGTGCGCTAGTGTTCACAAGTGCATTGTGTGTGTGTGTGTGTGTTTGAGTTCGAGGTGTTGTGATAATCGATCCTAGATGCGCCGAGCAGGAGACAGATAGACAGACAGAGAGGCGCGATCGGGATCGCGGACCTGGTTGTGGGGATGTGAGTCCTGTTGTGATCCCGCGAGGCTTTGGTCTTCGTTTTGCGACAAACTTCTGAGGTGCGATCTTCTGACCTTGATCGTGATCTTGATCAACCAGCCCTTCGCTCTGAGTGTATGTGTGTGAGCGATTGGGGCACTTTTCCATTTTCATGCTATGCTTGATGTGCAGACTTTGGAGGTCTGCAGTCTGAGCGATCATATAGGTAGCCCTTCTGAGGTTGCTTTCCATCGACTTTCTGCTTGAACTCTCGGTAGCAGGAAATGCATAGAGAACACAGATAGAGATAGAAAGGGAGAGAGAGAAGCTAGAGCTTGAAGATCGAGAAACTTCCCCATTTTCCGGCACACCACCCTGAACGTGGTCGGTGCTGGTTCCTGCTGCTGCTGCTGCTGCTGCTGGTGCTAAGAAGGGGGAAAACTCCGTTGTGCAAGAGCGAGCGAGCGAGCGAGTAGAGACAGAGCCAGTAATCAGGGAAGGTGGAGCAGAAGAGCAGAAGCAGAGGGAGGGAGGATCGAGAGAAGAATCGATTACGAAGCGAAGACGCGACGCGCGCGATCGTACGCGCTAACCAACCGCACACAAACACAAACACAGGAAAAGGAACGCTTGTGGTTGTGTTGGTGGATGGAGGAACCGGGCGCTCAGCGCTCCCTGATCAAGAGGCGTGCGCTAGGGTGGCCGCCTCAGAGTGTGCCCGTGTGTGCCCCCAGCCAGTGTGTCGGTGTTTTTGCTCCCTGCTCCCTGCTCTCTCTCTCGCTCGCGCTTTTCCAAGTTTTTCCATTCAATTTTCCCATTCTGCTTCTGCTCTGCTCCACTCCGGCGGTTGCACACTACTTCATATTGCGTCTCTCGTTCACTCTTGCCCCTTTTTCCAGTTCTTGGTCCTTCGTCTTGCCGATCGGTCGCCGCTGATCCGCGTGCGCCGCGTGTGTTAAGAAAAGGTGCGTGCACTTCGTCGTTTCCCTCTCTCTCTCTCTGTAGAGTGTTTTCTTCGTTATTTTTTTTGTGTTGTTGGTTCCGTTCTGTTTCGTTTCGTTTCGTGCGTGCGTGCGTGCGTACTTGTGCGTAAGTGTGTGTGCGTATGTGTACTTCTGTAGCTGTGACACTGTGTGTGTGCGAGTGCGTGTATGTGTGCGCGAGCGACGATCGTACGGTGCTGAAAGCCGGGGTTGACCCCGAAGATGAGTTGCCTGTGATCATCATCGGTGGTGCTGGCGGCGGTGCTGGTGTTGAGTCTTCGTTGGTTGCCTTCCATTCGGTTCGTTTGACCGGCCTCCTCCGACGAAACCTTTCCGGTGGGAAGGGATCTGGTCTGGTCTCGAGTTCTGGTCAAAAACCCCGGGAGCAACAAGAGCTCCAGACATGCGACCAGAGAGGTCCGGTCCAAGACACGCCGCTACAAATAGGGAAGGCACCGAACAGCTTAAGACCAAGCGAAAGAGCGAGAGAGCGAGAGAGAGACTCTGATAAAGATAGAGAAGTAGCTAGTACAGAAGACGAGTACATCAGCATCCGCATCAGCATCAGCATCAGCATCGGCATCTTTCTTCCTCTTCTCCGGCAACATCTTAAGTGGCGCGCCACTAACTTGCAACCCTCCCTCTTTGGACCTCCTAGGGTCGACTCTCTAGCAGCAGCAGCAACAGGAGCAGCAACACCGCAGCAGCAACGAGGTGGCGCAGGGTGGAAGAACAAGGTCGTCGCCATCGTCGCCGACACGCTCGCCTAGCTCCGCTCTCCGCTATCCACTTCCTCCCATCCCACAAGCCTCCGCCGCCTTTATCCGCCGCGGGTTGTGTTCGAGGGCTCCTCAACCTTGACTTGAGCGTTCGAGCGTGCCCCTCCCGACTTTCCTTTCGACCCACCCCCCCCATCCATCACCTGTATCCGTGTCCTTCTTATCCGTTTCGTTGCGTTGCGTTGCTATTATTATTACCGTTGTTATTATTGTTATTTATTATAATTGCTATTAGTACCACACTTTACACCAGTTGTTGTTATCAGTTTTGCGTGTGCGTGTGCGCGATCGTGTGTGTGCGTGTGCGTCATATATATGCGAGCAGCGCGGTGTGCTGTTGGCTGGTGGCGGTACGCGGTTCGCGGTTCCTCGCCTTAAAACATCTCGCCAATCGATCTCCGCGAAGGACAGACACCACCACCCTTCGGTAAAGGGAAGGTGAGAGAACCTGCTTCTTGTACTACTACTTCTTCTGCTGGCAGTCGACCTACTGCTGTTGCTGCTGCAAACGCAACGCAACAGCTCGGACAGGTCGGAAGAACCAAAACAAACAAATCCCGCGCCACGCAAAAGAGCTTGACAGAATCACTTTTCGAATCCCCTTTCCGGAAGAGCGGTATTTGAATTGGTCAACTCAGGATCTGGATCTGCTACACGGCGGTGCAGACACACACGCGACGATCATACCAGAGTGTCAGATAGAGCAAGGTTTTGGCGCATGTGTGTAGAGTGTGTGTGCGTGTGTGTGTGAGGAAAGCAGTTTGCACAACATTCCGATCGAGAGGTTGCGAGCGAGCTTAGCGGTCGCAACAGTTGTCGTAGTCGGATCCGGTGATAAAGCAAACGTCAGGCAGACAGGCAGGCAGGTAGGCAGGAGAGAGACGGAAGAGCAGAAGAAATCGACGAAAGGCCAAGGAACAGGAACGGGTTTTTTTCTTTTTTGGAGTGGCCAGTGGCCAGCCACCGACACGACGAAACTAGAGACCGCGAGAACGAGTTAATGAGCGCGCGTGAGTAAAGAAGCAGCAGA
>NC_064874.1:33551902-33609402 GCF_943734745.1 Anopheles darlingi | reverse complement strand
CTGTTTTGGGGAAGGAGAGTGGTAATGGCTTCCGGTCGGCAGTGAAGCATCTGCACTACATCTGTGTGTGCGAGCGCGCGCTCGTGTGTGTGTGTGTTGATAAATGATGGTTGAATTATCGAGGCGAATGATCTTGGATTCGGTCTATGGGTTGATACTCAAGCGTTTGTGCTTCGGTGCGCCTAATTGAGGGTGCCAGCCAAAGGACTTCGGATCAAATGTGCTTCGGAAGATCCGGAAGTAAGTGCTTGCTGTAGCGTGTCTAACGTTTTGAGGGCTTGATGCAAGATGATTATGGCCACTCTAGCAACCACTTTCAGCATCATCGTGTAATCGTGATTTCGATTATCAAAGCGGCAACACACAAATGAACAGTGTTTGGTGTGTTACAGGAGTTACGCACGATTGTGCTTTGTACAGTTTGTGTAACTGCATGCAACAATACGATTTACATTTTTAAACATTCCAAGCCAGGGAGTTATTTGAGCCTCCTCCAAGGGAGTTATTTGATAGTGGAAGCTACAGCAACAGCACGATTGTCGGATTTGTCTGGGAATCATCTATAAATGAGTGATTTTTCACATTTTCTTGCAAAAAAATTCATTTTCACTTCAAAATTAAAAATTAAAAACAGCAAATTTGCAATCAGCAATTTGTTTCTAGTGGGTTTTTTTAAAAATCCTATCCCCATTTTTAACGGCAATTTTATGGTCTAGATGATCGAACAGAATTCTGGTTGAATCGAAGATTGCTTTGCTTTTATTATTGCGTTTTCAAGCGAAATTTCCAGTTCAGAAAGTTGGCATAATCTTACTCATATTAATTTCTTCTGCTTATGCACTCCACTAATTGTACATTTTTTGTAAGATACTTCCATAAAAACAGTACCTTTTGTATAGAAGCATCCGTCGATATTTTATTTTCGTAATCATAGAGGAACTTTCGTCCAATTTGTCGCTTCTGGACGAAATATCATTTAACTGATGACGTTAATATGATTCCTGCCATTGTTCTACCGATTAGCTTGTAGGAAGAAGTCTTAAAAGGGCTCCTTCCATTAAGATTTCTTACCTGTACAGCATAAGTGCTGAATAGTGCATTATGGATAATACAATGCACTGTACTAAGCGATCAATTCGTGAAGAGATATGATTCAATTCAGGCAGTAGCAGACCATATTGAGTGAACGAAAGCCGTTCTATGAAACTTCCACAAGCTTTGAATAAGAGCTCCCAAGCGAGAGTCTTAAGTATATCGTTCGCAACCAATAACGCCAACAACGAAGCGTTCCGGCAACGAAAACTATAACGTAATCGCATCATCGATTGGCGTAGTTTCGTGGTTTCCGGGGGCCAATTCCCGGGGCCCGTCTGCCGGCCGCCGTCAATCGTCAAACAATTAGCAGCACCCTCCACAAACGGTTTCTCGTTCGCTAAGGGTGGTGATGATTTGACAAAACGATGCCCACTACCCGAATTCCACGTCGCGTATTGAATGTGCGCTCGTATGGATCGTACTTCCGATTGTTGTTGTTAGTGGTTTTTGTGTGTGGCGCGCTCTTCGGTGCGGCTCCGGTGCGAATTCTTCCAGTACGTGGTGGCCACCATTATTGCCGAATGCCGAAAATGGTGAACAATTTGTGTAATGGCTTTTCAAAGCCCTCCATCTCTTCCTCTCGTAGAGAACCAACCGCGACGACGCCATATTCGAAAATTTATTAGCCAACCTCCCCTGCATGATGGTGAATGCACTCGACGGGTTCGTGGTTGCGGTTGTTGAGGATGATGTGAGGCGACGCGACGCAGCAGCACCAACAGCTGGACCAGCAGCATCCCCATGGTTGATGCGTTTGGGGACCTCGGAAAACTCAACACACACACAGACGCCCCCCCCGAGGGACGTGCATTGTGTGAACACCAGCTGCCCATTTTAAATGCTTTTTCGATATCCAATTATTATGATACCGAAAATTGGAGCTGGACCGCCCCATGCCACAGGATGCAATTGTTGGGTGATTTGCATTAAAGTAATTGTGCTACATACCAACGCAATCAGTGTGTGTGTGTGTTACGGGGAAACTGACCGCGTGAAATAGTCGTGGCCATTGCGTGCGGTCACTGCGTGCGGTCACTCGGTCGCGCTCGGCAACACAATAAGCTAACTCTGTGCATCATTTTATGCTCGTTGTACAGCGAAGGGGCTCGTGGTAACCTCCTTCCTTTGGAAACCATCGTCCTAGGCGCCACATAACGGAAGTTGTGGTACGTTTGGAACCGAGAAAAAAGGTACCTAGAGATGGGAGGGGGAGGTTTGCCCCCTTGACTATCGTAAAGCTTCTTTTCGTGGCTCCGAACCCCTTCACAACACTTCCATTTGGGGTCGCCATCCTCGACGTTGCATCAATGCAAACGGCAAACGGCAAACGGCAAACGGCAAAATGGTCGCTTTTATGATTAATATATATTTTATCATCTTTAATCCTAACATGGTACTGACAGAGACACACACACACGTACACTGGAATCACGTGCCATCACGTCTCGGAAGAAGGGATGAAACTCCTCACCCCTCAAGACCAACCAGAGACCGCATGAAACCGCATGATGTGTGTGTGTGTGTGTGTGTCACTCTGGGACGTTCTGATTCCTCCCGCCACCCCCAAAATCCGAATCCAAAGTGCGATGGTGCGGACAGCTTTTAGGGGTTGTCATTCCCCATCCCCCCCTCCGTAACAACCCCGACCCGGTCTGTTTGGGCGTCCGGCGATTGGTCTGTTAATTATCCAAAGTGGCAGACCGAGACGACGACCCGACCCGAGAGGAGGCCTCGGATCGTTGTGAAAAAGGATTCGGCGTGTCCTGCCGGTCCGTGTCCGTGTGTCCGTGTCCGTGTCGTTTCGGTTCGCTGCAAGAGAGGACGCCGTCTGAGGCTGAGAGTTGGCTTAGTATCGTTTTAAGGTTTAATGTCAGAACAGAACGTGTGTATGAATGTGTGTCTGGTTTTGGGGTCGGTTCGAAGGAGGAATGGAAGAGGTTCCCTGGGGTGATTATGCTTCTTATGATGCACTCAGCCACGTTTGCTCTTCCTACGTTTATGACACACACACACACACGTGGTCCTGGTCCATGGGACTTCTTCAGTCGTAGTCATCGCAGTCTAGGCTCATAGGCTCGTCGCTTTTCGTCTCGTCGTTGTGCTCGAATAGCCGGCGGGCTGCCAGCTCACACACACGCACACGATGACAGGACAGGCAACATGACACGTCGGACACGGCCACCACCGGGGTGGATAACAGGGCTGGAGGCAGGACATAAAATCTTTTGCCAACATCAAGCATCAAGCATCAGGCCTCGAGGTGGATTGAGGCGATGGTGGTGGTGGAAGTTTTTGGGGTGGCTTGCTGGAGGGGATGTGCCTTAAACAAATATGAATGGCAAATTATCTCACTCCACCACCACCACCACCACCACCATCATCGGAATGGACGGACGACGGACTTCGCTCTGGTTGGTTCGTGTTGTGCTGGCATAAGCATTGTTTATCCGTTTGATGACCACCCCCCGGCCTTTTGATATGAGTGTTATCACCGGGGGATTGGTGAGTTTATGCGACGGAAGAGGGGGCTCGTCGACGGCTTAAAAGGCGTCAAAGCGCATTATGGTTTTCAATTTGCGATTTGCATATTCGAGCAAAAAAAGAGTCCCGAACTGGACCACACCACCAGTAACGGGGAATCGGATTTTTTTCGTATTCATTTTCATCAGTTCAGTCCCGATAAGTGTTTGGTGGTGTCCATGCGGTGTTCGGTGTATTTGAATTGTTTGGTTGGTTTGTTGTTTTAATCAATCGATTGGTGTTACCTGTACCTAAATGTTCCAATGTACTCTTTGTACTAAAGTGTAATTGTACACAGAAGAGCCCTCGCCCTGTGGTTATTCGTATGTTATGTTTATTGCTGTTTGATTTCTGATGGCCATGGAATGTGTTTTATCGGGCGGAATCACACATTACAATAATCGAGGGATTCAACGAATACAGTCAATGCCGCCTTTGAAGCCATGCTTCAAACGTTTATTCCCGGTACTTTTGAAATCATATTTCGATAAGATCAGCTGTCAGAACTCGGAGTTAAATCGCAAACCAACAACTAATCTCGCTTTTCCAAAAGCCTGATCTGTTTGCCAAACAGTTAGCGTAGTGCACGATAAACTTGTTGAATGTTTCAGATGAGTTTCAGATTCAAGTTGTTGTCAAACAATCGAATTACGGGTTCAATGCTGTTCTGCAAATGCATTGCTAGTGGATGAGTAACATTAATCCACATATTACTCCACATTTGGTAACATCAATCCAACTATTAGAACATTTCGACACAAGGGCCAGGAATTATCATGAATTTTTCAACACTTTTTTAAGAGGCACTGAACAAAAGACACTTGAAATATTTTCCTGATTTGTCTTTAACCGGGTGTCCGTCCAGCGATTCTATCCGCGCCGATCCGATCCCCGATAATCCCCGATCCCTCCCCGGGGATTGCATAATCCTCCAAACTCCAAAGATAAATTGGCTTCCATCGGCATCCCGGGATAATCGGCATCACTGTTCGCACCCCAGTGACGGTCGTTGATGCGCGATCCACGACAACACCCCATCATCATCATCATCATCATCAACAAATGAGCTCATCATCATAATTGTTACGGGATTTCGTTTCCCGGGGGTTTCCGAAGCCACGCATTTCCAGCATCATCCAGCAATCATATTATAGCCTCCGTTTGTTGGTATGAACCGTTCTCTAACACCGGAGCCTAGTGTGCGCCACGCCTTCACGTGTCGTGTCACAGAATCAGCCACGGTCAGCACTTCCGGTGGGGGGCTAAAAGTTTATTTATAAAACACTCGACCACCGCCACCGGGTTTTGGGTTTTTGGGGTTCGCCAACTAACCTGCACCTGGATGCCGTTGCATCTCGCCGCCACCACCTTTCTGTGGCGCGCGCGTGGTTGTGTGTTGAGTGATGGCTAGCGTGTGTGTGTGTGTGTGCACGTGTACGTGTGGCGAGCGCGGTGTGGTGACGACGGCGTAAAGCAAATAATTAATTAAATGAAATTTTAATCTTTTATGAAGTTAATTAAATTCCTCCTCCATCCCATGGGAACAGACCCGCGACTGTACACCTGTGCGTGTGTCTGTGTGTGTTGGTGTGTTTGCATCCCTCGGGTGCAACAACAAGCCTGGCGAGCCTCGTGTTCATGTTGTGTGTGTGTCCAGCTCGCGTTCGTGTCGGTCAATGCTTCACTTCACTTCGAGCTATGACCTGAACCTGAACTAGCTTATGACCACCACTACCACCACCACACTACAACTCCTGTCCGGGAATGTTATGCTGGATGTGCACATGTTGGAATGCACACACAGGGCACGGCATTCCACCGGAGCAGGTTCGATGAAGTTCGTCTCTTTATTACTCTCGCCGTTCGGCCTAAGCCCAGGGAATGGAATTTTTGTGAGAAAATCGATCGTCTGCCGTTCCTCTCCTCCCCATTCTTTCGGTACCACCATCGTCGTCCTGGTCGGTGTCTGGCGGGAAATTGCGATTTTAATTTTTCAATCTCAACCCGGATGTGGATGGCCCTGGGGAGGGGGAGGGGGTGGAGAAGCAGGAGACCCATTTTTGGGCGGGACACCGACATCGTCCTCTCTCGTCACTATCACGATCCACAGTACCATCTGTGTCTGTCGTACTGGCTGTGTGTGTATGTGTGCGGTTTGGGGACACCGAAGAGGACACACAGACACACACATACACAGGGCTAGCGAACTCTGTTACAAGCCGGAACCGAGACAACGGGACGCTTCGTGGAGCGTTTTTTTTTGGTTAGTGGTTCACGACTGACTTCGTGTCTTTCCACCACCAAGGGAATCGTTAGATTAGCACAATGTCGACTTCTCTGAGTATGTGTGTTGGTGTGTGTGTGTGCCCGTTATAGGCCGCGGCCTGCTGATGGTTTTCCATCGAGATAAAGCACGATTTTTCTCTGAACCTCAACTACACGCGCTCGTCGGATGCTCGATGTTCGTTACCGGTGCTGCTTCAGTTGCTGCTGCTACTGTTGCTGTCTGGGGGCATGCAAAGGGACCGTGTGGACGTTTGGCCGATTAATGGGAGTTACAGCTACTCGGTGGCGCGCCACCTTGGTCCTTGGTGGACGAGAATAGCAGAGAGAGAAACGGAAAGAGAGGGATTCTAACGTGCCAGGGATTAAATTTAATTTTTCAATGAATTTCCCTGATCAGAGATGTGGTGGTTCTGCTTGTGTGTCCGTGTGTCCGTGTGTATGTGTGTGAGTGCTTGTGTGTGATGTGTTATAGCATGTGGCACATGTAACGGTACCGCGGCACCATCTCGTAGTAGTCGCGATGGAGGCGCCTAGTGGCCGGTAGATTCCGGTTCGCGTCCCTTTCGCTCCCGATGATGATGTGGCGTGTGGCGTGCGGTGTAGTGATGCCTTCGGATGCCCATTAGCTTCCCGGCCATTATCGGTTGTTTTTGTTGTTGCTTTTGCTGGCCACCATCACTATCCTCTCCCCTCCAGGGAGCCGCCCCGGGTTGTAATGGTTAGGTCCATTAATTTCACTTCCATCATCTGCTCCCCATGCCGTGACCGCCGTGGCTACGGAATGGACACCGTTTCGGTACGGCACCTCACGAAACGATGGCATCACCACCCGGCATGTGTGTGTGTGTACCTGTTCCGGCGGCGGTGGCCCCCTTTTTCTTTATGTAGTAGTGCACGTGCCTTTGCGTGCCAAGTATTTCTTTTTTTTCTCTCTCTCTCTCTCTCTCTCTCTCTCTCTCTCTCTCTCTCGCTCTCTCTTCTTATATCCGGCAATGTATTTCATCCGCATCAGTTCACCGATCCCTTTCAGCATCCAGTCCCTCTCTGCAGTCCCTCCCTTTTGCGTCATTTCCGTTTTCCGGTGGGTCTGTGTGCGGTCTGGAGCGTGTGTGTGTGTGTGATGACCGCCGAAGCACCTTTTCGGGGTTGTTCGGGGCTACCGGAACTTGGGATTAATTGAAATTTTATTGGCAACAAAAACAAACCTGTACTGCACTGCACTTGTGGTGTGTGTGTGTGTGGCTTCGTTCGGCAGTAGCAACCGGAGTGCAACGCGATGCAATGTGCATCCGTGTGTCCGATTTCCGGTCTGTTGCGTATCCGAAGCGAAGCGTGCGACGAACACGCAGATTACTTCCTTGCGAGAGCAGCGCATCATTTTGCTGATGCCAAGATGCGTTAAGCGCAACGCCACGATGCAGCAGCAGCATAACAACACCTTCTGGTGCCCGGTGAGGGGGGGGGGGGTAATTAAATGGATCAGCTCAGCATAAACGTCATGATGGCGTGTGCGCGTGGTCCGTGTCGAGAACTTATCGTCGGTGGTTGTTACGTGCCAGTGTGTGCGCCAATTCCTTGCTTGTTGCTCGCTAATCAGCATCATCGATGCTGCACCGGTGCCTTATGCTCTCTCCCCGTGTGCATTTTACGTGCTTTATGTGCCCGATGCAGGGTCTTGAGGCTGGAGAGGACTGGAAAGAAAATCCAACAGCAACACCTTCGTCCATCGTCGTCGTTGGCGGCGCGTAAAATGGTGGCGATGATGTTTTTTTTTTTGCGATAGCGATCCGGTGGACTATGGAGCATCGTGACCGCCACCATTGGCAGGAAGAGTGGAGAAGAAGAAGCTGGAGGGAGAAGCGCATAACAACAATTTACTTCGAAGATAAATGTGCGCCTTTTCGCCGCCACCGATTATGTTGTGGCGTGGCTGACCACAAGATGGGAGTGCGAGTTGAGACCGGAATTAATAGCGCAGAAGAATGCTCTGCACCCCATTTCTTTGCTGCATTTCGCTTCCTCTGCTGACCACACGGACGCTGGACAGGAATTAGTGGCCGAGATCGTTCAGTAATGCGCGACCACTAGTAGCTTCTCCATTGAGTACTGCACTTTGTGTGTGTGTTCCTTCACTTGGCTTGTTTCTCCCTTCTACTTCGTGCTCAACGATCTTCACTAAGCGCAGATCACGTACACAGTTCCCCGCAGCAACTCGGAGTATTCGGATCAGCGCGTTTGGCGAGTGCCGTTCCGCTTCGCTCTGCGTTTGTAAAGGATGTTTTAGCTTCATGGTGTGTGTGTGTGTGTGTGTGTGTTTCGAGCGAGTGAACGTCTACCAATTGTGAAGCGTGTTAATTAGTTTAATTTGTAGAGAATGATCGTCTTGAAAGGAAAAAAATATATACCACAAAAAGTCTCGTTCAATTAATGAGCCATTTACTAATAAAACATTCTTTATCTTTCTTTTCGTTACAGGTAAGCACGTTCTCTATGTGAAGGTTATTGAATATACACTTTCCACTAGACGAGGTATGATTACCAATTCCCTTATCAATTATGGTTCTGAAATAAATGGTAAAAAAATCGATTATGGTTTCTAAAAGCATTTTACGTTCGAGCTAAGGGTTAAACCCTTAAAAACCACTGTTCATCACAGAATACGCGAGACGTCGCTATCAGTGGCCAATTTTATGGAGGAATTTTTGCTCTTCAAGTGCATGAATCTTTGGATTCGCACTAGGTATGGTGCCGATTGTTGGAGTGCAAATAGCTTACTTGAAGAAGCATCCTTTCTTGGAAACATATTCATAATAGGATGTGATGTCTGCACTAAAGATGCCCATATAACCTATTGATACACGACTAACACGCTTTGCAAATCGATTATCTATCATTGATCGGATTATCGGTTGCTAAGGATTTCGATTGAATTTCATTTGCGATTTGGACAATCCATCCAGCTAGCTTCTGTTGTCATTATCTTAACGCCTAACGCCAACGTCTAACAAGCTAATGCGAATATCTATTCTATTCTTGGCCCTTTATCACACTTACCGTGCTGTTCCTTGAACCATTAGCCCAAGGCTATTCCTGCACGGCAGCGCAAGTAGCCGAAACAAAATAAATGTTTCTACATTTAGCGAAAACACATTTACCACCGACCGGCTTGTTGTAACTACACGGAGCTGTCTCACTGTTTATGACCTAAAATGCCCCAAAACATTTCGCTTTGAAGGATACGACGATGACGATGGCCCTGTGGACAGCAATGAAATGGCCGAACCCATCAACCGCTTGTGTGTGTATGAGCGAAGCAAAAGGAAGGACCACTTGTTAATGCCCGGTCGTTCCGTCCCGGCGGGTCCCCGGGAGAAATGCATTAAAATCATACTCCCTCCGCCCCGTACGAGGAAAGGACTAGATGGATGGCACTGGACCGTACCCGTGGAACCACAAACCTCAATCCTTCTGTCGTTGGCACCTCACCGAGAGGAAGAGCGGAGCGGAACAGGGGGCTTTTGCTTTTGCCAAAAACCGAAAGACATCGTCACCTGAGCGCCACTTGCTCCTGGGTCGTCCCCTCCCGGGGCGTCGGGTCATTAAATTTTTACGTCCAGCTGAACTGAGCACTACACTGACGGTCTTCGGTTCGGTCGAAGAAAGTGAACGAAGCAGCTGCTGCTTCTCGATGACTCCAACGGCGAACGGCGACCACCTCGACGTTGCTTCTTCTTGCGACGTCGCCTCCAACATACTGGGCCGGTTCGTGCCGTGCTCCCGGCAGTGGAGGTTCTTCTTCGCACCTTTTGGCCCCCAAAACCCCCGCGTGGATCGTGTGCGCAACCCAGCGTGCGGTCGTTAATTATGGGAAAATAAATAATTTTCAGCCACGACCCCCGACGAAAAGTGTGGACCACGCGGTGCGTTGAGTCCTTCCTTCCTTCGTGGGAAAAGGATCTATCATAGCTTTTGGCCAGCTTCACAGGCCACTCCGTTACACCCGGGCCCATGCCATTCCATTTCGGTTTCGGACTTTTGCTGAGTGAAACTTTCCGTACAGCATAACTCAACTTTCGCCATCATAACTTTGGTCCAGCAGCAACGGTCTGCCTCGTTCTTTCTCTCTTTCTGTTTTGCCTCTCGCCTAGAAGTCATTGACGGCGTAAATGCCGGAAGGATGCTGTGGCAAAAAGGGGAGGGGAACATTAGTTTTTTTTTCTACCACCCGTTTCGCCGCCAGAAAAGGTTCGGTTCATTGTTTTTCTTCTTCTGCGCGGCTGTTGTTTTTCCATCAGCCCGACCCGGGGTGGGTGCAAGACAAAGGGGGGGAACGCACCACCGGACCATCATCCAGCATCGGCCCAAGCCGACCGACCGACCGACCGAGGTTCCGAAATTAACCGAATAATTTTCAATGAACCGTAATTTATTCAAAGTTTTCCCCCGCACGAGCACACCTTGGGTCATTTCCTCCCGGGGCTGGATAGGTGGGTGGGTGGGTGAAGGGGGTTGTTTGTTTACTTCCAATCAGAAGAGCGCGGCCGCGGCCATTGTGTGTTTGTCTCGCATTTCCTCATCCTCCATCGCTCCATCGCAGGTGCCGATGGGCCGCCGATCGTTCATTTCGAGCGCCACCTTTTGTGGGGCGCGTTGGAGGAGGAGGGGTTTGGTGGGTGGTTGTTGGACCGGCGTTGGACTCTCGGCGAGTGATGATAGATGAAAAATCAATGTTTTTTGTTGTTTTTCGCGAACACCACTTGATGGTGCTTCATCATGGATCGCTGCTTGCTTCGATCGCTTCGAGAGGCAAACGCCCTGCGGAGTAGTGCAACTGTTGATGAAGGAGTTTCAGTTGCTGTTGTTGTGCTGCTGGCGCCGAGGTGGGTCCTGGATGGTGGCGGTAATTATTAGCTTTCAGCGACAAAGTTTTGTGTCCGCGTCGGCCTTTAATTATTCAACCGCGGTGTAATTTAGCTTCCCGGCGAACGGCCAGCCCCCTTGCGTTGTTTATAGCGTTTGCAGTTGTTTATGCGTGCCACTGGAACCCGGCGGGGGGGGGGGGGGGGTTTCTGGTGTGTGCTTTGGAAGTTGGTTTCAACGTTTCTCTTTTTCGGTTTGCTGTTCGTTTATTTTGTGGTGCGGCAAATTCTTAGAAAATGTCCAAAAGCGCGTCGCTACTAATTTGTTTATCACAAAGTTTTCGGTACAAACAGGCGTCAGTGAGAGAGAGAGAGGCGTGAATGATTTTGGCGATCGCGTGGTTTCGATGATGGTTCACGATTCTGGAACGGTTTTATCGGACATTTGATTCGATGAATTGATGAACAGCAAGTTTCGGTTGGTGTACCCTTATCGAGCTGTAATTGAAGCGAATTAGAACGAATTTCATCATCACACCGGTGTGCAATACCATTCTAGCTAGCGTGTCATGTTCAGCGAGTTTCAGAATTTTACGCGAGGAACGTGTTTGAAAGACGAGCTCTTGATCTACGAGTGGCACGTTGGGCGAGAGTTGGTCTTTTATAATGCAATTTCTGGAAACTAAGTCGCAATGGCTCAGAGCATTGTTTGTCGATCCCATAAAATGTTGTTAAAGAATTTTAAGTGTCAGATTAAGCATTTTAAGAACCATCGTTGAGTTGATAATTAGAGAAGTTGTTGCAAAGGTTAACCTCTTAACAGGTTCGCACCATTCGATCATTACTATTGATGTGGTACTGATAGAAGTCTTGGAAGACTTTAGTTCCATTTTTTGCTTCTCTATCATTTTTTTTACCGAAACCAATGAGGTATTGATACTGTAACTGCCTTCTTTCGTTAGATATGCTTCCAGTGACTTGTTCCTTTTCTTCGAACTGTAAATGTTCATGAAACGATGAAGCTACGCAACGGTTTGCAAGTTTTTTTATCGTGATTTATCCACGATAAACTGAAATAAAAATGGTTTTCGTAAAATATGCAATATACAAAAAGGAATTGCTTGGGTGCAAAAAAGGAGTTTTCATGAAAAGGAAAATTTCAAACAGACACATTTTGTTTGAACCTTACCTTTACAAATGAACGTAGCAGATGATGAGCTCTCAGATAACCTCGCTTACCATCAGTGCATTGCTAATCTCTTGGGTCCAATAGCAATTTACAAAAGAATAATGCTCGTTTCCTGCAAGGAACGGAGAACATGCTCTCTATGACTTTATTTTTTTGCAAATCATGAGCTTTTATGATCAAACTCGCGGGATTTCCGGGCGGGCCCACATTCCCGGAAGTGCCGTGGCGGCTGCACCGACAGCGTTTGCTGCATTCCGCTTGTGTATTTGCACGAATCACTGTGCAGCATAAATGATGGTTTTTAATAAATTTTATAATTTGCGCATGGTCGCCCCCTCGAACCCACACACACACACCCGGTTATGCTATGTTATGTGTTATTTGTCCGGACCAGCGGGTCATGTTTATGTTATTATTTTTATTTTTAATATCCCCCTCCATCCCTCCCTAAAAAGCAGCACAGCATGAGCATGATGAAAGCTGTTGATGATGATGATGATGCTCTTGCTGCGGATGCTTACACGGAGCTATGAGGCGAGCGAAATGATGAATGCTGCTGCTGACGATCCATGTTGCGCGCTGGGCTGCAGTGTCCATGTCCATCTCTAGCAGCAGCATAGCAGAGAGCAATAGAGTCCGCCTTCCGCTTCACGCTGACAACGACAACGCGGCTTCCAGTGGCTGGTTTGGTCCGTTTGCTGTGTACGGCGTGTGATTCGTGTTTTTATGCTTTTTTATGTTCCTTCCGCCGTGCGCTGTTATGGCAAATCCATTTTGTACCCGTCTTACGGCCCCGTTGGCGTTGCATCGGCACTGGTTGCTGGATTTTGGAATATTCGCGTTCAGTCTCCCCCTCTCTTCGCATTTTCATCGTTGCTTCCGTTTTCCGGTTTGCAACAAGTGCATGGAGCGCATACACACACACAGTACATGCTGCACGCGGTGTTGCTTTCTGCGTTCTTTCTGTTTTTTTTTCTTTTCCCACTTTATGCGAAACCATTCCCGCACGCCACGAGAGCCGCGCGTGTATCGTTCTCTATTTTATCGCTACACGGCGCTGAACTGAATCATGTACAACCGGAACACCCCCCCAGCGCACACACACACACACACACACAGAGCGTGGCCCGGCCCTGGATGGGCATTCCCCAGGTTTGAATCCTTCGTCTGGGGAGTGATCAGTTTAAATGACTGATTGCGTTCCAGTTGTCTGGTTTGGTGAAGCGCGTGCCCGCTCGTGCGTGTGTGTGTGTGGTTTGTCGGTCGTTATGCTCCGTATCGCTTCATTTCCAGAGCACCATCGGAGAGGAAGCTACCTGGTACATTAAGGAATGTGAACGCAAGGGGAGAACGAATGGCGCTGAAAATGAATAATTAAAATTCATTCCGGTATGTTTTCTTCGTCGTCACGACCGACGTAGCAAACAAACACCACCCCCCGGGAGGTTCTGGCTTTTTCTAATAATTAGCATATAAACATGCGCTTCACTTCCCCTCCCAGGCGGCGACCTCCGTCTTCTTCTATTCCAGCTGTTCTGTTCGGTTTAAGGAACGTACGGCCCATAATCCAGCGCCGGCGGGCTCTCTGGAATTTTACACCACAAAAGGCTCTATACCAAACTCTCGCGCACGCACACACACACACACAGTTTGCTTTTCCTTCGAAAAACCGTGCGTAAGGCCGGCCGTCCCGAAAAGGGATGAAACTTTTCGGTGGCAAACAACGTGCGCCCCGCGTGTACCGCAACTGTCCCGTAAAATGTTGCCAAAAACTTAAACAATCACCGCAAAATTTAAACACCAGCACACGCACACACAAACACTCATGCGGTGCGTGCATGCGTGAACCCACAAACGACCGGAGAAAACTTAGAAAGTTCCTCCCAACCACCACCACCACCACCATCTGGTCCTACAGGACTAGAGGCACTTCTGTTGTCTCGGGAGTCTCGCAAACGACACACACAAGCACACAAGCACACTGCGACTTAGACACTGCTCCCGTGCCCGTAAAGGTGAAGGTGTGTATTAATGTTTCAGTGCGTGCAAAACCTAATCATAAATTATTACATCTTAATTACGCGTCAATGCATGCAGCCGGAGGCCCCCGTGTTCTCTTCCCATGGAAAAAAGGGATAGGGACGGTGACGAGGAGCAGGAAAGGCGCAAACGTCGTGGAGCTTTTTGGGCTGAGAAGAATTTTCCGCACCGGTTTTCGCCGCCAAATTATGCCACCGCAGCCGGTCGAACCGGTCTTGTGTGAAAGTTAAGAGTGTTGGTTTGGGGGTAGCAAAAGGCAGGGCAAGGGATGGTCTGTCCCATTAATCCATGTAAAAGTCCTCAAACTCCCGAAACCGGAGCCAAAATGGATGAATTGCCGCCACCGAAAACCACCAAACCAGGTCTGCTGTCGAGTGTCAGAATTTCATTGGGTACTAGATTAAGCGGGAGGGAATGAAATAAGGGTGCAAAAAGGGGGTTAAAACCGCATCCCTTTGCCGCCAGTTCGTCGTCATCGCCATCGTCGTCGTCGTTGTGGCAATAAGTTTTATCGATTTCACGCCACAATTGTTGGATCACAGCGCGCCGCGAGTAGTGTGCGATCGTTGCACATGTTTTCAGAATCGCAAAATCGTCGTCGCCTCCCTTGTTTGTCGCTGGTTTTGCAACAATCAGGTCGCATGACGATGCCCATCCGCACAAAAAAAAACCCAGACACACACAGACACACTGTGGGCTTACTTTGCAAAATCGATGAACTAGTTGTCCATATCATCCCCATCCCTCCGTTTCGTGACATGCGCCAAAGGACGAGGACACGTGTTCCGCATGACAATCGCAATGTATGACAATGTGAAAAGGGGAGGGGGAGAAACCCGGCCATCCATTCGGACAGTCCGTCTGTCAGCACGTTGACTCGCTGCTGCTAACCATGCCCCAGCCCAGCTAGGTTTCCGTCCGTCATCCCCTACCCGGAGGCCGACGTCACGTGAACGACAATGCGTCTCCATTATAAAAAGGGGAGCATACGATCGATGAGGTGTTACCACGCGAAAAAAGAGACACCTTCACACATTGCAGCACACCAGCAGCAGGGTGCCGTTGGCCTATGACCGTGTGATGGTCATTAATGTGGACCGGACCGCACCATATTTACTGTACCTTATTACCTACGGCAGAAGGGGTCCGTCCGTCGGGGGAAGGGATATTGTTGCACTCCGTTCAACCGACTGGTCGCTACGCGAGGAATGGCGGTTGGAATGGAAGTTTAGAGTAGAGCATTTTTGCTATTATTAATGGAAATGAAATATTCATCTTTGTTGTTGTTGCTGTTGTTGCTGTTGTGGGTAACACACTACGGGAAGGTGCTCCCTGGAGGTGGAAGAGAAGGAACAGGAGATGGTCATTTCCCTCCCGTTTTCCACTCGTTTACGGTTCTGCTGGCCCCCGGGGGGGTGAAGTCAGTTGCAGCAACAGTTGCGACGAGGTTGACGTCTCTCTGTTTCGTCTACTGACGACGACTCGACGGTCGCTGTATCAGGTCGTTGGGTGTCTGGTTTTGTCTTGTTGTCTCTGCTGGACCGGCTGGCAGGCTGGCAGGCTGGCTGGCAAGAGGAAATAGCTTTCGGGCAGTCGTACCATCCCCTTCACCGGGGCCGGGACCACCCCGGACCGGGGTGTCATGATGTCACCGTTCATGTGTCCTACTCGGTGCCATCGTCGTCGTCTGTTGGGCCGAAAATTGGGCCACCGGACGACGACGACGACGACAATAACAATAGCATTCTCACTCACTCATTGTGCATTGTGCCATCGCCGAAGTCGCCGAAGGGCATAACCGAGCGACCGAACGGCCCAGCCAAGCTGATGGAATCCTCGTTGTTCTCGTGCTTCTGGTGCACCCTTTTTTGGGGGGAAATCCTCTGGAATCGATCGGAGGAGCAGCAAACGGAGCCAGAGACCGACCATCCTCAGTAGTGGTTCCCTCGAGTAGTAGTAGTAGTGCTCTCGTGAGCTAATCGGGACAACATCCGGTTTAGATGTCACGTCATTGTTTGCTTCCGTTTGTTTCCGTGGTTTTTCCGGGACGATGAGCTCCGTTTTGTTGGCTTGACGAGTAAGCTCTCTCGGATCACGTCGTCTACCGTTTCCTATTCGATTTCCCCAACAACCTGTAGTTATTTTGCGAAAGCAAAAAAAAAAACAAAAACAAATAAACAAACACATTCCTCGGTGCTTAGGCGTTCCTTTGTGCTCGTGCGGTGGGTGTCCACGTTCCTCCCTGATAATCCCAAACAGGACACGAGGATCCCGGTTGCCCTGAAGCACCAACAGCACGGCACAAGAGTTCTCGACATTGGACGGAATCCCGTAATCTTTGTCGAAGTCAAGAAGGAATCTGAAGTTGCGAAGCACTTACTAACGCACACAAACACAGTGCAAGAATGACCGGATGTTGCTGGAAATTGAGCATCGCTCTACTTGTGGTGAGGTCTTTGGAGCACTCCTGGGCTCCTACTCGACTCGAGCGACTCTGTTCCATATTTGATACGCTCGTTTAACCATCTCAAACTACCGGAGCTAGCTGCAGTAGCTACCGGATTCTGGACTTCTGGGCCATTTTCATCAAGTCCATTCATCTTACGATCCGACGAGACGTATCCGACTGCATGAAGGGATGGATGGATGGATGATTGGAGTTCATCCGATACGATCGGTGGTTAGCGTTCGATTGCACGCCACACATTTTCCACGCTAAAGATGTTTAATTTCCGAGACTTCCGTATCCGAACCGGGGAAGACCAAGGGAATAGGGCATTTTAGATTGGATGCATTCTTTAAAATTAGATTACGGACTGCTGGCGGGGCATTTTATGAAAACATTCGGAATTAATAGGATCAATCGCGTTAAGCAGAACGCATTCGCCCCTCTATCCCCTAGCGAGTGTCGGTGGACGGACATCATCGGAAACTCATCTTATGTTCATCTGCTGCTGGACCGGAAACGGAACGCACGCGACCATAACTTGCATTCACCACTGTTCATAACGAACAAACAGCAAAGGCAACAAACCACAGGACCCCAGGACCCCAGAGCAGAGTACACCGCTGCACTGGAACTGGAACAATTTCAACAGATTGCATTCCTTGGAGACTCCCTGCGAAAAGCGTTCCCTTCGTACGGTGCAATGTGTCGATGAATGAAGCAAGATGCTGCATACATGCACACAGCCAACCAGCCAGGTCCTCGGCCAGGTTCCAACGACGTTGTAATCCCCTTCCGGCCGGTCGGAAGGGCCGAAAAAGCGGAATTGTCATTCATTTGCATGTTGTGACCATCGTCCTCCCGGGAGCGCATCGCTTCACCTGGAGCAGCACGGCTTGCTTCGTTTCCTGGTTTCCTGGCGCTATAGCAGCAGCCTGCTTTGGTGCTTGGGCGGCCGTAATTTCCTCCATTTGTAAGACACAGAACTCACTGGAGAGGGCTGCTGCATGGGCTGCAGACAGAAGAGACCTCCTGTGAAACCAACTCGTTGTCCTCGTTTTGTTGCTTTTGGGGGGAATTCATATGATGTACCAGAGGATGGGTTGTATGTGTGTGTTGGTGTGTGTGTGTGTTGGTGTGTATTTGCCATCATGATGGGGTAAAATGAATAAATAAGTAAGTAAATAAAACATGGCGCATGGACTGGCGCTGTGTGTTGGCATAGGAAGGGGATGTAGCAGGAAGGAGGAAGGAATGGAACAGTGTGGACACATTTGAGTGCAAACGTTGGCACGCCGGCGTGTCGTCGTCATCGTCGTCGTCGGATGGTGAACGTTGTCGAGTCATAAACATAAATGCAAATATTACATCCCTTACCGGCCCAGGGGAGTGGATGGCTGAGGAGGGAGCAACTCCAGGACTTCCATTCAAAAGCGGAGAGAGGGAGGATTAGTCTCCAGGCGGAGCCGTTCTCCGGTGTGCGTGTTGGTGTGTGAGTACTGGTTGCGTTTACTTTGAGATTCGCATCCTGGCGACTGATAAAGACTCTACTTCAAGCGAGAGTTGTCCTACGGTGCCTAGACCAGCTTTGGCCCTGGAGGCTGGTGGAGGGGAATGTACAAACAAGAGTGACATAATCAAAATTCAATCAAATTATTACTGCTGAACGAACGGGCAGAAGGCAGCAGTCGATCGTCTCTTGCTTTGCGCTCTATCTATCTGTGTGTTTGCCGGTTGCAGCAGCGCTTCACTTCGTTGCAATGCAAGCAGCTTGAATAGGATCCCCGGCATATGATGCATAAAGCATGCAGCGCTGGTGGAGCAGCGTTTTGGAGCGCTTTTCAGCTCGACCGTGATTGGATTTATCGAGTGAACATTATCAGGAACGTCGCTCCTCTTAATGGTGACCATCGTTTAACGTTAAATCGAGAACCATATCGTCACAGCGTTCTTCGGTTTATCGCTTGTATCGTACCGGGGATAGGGGATCCTCTTTTCCTATTCCCACACTATTCACCGGTTGGTTGCTTACATCAACGCACTTTGATGAGGTTGTTATGTGCGTTATGGTTGTCGTTTTTTACTAAAGTAAATCAGTTTTGCTTGCAGCTACAGAGACCGGTGCTGCTGCTGCTGTTGCTGCACAACATTGCGTCTTGTCTGGCAAACAGATAAAGTTCTGGAGCTGTTTCATCATCATCAGCAGCACCAGCACCATGAGCCAGCACCGTTAATGAGAACTCGCCCCGAGGGTGTAGATGAGATTTTAATTTTCCGTCTTTCATCTTTCGCTTTGCTGGTGGTGCTGTTGCTGCTGCTACTGCTGCTAAGTTTGTGACAGATTAATTAGGCTATAATGCGGCCAACCGTGCAGCGCCACACCATGACGGCGAACACGGAGGCCTCATGCCACCCATTGCCCTTTGGCGGTGCGGGAAAGCTTGAGATTAGAAGAGATGAAAACAGGCAAAGCGAAGCGAATCGGATGATCTCCATCCAAGCCGCACATTCCATGAGGAGCGAGAGAGAGAGAGAGACGATAATAGAGTGAAAGTGACCGGAGGGATGCAATCTAGGGTTGTTTGCATATCTCGTTATCTATTAGCCGTTTTTTTTGCTGTTTCGTTTCGAGCTTTTAGATCAACAAAACACCTGCAGACGGAATGCTTCCATCGGTTGACCATCTGCCTGTCGGCCGTTTTATTAAAAAACTTTCACCGCACTAAGCAGCACATACTTCGAAGGTGTCTGTGTGTGTGTGTGTGTGTGTGTGTGTGTATTGTGACTGAATAACACCTCAACCCAGGGTGCAGCCGGAAGATTCTCTTCTCGCAGGTCACAGGCAAACTCAAAAGCAAACTTCTTCATTGTTCTTCCCGGCTACAGCTCGAGGGGAAGCTTTAAGTCGCGGGAGCCACTTTGCTAGCCAGTCGGCCGGTCGTCGGTGCAAAATAATCTTTAATCTGTTTCCATCGATCGATCGATTTTTCCTTTTGGTTTGCTAAAGGACGACTCCAACAACCAACAGGAATCATTAAACGTACTACGTGGTCCAATTTCAGATGCAGCAAGGTCTGGTCCGGTTTTTAGTCGCTTCAAATGGTGACGCTGACGAATGGCCACCACGCCCTGGCCGTGACTGTCGCACGGGGGAGTTTGTTTTAGCAAAACGCCGCGCGGATGCAGCGCGATACCAAGGAAAAGGTTCTCGTTAGTACGGCCCCTCCCCAGTACTAAGGTGTACTAAGGGTGCAGAGGGTTGAATGAAAGGAGAAGTAGGACTGGTTAGGGCAGGGGGAGGGCTGGTAAGGCGAGAGTTGAAAACTGTGCTGCGCGGCGGTGAAAAACATTTTCCCAATTAAAGCGAAATGAAACCCATTCAAGTAAAAATAGCGACGACGAAAGCGTTCGCTTCGCTCTCGCGTTGAAAGAAAATGCCCAAAAGCGGGGTGCAAGGGAGAGGATGGGTAGTGGGAGAAGCCTCTCCCCTTCTGGCCCACTCCTTGCCCGTGCCCACTTCCCATTCCGGCGTCATCAAAATATGATGGCAAAGGTCGAGAGAAAGAACGAGAGAGGTAGAGAGAGCGCGCTAGCTTTTCCGGAGCGTTCCGGATCCAGAGTTTTCCCTTCGAGTTTTTTTCCCGGATTGCTTTCGGGAAGAAGGAAACCGGCAGGTCGCCATACCATGCGGTGTGCTGCCCGGTCTGTCGGTCTGACGGTCGGTCGGTTCCTGCCGGGGTGGTGGTGGTGCCGGGCCTTTTGGGGAAGGAATTATGGCGAAAAGAAAATTATCGCCCGGTGAAAAACAAAACCCTCACCCTGCTGCTGCTGCTGCTACTGCTACTACCCTTCTCCCTTGCGCAGAGGTTGCGCTGCTTCCGTGAAAAAGCGAATTAAAAATTACGGACCGACAACCACCACCGCTGGTTGTGTTGCTCTTGGCTCTAGGTTCTGATTTAGATTTAGCTCCGTCCTTCGCTCCTTTTGCGACCTGGCCGCCGGTATGCTGTGCGGCCTCGTAGGGCGCCTGTGACCGACGTCATTTCCAGCACAGTACGGGCTGGCTCGCTGGTACGCTTGCTGCTATAGTGACCTCCGCTGCTTCCATCATCGCCTGCGGGTGCGACTTTTTAATTTATCATTTTAAGCTTCCGAGCTTTGGACCGCGAGCCTATGGTGGCAGAGGGGTGATGCAGGAGTTTTTTGCATATCGGAGCCTAAGGGACAAGACCCCCGCCCCCACCGCATAGTCCTAGGCCGTAGGCGCATAATCACTGCTTAACCTTTTAACCTGAACCCACCGCGTGTGGTGTGAGAGGTTAATGAATTCATTAGATTTGACATTTAGCAACAATTGAAACAAATCGCGTGACGAAACGACTATACGCCAGTTTGTGTGTGTGTGTGTGTGTGTGTGTGTGTGTGTGTGTGTGTGTGTGTGTGTTTTGGACTTTTCGTTTTCCTTCCGCAGGCCATTCTGTGGACCGTTGGGCTTTGGTCTGTTGGACTGTTTTTTTTCCATTGGACCACCGGTTCTTGACCGTTTTGCAGTAATTAAAATAACAGAATGTATGACCAACAGAGTGACGGGGTGCCGTGGCGCTGTTTTGTGCCACATTTCTTTCATTATTCTAGTTATTGCTGGATTTCTTCTTATCGTAAAAACTTGCTTAATCCTTAAAACGGTTGAATCGGAGACTCTGCCAAAACGTCTCTCATTTTATCGAACCAAAAGTATTCAGAAGGTGAAATGCCTCGCGATTTCTAGTTAAATGTTGACCGCTTCGGTGACATTATTGTGTTTGTTATTATTTGTTATTTTTGTTCCTATTCTGCTAGAACTCTAATCGGCTGCTTTTACATATTATTCGGCTGCTTAAAATAATTTTGAATTGTGATCTTAAGTGGAAATTGAATAATGAAGTAATGCGATTAATTCTTTGTCATGATACAATACATTTTTCTTATCCAGATCGTCTTCGGCATTTCGTGCATTCTTCACTTTGTTGTAATGGAGAAGTACTTTTTTGACAAAAAGCTCTATTTTTCACAACAAAAAAAAATTATGGTGGTTGGCTTTTAACTAGTGAATTATATAGCGCCAAAAAGCACAAAATGGCAATACCTGCTGTTAGATATTAGGTGGTACCCCTCCACCGTTGCCATAGTGACAACACAGAAAGCAGCGCCCTCTAGGGAAAGTAGACTAGAGAGGGGAAAGAGATCGATAAATGGAATAGAACTAGATTGGCAAATGGAATAGAAAGGGAATAGAGAGAATCGGAAGAACGATAGGGATTCGAGGGGGAACGGTCAGTCGAAAAGAGTCAAGCGAGAAAGGCAGTACTTTCTTTTGAGTATGCAGATATACCTTTACGAATAAAAGGAATACTTCAAAAATCTGCTGCGAATACTCGTTTCACTTATTTCGATTCATTACACCTGCAATCAGAGGCATAAACTTAAAGAAAGTGACGTCAGATAATGTATTAGTATCGTCTTCCTTTCCCGTTCCGGCCGCAAAATTGATGTTGTTATTTTCTCCTGCATTCGTCTTCCCACCCATCCCATATCACACACACACACACATCAAGTGCCAATCGCAACGTGTGTCACGAATTACTCAACAACGCATCGTCACTCTGTCACTCTTCATTGGAACAAAACTTTGGAGAACTACCAACCTCACAGTTCCCTCAGCCAGACCCAGAGCACGGTTGCAGGTCGTCACAGGGAAACCGTTTAATTTCGCTGGAAAATCAAAACAACAAACTAGCGGCGGCGTGCAGCAGCGTGAAGGAGCAGTGGTACTCTGCTGCTCCACGCACACGCCAGTCAGCGCAACAGTTAGCGCGTGCCCCAGGAATTCCCGGTATCTCGTCGGTTGACGTTTAAACTGTTCGCGAGAAAATGAAGCGAAAAGTAAAATCCGCCCGCGCGCGCATCGCGTTGGCTGGTTCGCAAAGTTCTGGAACGGGGAAAAGTTGAACCAACTCACTTAACGTTTCTCGGTTTCCTCGGTCTCCCTGTCTCCCTGTCGGTTGTACGGTGGAAAGGTTACCGACGTCAGTGCCGACGGTTGACTGCGCATCACGCTGCAGTTGAGCCACAGGAGCCTCCTCAGGCCTCAGCTCATTGGTTGGCGTGCGAGCGAAGATTGAGTGAGAAGTTGGTGAGTTGGTTTCGGGATGGGGCGAAAAGTTAGCCAAAGCTCACTTGGTGCCCGTGCCCTCTAAGGCCTCCCTTCCCCAGGATAGTGTCGTTTCGATCCGTTGTTTGTTCTACGATGAAAAAGAAGAAGAAGGAGGAGCAGGAGGTAGTCGAACGAAACTTTTGACTCTCGCTCGAGATCTCATTTGCGTAGCGGAAGTAAATCAGCGGCAGATGCTTACGATTACAAATCAACGTCCTTCGCTGGAAGTTAGTGGCCACCGGCCGGTACCGGCAGCAGCAACGTCAGGTAAATGACATTTGCTCTGCTCTCTTGGTTGCCTTTTTTTTACTGTTGTTGCTGAAGTTTTCCACCAATTCTGTCGTTTCGCGAACGGGGAACGCTGCAATTTGTTAAAATAAAAGAAGAAATACTCTTACTTTACATTCCAATCATCTCTCTGTACGAACACGACACAAAAACCGTTGACACAACTTCCTCGTGGAGTGTTCGCCCCCACCGTGTCGTCGTGGGTCGTGGCATAGGAGATGACCTGAGGCGAAACAGACAAAGCGTTTCGGCACCTCGCAATGGTCCCCTCGGGAGGTGGGAGTCATGATGCAGAATGTTCCGTTTTGTAGAACGCGGAGAACGAGACTAAATCGCGCATTTCGCGTACCATTCCTTGGTGGGTGCGATTGTGAAGAAAGCATAAATCTACCTGACCGGCTGGGTGGACGCCGGGCTGGCTGGTTGGCTGCTCGCAAGCTCAGCATTCCACCGGCAGGGACCACCCGGGGCCGGGGACACCGAGATCTTCCATCAGTTCTCGGCAGCGAGTGACGGGAGAGTAAAAATGAGGCGCTATTAATAAAGTTTCAACGAATCGCGCGACGCCAAGCGGGGCAGCGCCGAGAAAGGACTCGACTGGTTGCGCTCTGAAATTGGGGAAAGGACAGTTTCGACCTCGGGTGGTAGCGTTACCTTGGCCATCTTGGCTTTGGTCCGGTGAGCGAAACGGTGCGAATGCAAACTTTTATTATTTAGTAACATCATCTTCTTCCTCTCTTGGACTGGACGGCCACTTCCTTCACGTCGTTGTGTCCTTGTTGCTGCCTTGTCCTGTGTAAATGTGTCCTTTCTGTAAACGAAACGATTGAGAGATACATATTGGATGAGCCCGGAATAAATAATTTAACGGACCTAACGGGTGGGGTTTGGAGGGACGATGAAGCACCGGTTTCCGGTGCACTATCCCGTGGTATGCTTGGAATGGTGTGCCAAAGACGCCGTGCGCCAGCTAGCTTCCGAAGACGAGACGGAGACGACGACGGTGTCTATGCCAACGAGAAGATGCCGTTTACCGATGTTTTGCGAACGGACAAAAAGGCCAAAGGCTCCGAATCCGGGAGGCTGGACCCCGAGAACGGATCGGATTATTCGTCATTAAAAATGCATTCGGGAGAATTGTGTTTCTCCTTGGACTGGCCGTTCCGATTCGATCCGATCCGTGCCACTAGGGAACCATCAAACGGTGGCTGGCTGGCCGGCTGGCTGGCTGGAGGTGATTTCTAATGAAAATGTGATTATTTTGCTTCCGAAGCGACCGCTCCTTTGCCATTCCTTTCGCCAAGTGTCGACATAAATTAAATTCTAATTTAAATGCAAGATGAACCAGCGCGCATGCCATTGGCCCCGGTTGCCAGCAGACCAGAGGTCGGTTGAGAGCCGGTTTACGGTTCGAGATTTTTGATGCCGAGCCCTACGGTTCACCGGCATCATCATCACACACACACGTATGCACGTCCGGTGCCCCTCCGGATCCATTACCGAGCATAATAAAGGTAAAATCCTTGGCAATAAATTGCGGTCACACACACACACATACATTCGCATACGTGTGGCTTTTCTCTGTCCCTCAAACGGTCCTCCACGTTCTTGCCAACACGTCCTGCGTCCCCGGCAGCGAGCCTCGATAGTGTGCGGTTACCATCCGTCATGTGGGTGATTGCGTCTTTTGCTTTTGCCCACGAGTTTGTGGTGTGGATCCGAGTCCGGGTGCTCCTGCACACCACAATGATGCCGCCGGCAACGACACGGATACGTCACGGAAGCGAGTGCGCGCTCGCGCTTGCCCTGTGCTGTCTGCTCCCTCGGTGACGATGTTGTTTGTTCTGTTTTCAAGCGGCAACGCCAGCGACTACGAAAGGGCCAACGCGAGACCAGCATAGACAATGCGTTATCGCGGATCACACACACACACACACACACACACAATCCAGACGGGAATGGTCTCCGGTTTTTCTGGATTTTCTCTGTCCTTTCGTCGTGGCTTCAGTAGCCTAGACTTGCCTGGTAGCTGAGGTGCATGAAATGTGGAGAAAAACAGCTTTAGTTTCGCGGTATTTTCCTGTTGATGAACTCTCGCTCGTTTCTCGTTCATAAGCTACTATGACACCGAGGAACAGAGGAACTTAACCTATTTATTAATATTCAACTGACCTCTTCCTGGCAATTCGCGATGGAGACGCAATGATGTGATGTTCACAGAACACAGAAGGCTGCGCTTTGGTGTTTCGCTTCGAGAGAACTTCACTTTAATGATCTCTCGCTCCCGTTCTCGAAGATATGGACCATTCAAAAGAAGCCACTCGTGTGTGTATGTATGTTCCATACCTGCATCTCATTTTCCAGCAGCTCGAGCTCCGTTTCAAATGGAGCGTAAATCCTCCGAAGCAGCGCGCGGTACCCATTCATCCGCATATTGTTTCGTGCAACTGCGGCACACAACTGACGCTGAGCGCACTAAAGGTGGGGTTCTCACTGGCGATAATGACGTGCTCGTTTCGTGCTGTAATTGTAACATACTCTCGCTCTCTCTCTCGCTCTCGGTCTCCGTGCAGTAGTACTATGTGTCGATGAAAGGAAGGAAGGAAGGAAGGAAGGCAGAGAAAGGCAGGAACAGATTTGGAGGCCTTAATCACTCACCGGCCGTATGTCGGCCGGCACTTCAAGTTGCGACTTCAAGTTCTGTAGACGACGTTCTGACGACGTTCTGACGACGATGATGACGACGACGAGTCGAGGCATCAAACGCGCGGCCTACTATGCCGATGGTTATGTTGGTTACTGCCAGACGAAGTAGGCGAAGCGAAGCGACTGATTACTGGCGAAACAGCAACAGCTCGCATGTGTGTGTGTGTGTGTGTGTCGTTGCCATTTTCACGAGGGTTGCTAGGTTTATTACTGTGTAGGCCAAGCACCCTTCGGTAGCGGCGTCGCGGTGGAAATCCACTAGAGACTAGAGAAGTCGGACCTACGGGTCGTCCAGAGTGTAACGAGGAAAAATCTCAACTCCGGTATGACCGGCAGCAGTAACTGGCACGGTGTAACTGAAGGAGCATGCGTCGCGCTTAACCCCCTTGTATACAAACCTTGGACTAGGTCTTGGTCTTGGGCTCCGTACTGTGTACTTAAAGCCACGCGCACTAATTGCAAGTATTGTGAAGCACACTGGCGCAACACTGGCGCGAGGAACTTGCCTTGGACTGGCTGGTACACATCCCGCGACGAATACGCTCGTCGTCAGCGTTCTGCTCGCTGTTTGGTCTCCGGTTTACATCGTTGTCTGCCCAGGAAATGGATGATTTTGAACGGCAAATCACGGCCGTCCGTGCTCCGTGAGTGCGAAACACGTAACAATTGCGGCTGATGCTGCGGCCATGTCCTTGATGATTATCCTTTCTTGCGCGTTCTTTCGTTGCTCTTTGCTGCTGCTTCTGGTCGTTCGTTGGTTCGTTCGTTCGTTCGTTCGTTCGTTGTTTTGTCGTTGTGCAACAATCACGAAGTGCGCCACTTTAGGGCTAGCAGGGCGGCAAGTACATTGTGAAGAGACCAGTACCGGCCGGCCTGGGATCAGGAACAGGATGTGTATAACACCCTGGTGGCTCAAATCGGCCGGTTCCACTCATTCAGCTGCTGTACTTGTTCACGCCGAGAATAAGACCATCATCGTAACACCTTTGTCCGTATTGTGAGGGTCGGTACGCTTGGCTTGGCTAGTAAGATGATAAGCGGCGTGAAGTAGGGCACCCCTTCAAGCGGCTCCCCGAAGACGACGAGGATGCGACGGTACAAGACGTCGAAAGGAGCGCATCGTGTGTTTCGAAAGATTAAAGCCACATGAGCACAGGGGGCTCCATGAGCTCCTTTGTCTCGTCTCGCGAAGCCAAGAAAATGTTTTGCTTGACTCTCCGGTGGAAAAGTGGCCTTTCGCAGTGGGAGCCTACTGTTGCTAGCTGGTTTGAGATGGGGCAAAAAACTCGAAGCGGAACAGAGGGCGAACGCAGAACATCGTCGTTGTCGTCGTTGTCATCGTCACATGTGGTAGTTCGTGGTGGTGGAATGCATTCAGTCGTTGCGTGTACCACAGCACAGCTGATGTTAGGGTTGCTGCTGGTTGCGACGATGATTATGCTATTGCTGCAACCCCTCGATCCAAGCGCGGCGCGGGTTATCTGAGCGTCACAGCAACCAGTGGAAACTTGATGAAGCATAAGTTTTGCCAGCACTCTCAGCCAGTGCCACTTGGCAAGCAGCTTAATATTTCAAAGTTTTTCCTCAACCCCGTCTCCACCCGTGCGCCATCATTAGCACCCCGTCACACTCCCGCGCTCGAGCATATTTTATTTTCGCCGGAAAACTCGCTCGAACTTTGACTGCACGCGCGCACCGCTCACAGTCGCATACCAAGCGGAATGGTGGCCAGAGAATTATCTTCGCGTTAGCGACTGACGGTGGTGCTCATTTTTCAGCCCCACCCGCCCTGAAGCTCGCACTCCCAAGTAGCTCACCTTTCGCGGGGTTTTGTGCATTCCAAACCTTCCCACTCCCCGGTCGGTTGGTTAAGGAGCGTTAAAATGAAAGCGATTTCCAGCACAAAATTCCACTTCCCCGACCTCGCGACCTCGGTGGCCCGTGATTTCGTCGTCGTCGTGCACGGGAGGGTGCACGGTTTGGAATGGCTGGATGGCTTTATTCGGGGTGGCGGCCAGTTGAAGCTCAATTCATGGTGTTGCTTTCGGTTTTTTGTTTCCGTGGCGAGTTGAGCATTGGAAATTCCTAACTCAATCCGAGCCGAGGGAGGAAGGCAGGGAGGGTGCTGGTGGTGACTCCCGGTGATAACACGCAGCACGCGGCGGCGCTACTATCACGGGGCTGCGATCGATATCCTGTCCTATCCAAACACGGTAGCGGCATAAAACAAACTCCGAATGTGCTCGGCTCGCTATCGTCGTTGTCGTCGCCTGTTGACTGACTCATCGAACGATGAGGCCGACGGATAAGATAGGGCCCTCTCCCTCCCTCTTCTTCCCCTACATCATCCATCCATCCCCCCTCCCAGAAATGACTGTTTTGTGAAACCTTTTTCTGCAAACTTCTGCTGCGCGCCACCAACTGCTTATTGCTTTTCCGGTCGACGCCCGGTGGCAACATGTGGCGTGGAGTGAGTGCAACAGGTTTGGTTTTTTGGGACGTACCCCGCCTGGTACCAATGATGATCATAAACTCTGACCTCGGAATCGAGCGGCGGAGATGCAGCAGCAACAGCAGCAGCAGCAACAGGAAATGCTCTGCCTTATACATGCACAAATTGATGCGGAATTGATAATCTCCCTTTTCGGTCAGTAGTCAATTCGTATTTAGGGGGAGGGACAAGGTGGTGGTAACTTGACCCCTAAACCTCTCCCCCCCCTCCGCCCCTTCCCTTTTAACTCTATCTCGCAACCCCCTTGATACCGCTTTGAATTGAGGGCAATAAAATCGCGATAAAAGTGAAGATTGAGAATGAGAAGGCGGATAGACGGAAAAGGGAAAGCAACGGGGAAGGAAACAAATAAAAACAACGGACCACGTGAGCTGCTGTGTGCATGGTTAGGGGGAATGGGCATGCCCTTCACTCCCCTTCCCCATCCTTTGGGGTCAGTAAAAATACTAAATCAAACCGTTCAAACCCTTGGCGGGTGGCGGTGGTGGCCAGGCCGGAGGGAGCTCGGTCAAATCGGCATCGTAAATCGATCAGATGCAGAGTGAACCGTTGGCCGTGGATGAAAGGAAAAATCGAGAAAGCGTGTGCAAGGAGAGAGAGAGAAAGCAAGGACCGGGAAGGAACACAGAACCTTTGGAAGGCTTTAAGCAGACCGATGTGTGTCCGTGTGTGTGTGTGTGTGTTCGTGTGTGGTATGGAGTGATATGTTTGCCGTGAAATTCAATAAGGGTTTTTGATGCTTGGCTTTGACTGCAAGCCCCTCTCCTCCACTCCCCACCCAGTACGCAGTGCTTCTGTTTTTGAAGATCAATCGATGGAGACGCCTAATGCTTGGCTATTGGAACTAAGAGACCGGTCAACCCGGGGAGAGGCTGGGTGGGAGCATTGAGGAAGATTTTATTGGATGAATATTGAAACTCTTACCGTCGGCCCATTTCCTGCAGCCAGGGATTGGTTGCGCATGTTGGATGAACCGTATAAAAGGGAATGCTTTTACCGCAGCAGCGTTCCAGTTCCCGTGAATGATTCTCACATTGCTTATGCTATTTATGCTACTTTTCGTACGTTAAGTGTGCTTAAAGGAGATCATTTAACGCTACTGATGAAGCTGTTTTTTTGTCAAAAGAATCATAGTTCATTTAATCGTTATGTTTAACTTTGCTTTTCATCGCTGCTGTCTTCAGCATCAGCAAATGTCACGAGATGTAGACATTTAAATTCAGTTCAGTATGTTCAGTAAAGGGATGAGATTAGGGGTTGTGCCGAAAAGGGTCAGAACAACCCTCCAAAGTGGTGGTGACACACAACACAATTGATCAGCAACATTGATCGATGACAGGCTATTTGGTGCAATCGATATGCTTTCTCGCTCCATTGTTGCGATTTGTACGCCTCCCATCCCCGGGGGGGAGCAAAAAAAAAACACACACACAAACACGAACGGCTCACCAGAAATGGGACAATCCGGAAGCCAAATTTGAAATGTCATGTTTCAACCACCGGAGTGGAATGAGAGAACCCTGTGGCGGGGGTTTATCCGCGAGCCCCAAATCGTTCGATGCTGATCGATGCGTTTTCGCAGAGTAAGCAGCAGCAGTAACACCAGCGCACCGGAGCGCATTGTGTGCGTGTCGTAAATTTTAGCACATAAATATGTAAATTAGTGCGTTTGACGATGAATAAATAATGATTGATTTATTGATTTGATACTACTGTCAGAGGCCGGGCACACGGCAACTGACACACTTAAGCTGATGAAAATATGCGTCCAAAGCGGTGCGCGACGCTGCGCCATACAATCCCCCACCACCTATCAGCCATCAGCTGCTACTACAGCAGCTCACCAGTCACTGTGTGTGGCGTTACTGCAGTACTACCACAAGAAGAGGATCTCGCGCATGGTGTGTCATATGTGAAACCGACGGGGGGATGCGTCCCACCCAAAAAACATAATGCATTCGATGTGCCGAACCCCGGGTAGTACCGGGTGTGTCTTCATCTTTTCCCGCTGTCACTGCACAATTTGATACTGTGACACCAACACACCCATTGATGGCGGGGATACTCTAACGATACCGGCGTTGAATACCGATCGATGAGCCGTTCGACTGTCATGATGTCGGCAGGTGATGATGATGATGACGATGGTGATGCTGCGGCCGATGACGCGAACGCTATCAACACATGCCAGCAGCAATACGCCAACTATTGCAGCGATAGGAGCGACGGATAAGGATAAGTGTGTGGGGTGAATCTGATAAATTGAATTTAATTCGGCGCACGTGTACACTTACGGTCACGGCCTCAAACTGTGCTGTGTTGTTCTGGAAAACACGGATTTGGGGACCACAAGAGCTACACGTGATGATTGATTTTATCACGCGCTATTTAACGCGGAACGTGTAGTAGTAGTAGTAGTAGTTACAACAATTGTAACTCTGCTACTGGTGTTGACGTTTGATATTGACAGAATAAGGTCTACACTGTCCTGTACTAAAGTGTTGGAAATGTCGTTAGCGTAACTTTTATTAAATAAAATAAGATTAGCTTCCTTCGGACCGTTTCTGTTTTTTTTTCCAGCGGAAAGGCATTAAATTTTAGACACAAATAAAATCAACAGCAAAGCGCAGAAAGCGAAGAGAATATCTTTTCATCTTTTCAGTAAAGGCTTGCCAGGCAGCCAGCAGCAGCAGCAGCAGCCAGCATAATAAGGATTATTCAATTAAGTGCCGTTGTAATACGCCGAGCGCGATACCGAGCGCAAAAACAAAAACACAGAAAATGATAAAATATGCATAAAGAAGAACAGGCGGATTTCCCTTGGCCCGGGCCGATGGTTGTTGGTCCTGGCCTGCTTGGTTTACCTGCTGCTTGGTACACTGTGCCCCGCGGGTGATGAATTTCATTTTCTTTTGTGACATCCATTCATTCGCAGAAGATGAGTAGCGAAACGACTCCCGCGAACGAACGAACGAACGAACGCGTTACCCTTCAACGGCGGCGGTTTTACCTTTCGTTGTGTGTCCTTGGAGAGGGGGGGGGGGCGGTGCACCCACCTCTCGGCGGCACCCACCATTCGGTGTGCCACTTTTCGACACACAATAATCCTCGTTAAGAACGCAGGTCGCAGGCGCACGTGATCCTTCCCTTCTTCGTTTTTGTCGCCACCTTTATGCCCGTTTAGCGTGCCTTAGTCCCTGTCCTTGTCCCGGGATTTAGCATCCGTTTGCAGGCGTTTGTGTCTCTCATCCTCTGACGTGGCTTTTGCCACGTCAACGTGAGGCAGGTGAGGAGGGGGGCCGTGAAGGGGAGGGATAAAGGTTTTGATCTCTGGCCCTGGATCAACAGCCTGCGGCGACCGAGACGGGCCTGTAGGTGTGTGTGTGTGTATGGGTGGGTCGCATCCCGGTCCGGCTTGTTGGCTTCAAACGCACGGATTTAGCATCGTTCTCGCTCTCTGTCTCCGGGTGTAGTCCGAGGCCGAGACCGAGCAAAGATTAATCCTCGACGTAAGTCTTTAATGGTTTTGTTGGTTGGCAATCTGTCGGGCCATATGTCACCGGGCGCGAGGGGGGTGGGGGGAACTGTGCCAACGTGAGGGAGGAATTTCCACATTTATTTCCCTGCGCCGCATTAAGCGGATGCTTTATTGAGGGAACCATTCCCGAGGAAAAGCGCAACTCTTTAGCCGTGGCCACACGGGGCGAAAACTCTAGCGCAAACGAAAAAATTAATGTCAAAACGGTTTCGCTTAACCCTTACACGCTGTCAAACTTTTATACGTCCGCGGACTTTTTCGCTGAACCCTTGACGCTATCGAACGCTTTATTTACGAAAATGTAGGTTCTTTTCGTATTGTTTTTGCATTTTTAATATAAATATAACAGCAACAGCAACAATATCGTTAAAAACTGCAAAATTTATTCGGAAATCAACTTCAGCGGCCAAAACACAGATGAAAACAATACGTTTGACATTTCGGCATAAATTTTCGGGTTTTTACCCCTGCCACACGAAGCGAAAACATTTTGGCATTAATGTGCAAATTTGCGCGCAAATTTTCGCCCCGTGTGGCCACGGCTTTTCGCGACGTTTGCTAGATGTTGAAGAAACCCTTGACGCGTTCTTCTTGGAAGAAGGACATCTGGCAATGTATGATGTAAATGATAGTCAGGATGGCAAGTTCGTAAATGGTGCTAATAATATTAAATCTTGGTTTTTTTTTTCAAGTTGGTTTAAACCATCAAATAATCCTTGCATAAATTTGATCACTATTTGGATTTTGAACAGCCACGAAGAGCTTTAATAGGTTCTAACTGAGCAAAATAAGCCTGAAGTGAAGCTATTAACGAATGAAACTTCGAAAAAGTTCACGAAATGTCGTTATAGCAAAGAAAATGATGAAACATGATCACATAAAACATAATCTCGCGGATGCAAATGTTCAAAAACACGTCGAGCTTTCGCGTGCAATTGTTCTAATTACATCGAAAAGAAAGCCAGAAAAAATCAACATAAACTTTTCGATTAAAAGAAGAGGAAAATGTTTCTCAACACTGCATGATGTCACAAATCAATGAAAACGATCAAAAATGGCACAAATTGGATCGCAAATAGCTTCTGCATCCAGCTTAATTGTTACATGCGGTTTCAAGAGACCTTTTCCTGTTCTCAGACCACGGTGCTAGAGAAATAATTAATTCGCAGTTTGAAGCTAATTACGCGAAATGGATGCTCGGAATCAAGGCTTGCTACAAATCGTTCGAAGAAAAAGGGATCGCTTCCAGATGAGCCCCTTTGGCAGCACAGCAAACCGGCCGGGGTGGTTTCGAATTGCGCCACAAAAAAATGGTGAAAAAAAAAAGAAACATTAAAATGTAATAGCCACCAACATTAGCGGCTGAATGTTAAGTGTGCTATCAGGTTACCATCATTCGACCTCTCTCTCTCTCTCTCTCGCTCTTGAATGATTGCATGTTACGTGGAAACACAAAGACCAGGACCCAAAAGGTGTTCGAGAAAAAGTTAATAGCAGCTTCGAATGTGTTGAAATCACAAAAAAACCCGTGATCCTGCTGCTGCTCCCTTTTGCCCTGTTAATGTCCTTTCGATTGCTCACCACTCGCCATATTTATGAGGCCATAGGTGGTGGCCTGGTGGGTGGTACGGACACCTCACAAAGTTCACTTAGCAATCGATATAATAACGCACCACTACTGCTGCAGTACATATTATTAAATAATTTGGCGGGGACCTTCTCATGGGTTCTTATCTCCGCGCTTGCATTAGCTCTAGGGACATTAATCGGAAAGAAAGGTGAACATTAGAGCCTTAGCCCCTTCCTCTGGTCCACCGCTTCCGCGTAAGCAATTTCAGTTGAGTGCCCCCTCCCTGGTGAAGCAATCACGCCATCGCGGTAATAGGCGCAATGGCCGAAGGATCACGGCAGGAAGTATGTTGCAATCTAATAACTTGCTGACGATAATAATAGCCGCTCCGATGGGCATCGGAAGTATGTGATGAAATGTAATGTTGCTTTGTCTGTTTGTGGTTGACAAACCTTTTACCCACCAAGAGAAGCGCAATCTGTGCGTCCAGCGCCAGTGCCCCGGACTCCGGTCCGGCAACGGAAACACGAAATCAATGCGATGCCGGCGGCGAGTGAATAATTTATCCAATTTTTCCCTCGCACCAGCCTACTACTGTGCCCACTACAACAGGTTATTTCTCGTTAAACATGACCTCGAGGTGTTTGTGAAGAGGCACCGAGAGGCAACAAACTAACTAGCAGAGTAGGCGAACCGTGGTCGAATGGCATTGTTGCTGCTCCTGTTTCTCATTTAACTCCGCAGGGCTAGTAGCAGGCGAGTAGCATGTAAGAATTTTAATATTTCAAAGCAGAAGTAAAAGAAAAACAATTTGAAATTAAATTTCAACCTCCTGGCGGTGGCGGCGGTGGCGGCCACCATGCTGTGCGCGCCAACCCCGTTGAAGAGAGCGACTCCATGGAGCCATGTGCTGCTGGGTGTGCTGTGGAGGAAAGATTAGGGGAAAACAATTTTCTCGGCCGCAATTCTCGGCGTGACGGTGGCGGTAGCGACGGTGGTAGCGACTTGGTGTGGCCTACCATACCGGGCGTCCATGTCGTACCGTGGCGCTATCTGCTACCTTTGAGAGCCTTGCTTGGCACAACATTATTATTTTACTTTGTTTTTGATGCTCCTTTCGGGGTTCTCTTCCAACCCGACGTCATCAACAGACACACATCGGGAGTGTCTTCTCTCTCCTTCTGTCTTTCTCTCTCTTTCGAGGCAACTTTCACTGTATGATGAGCCTGTACAGGAGCATATTAAAAGTAAGGAAAAGGTAAAAAAGAAAAAAGAAAGCACAACACAACAAACTCGCGTGAAACTTTTTGGCTTCCCTCACTCTCTCCCTCACAGTGGCGAAAATCTTTGTCATCCCCCATCCCCTTCGATGGCCACGTGCGAACAAACAGTAGAAGCAGCGGCATCCCAGTTCTGCTGATAAGCGAGAGAGGGAGAGAGAGAGAGGGAAGCGAGTTGTTTTGGAGTTGGAAATATTAATGGTTATCTTGCGGGCTATGTAAATGTTTCCGATGTGTTGAGTGTTAGTGGAGGGGTGCCACCGAACACAGACATTCCCTTTTTGAGGGCGAGATTTGGCCAAAAATTTAATCATCCCTTACATGTGTTATTGCGTTCGTGCGGTGCGGAGACACCGACCTAAGCATGGCGTCAAAGGCAAATAGGAGGAAAAGTGAATGAAAAAAAAAACAGCCGAGAAAAACGCGTGGAAAACAAATTGGATTCCAGCCAGCAGCCACCCTTCGTTCTGAGCTCGCGAACTGATTCTTCGTCTCTTGGTTCTTTCTTTCAATCATATTTTCATTAACACCCCGGTCCCGGTCCCGGTTCCCGCCACCTTATCCGTCTTCGGATCGTCTTCCTACCCATAACCATCATCAAATGTTCTTGTAAATTATTATGAATCTGTTTTTTTTCTTTTCGCACGCACTGATTTCCATTTGTTTCTGTTTTTCGATTCTCTTTCCCGCTTCCTTTAGGTAAGTTCATCGTTCGCGCTCATCAGCTTCGAAGCCAATTCGCGCACACACACATAGGAAGGAGCGTGAACAAAAATGGGAAAAGGGAAAATTCACCTGCGCCAAGCCAACCAGCCAGCGACGAGACCGAACAGGAGTCCCAGTTGTCAGAGTGATTTCCGCCCCTGCAGAGGGCGAAGAAGAATGGGGAAAATGGAAGGAAATTCCTTTTCGCTGTCTTTTTCATTTCTTCGGATTCGGTGCCTTACCACCACCAACAGCCCCATTCCAGCGTCAGTACGGTCTGCTATGCTATGCTCCCAGGTGGGGTGGATTGAAATTTAAGGCGTTATTATTCCGTAAGTACTTAATAAATTTCCAGCCATGACCCTCCCTCCCCAAACACAACCAACAACCATCGGTTTGATGGAATGGTTTGTGTGTGTGTGTGTGTGTGTACTTTCGGGAGCAGGAGGAGGACGCGTACCTGGAGCGAGTGTTGAGCGGATCGGAAGTGGAACTCCAGGGCGGCGGGAGCATTAGCATCGCGCGCGCGCGCGCGCCCGCGCTTGTTGCGCTTTTACTGCTAACGATTTCGGCTTTGGCCACCGGTTCCAGTGTTCCTTAGATGGTGAGGGAAAAGGAAAAAAAGGAAGGAGGCTTTTTCCTTGACATGACACGAGGAGTGTGGTAAGGGAGGTAAAGTTATTCTTCATCTTTCTTCCTCGTTTCTGCTGGCTGCTTTGGGCTCGAGAAGAGACCATTTTTCGTTTTTATACCGTTCGCGGTGAGCTGTTGTGCCCGCACACACACACGCACACACTAAGCTCCATTTCCATTGGATCCTCCAAGGTGTGATTGAAAGGATGTATCAAGGGAAGGTTAGAGAGTGTTTGGTGGTTGTGGTGGTGGTGCACCGAGTCCCTTCGAAATAGAAGTCGAAGTGAAGAGGAAGAAGAAGATGCTGTGAGTGCCACCGATGGTCACGTCACGGTTTTGCAATCGCGAAGCCCGCTTCTTCTCTTCCTCCTCTCGTAACTCTCGGTTTAATGATGTAATCCCGGGGATACCTGGGAGGATTAAGTAATTACTTTTATTGACAGCAAAAGTGGCGCACCGTCTGCTGCTGGGATAGATTTACCGGGGATGGACGGACGAGCGCCCATTAAACAGGTTTTTAGGCCACTCGAGACGACGAACGACGACTCTTGGAACGTTGGTTGGCTGGTTGGTTGATGTTGTCGTAATTGTGGTTTCATGTTCGGCCAGCAATCGATGACGATGAGAAAGAGGAAGGAGGGAGATTTCTGGCACCTCGTCACAAACGGGTGACGGGCCGATGTGCGGATGGAATTTAAATATAAACTCTCCAGCATCAACAGGAATGGCATAAAACCTCGGGTACTCGCCACGCCGCTAAGTGAAGTGTGCCAATTATTGGTCAGGCGCCGTATCAATTCGTATCGGAGAAAAGGTATATTGTAATAGGCCTTACAGAGAGAGCGCTAGTAAAAGAAGAAGAGAAGAGAGTGAAGGAGAGGAAGTTGGAAAATCGATTTCATTTTCCCTTCCGTTGTTGTTGGTGCTACGTTTGTTGTTCCGTTCTTCATTGGCTTCGCGCGGCATGTACCGTTGCTGTTGGTGGTGGTGCGTTTCTGTTGCATACCTTGCAGGCGCACGACACTCACCGTTAGCAAGGGATCGGTTGCCTCACGCTCTGTGCTAATTGAATTTTAGCGACGGTCGTCGTCGTCGTCGTCGTCGTCCAGCGGGAGCTGTTGCCACTTGCTACCCTCCTTCATGCCTCTTTCTGTCTCTGTCTCGTTGTTTTTCGCTTTCTCTTTCTCACTTCATCTCTTCGTGCAAGCGACGCACAAGTGAGCTTGACGAAGGTTCTGCTACGTTACCGCTGCCGCGATTGTGCTGACTTGGCCGACTCACTCTCTCTCTTTCTCTTTTTCTCTCTTTCACCCTCTCGCTCTCTCCCTTTGTGCCACTGTTGTGTGGTATCGGGCTCCGATTCTGGCCCGTGATTAAATATAATTAGCACTGTTTGTGCATCGTAAGCCCGGTTTGCGTCTAATCCTTTTTTCCGTCCCTCATCGTTCTCCTCTCCCTCCTGCATCAGCTCCTCAGCCAGCATTTTGCTTGCAATGAGATGGAAAAAAGGGGAGGGGGAACGAAGAAGGGGTGGGAAAACTGGAGGTTTTTTTTGTGTGAAAAGATTTCCCTCCGGCACGGTGCGGCAGCAGCAGCAAATGCTTTGTTCGCGCGTTCGCTCGGAGAAGGAGCCAACCAGCGGCAGCAGACGTCGGATGAAACAGCCTAAACGAAGCCTTTTTAACGTCCTTTAACGCGTCGGGTGCTATGGTAGGCCGTCGGTACAACCGAAAGGGAGTTTGTCAGACCACGCGGCCGTGCCACAACCTCCGTCTTGGACACCGTCACCGCTCGTTGGTCTGTCCAATGGCGAACGGTGTGTGATCAGATGATGGTGCCGTGAATAATTAAATTTAAATTTATGTTTATGATTATCAACCACCACCAGCACCAGCAGCAGAAAGGTGCTTGTGGTTGCCTCCGGTGCTACCGGTAGTCACTTGGTCGTCAATTTACTCCGTCTGTCCTGGCCACAGCGAGATGGTGGTCGGGAGGAGCTCATTCTAGTACTAGTAGCTACCGTAACCACTTGGTGACTATGTAAGCGAAAACCAAACACAAAAATGTACCATCCAAGCAACCAAGCAATGGAGAGTTCGTTCTTTGAGAGCTGTTTTCGGGGCATAAACCTGCGAACTCTCCCGGAGTTTTCGAACAGAAGCGTTTAATGGACGGTTTCGGTTTCGACGGCCTCGGTTGCATTAAATGCCGGCACCAGCAGCATCATACCTTCCTCCTCCCCGTGTCGTGCCCAGACATTGCTCTCTCTTTCTCTCTGCATCACCATCCAGAACGTCACTGCACCTCCAGGTGTAGTAGCACCGTTTTATTGGCTTTTAGAGATCGCTTTTCATAAAAGGTGGAAGTTTTATTTACGAGAGCGACACACACACACACACACAGACGACGCCGTTTCGGTGTCCTTCGATTCTTCGGTCTCCTTGTTTCATAGTGCCGCCAGTTGATGGGACTTACCAAGGGAATGGCGCGGCTTTCACTGGCTCGCCGGTGTCGTCACGTCAGGCCAGGAAATTGAGGATCGAGATGGAAACATTAACTTTATAGAAATACATCATCCTCGAAGAATACGAAAAAAAAGGCGGAGAACGAAGCAAAAAGCGTTTGGACTCATACTTGGCGTGGAGAGGTGTGTATGAGAGTTCCATCGCTTAGCAAATCCTCAGGTGCACACGCGGGCGTGTGTGTGTGCATGATAGGTTTTTTAAGAACATCATTAAAAATCCTTGGAACCATATTTCCCTGTTCGCTTCGCGCTTCGAATGGATCCCGGTAATCGCCTGCACGCGAGTCAATTGCTGCCTCGCGTTGGACCGTAACTGACTGAATGTCGTACACACTCACACACATATGAGGACGGGAGAGGAAAGGCAGGAGTCGTCCCTATTAAGGCGAGCCCTTTTATGTCCTTCGCCCGGAATGCGGAATTCTCACTTAAGTCATCTTCAGCGAAGAAGAGGAACAGGAACCCACCACCGGTGACGAGTCATGTCACCGAATCGGGGAAATGTGTCGCGGAAAGCGACCGAGAAACCGTTTTGGTCGCGTGAATGCGACGTTGCACCTAATTGTCATTTTCCGTGTCATGTTAAGCATCTTAAAAAACGCGGGAATAAAGGACACGTGGCGGTGGCGTCGAGGGCGGCACATTAAAAATGGTGTCGCCCAAAAGCCCCACCAGAACCCTGGAGGGAGAGAGGGGCTTATGATTGGCAATTAAAAATTTAAGGATAATACGCGCGCCCACCGACCTTTAACCCTCCACGGGAGGAACCACGGGATAATTAACCACCGGAAGTGCCACCGCGGACGTTTATGTTTTTGCGTATAATTAACGCTTCATTGACAGTCGGATGGGCGGCACACCAGCCCACCAACTGGCAAATGGTGGTGGGTGTCTTCGTCATGCCAGTTTTTGACAATTGGAAGCGTCGTGAAGCATCACATTACGCGCTTCAAACCAAGTGTCATAAACTTAATGATTTGGGGCTTCGGGGACCCCGGTGAAAAGGTTTTCCATCATGTTTGAAGAAGTGGATGCCCCGGAAAATCGGAACCGGAAACCAAGATTCCAAGATTCCAACTTCTGCTTCTTCTTCATTAGAAAACTCGCCTTTTTTGTGTCTCGAGAATAATTGGACATCCGGTAGCGTTGGTGGCCCGTTTCTGGTGCGAATCTTCCGGCATTCGGTGCCGGCCCGTAATCGATACCCCCGGTAGAACTCGGCACACGGACCCACCCCCGGGGGGGAAATGGAATAAACACAACAAGAGGTGGATTCAGGGAGTCCGCGAAAAAGGGAAAAACCACTATAACCCACCCACCAACAGGGGGCGAGGGCGAAAACCAATCGCGGATTTTCTCATTCTCAATTTAATTATTTCATTAGTCTAATTAAATTTTACCGAACATCATTCGTCCAGTGCGCGGTGGTCGTCGATTTCGGAAACGTGCATACTTCTGGACACCAGAGGTTGCTTGGTTGCTTGGTTTTTCACCATTTTTTTTTTTCTGCAGCTACCTGCGCGCGTATCTCTGTCTATGCTGTTTTCACTTTCTTTCTTTCGAGAAAAGCGACTGCAGCAGTAAGTAGGTAGAAGCGAAGAAGAAGAATCTGGCCCAAGGTATTCACCCATTCCCCAGCATGCCCGTGGGGCATACTTTTGCGCTCCGGAGCCTTTAGATACCTTAGAAGAACCCGTGCCGGGACCACATTGCACACGACAAGACGAAGCGAGGCGAGGAAACGCTCGAGGAAAACATTCCAATTTGTCTGGAAGGTGTCGGTGGCAGCTCGGTGGTACTTGTACGCTTAGCCGCAACGCTGCTGCTGCTGGCGGACTAGAAAGGGAACTGCCCGTTTTAGAGGGAGAGAGAGGCCTTTTTTCTGTTGTTGGTGTTGTTGTTGTTGTTTGTATGTGTGTGTGTGTGTGTTGCCACATTTTTCCTCCAAACAACTTTATCTTTCGCTACATATTGAATGTGGTGGTGGTGGCGACGACCAAGCCCAAGCCCTTCTGTTGCTTGTTTGCTCTTGCTCTTGCTGTTGTTGTTGTTGTTGTTGCTGTTGGCGTGCTCGCTGCGCTTATGGTAAACGATGGTAAGCGGACCGAGGAAATGCGGGTATCTAAACATTCAAGAAACATCAAACGGTCGGCATTCTTTTCGGGGTCTGGGGTTTTTTTTTGCTCTTTTCTTGCAAAAGAAATCCTTGGCATAGTAGGCCATATGCCGGAGGGACGACTCGCACTCGTTATCTATCTGTGGCCGTGGCTCGTGGGCATAAACACATACCCGTGCGCGAAGGCCCACTTTTCGTTTGAAGACCCGCTTGGCCGCAAGGCGTTCACTTTCAGTTCGGTTTCCGTGGAATCTGTGCCGCGGGAATGATTTGAAATCCTGGGTTTTTGAGGGCCACCAGGTGGAAAGGTGGAAGCCCGGAGTCCGGGGCCCGGGGATGAGCGCGTTAGTCAATCGTGACGTCATCGCATAGGCAAGGAATGCCGCAGGGCCTAGGCCATTTGAATAAAATGATGAAGGTGGCCGAGGTATGCTTTGAAATCGGGGAAAACGCGCGATTCTTTCTTTGAAAACTGGCAAATATGCTCCGCTTCAAGTGGCCTTCCTGGTGTGGTAGAGATTTCTATGGAACATTTCACCCCTGGAGCACTGGTTTCCGTTTAGATTTAGGCACATCAGGATGCTATCTGCAAAAGGGCGTTACTTTTGGTGGAAATGCGCTAGGTGTGGTATTAAGTACGAGCATGGGAACAGCCAACAGTGTTGCTAGAAAAGGAAAGATCAGTCTCGAATAAGAAATTTTTACTTTTTGACAATTGATTCGAAAAAAGAATAGTCAATAATCACAGGAGTAGCATCCTACAATCAAATCAGATTTTTTTATATCAAACATTTTGTGACCAAATCATTATTTGTAAAATGGTTCAACGTTCAATGAAAATGCCATTCGTTGGTTTTTTGGTGACCTTCTATAACATTTAACAATAACAGGTGACCATGATTTTAACAATGTGAAAAGGACTTTTCCTCTTTCTCTAGCTAAAAAGTAAAAGTAAGAAATTTAGAAACTTTTTAAATTGATGTTGATGAATAATAATTATCGATTTCCCAAACACTTACATACCTAGCTCCGAGTCGGGTGAAATAGAATCAAAAGTCGATGACATGACAGACGAATGAAATATTGAAGAGAAAAAAGTGTTGTGCTTTTCGAACTGAAATGAACGGAATTTCGGAGAACCAATTTTAAAAGGATCGAAACGAAAAATTTTTACCCGTCTAAATCATTCCCTCATCTTAAATCATCATCGGCTCTGTTTTTGCAATGGTAGATTAAAAAATTGTGAATCGTAAACTACTGGAACTGTTAAAACCTATCAGAAAGTATAACCTTAGCATTAACTATGCATTTTGAGCAACTGCTGCTGCTGCTTCTCAGTATTAATCAGATACACCAAAAAACAACATTAATTCGTACTTTAGGTAGCCTTTATTCTTAGAAATAATACATACCCAATAAATTGCAAACAAATGAATATGGATCGCACTTTGCTGTTGTAGTTTTCGAAGTTCTTCACTAAACCAACAAAGAATTGTTTATCGATCGATCTTTCACACGAAATCTGATCGATCATGCTCGAGCGCGCAATCCACTGGAAAGCATATCCTTGTAGCCTTTCCGAAGATAGAAAGCCAATGGTAAACGATGCGTTGGGTTGCGAACTTGGTTATCTCGTGCGTGTTAAGCAAGTTTGGTAAACGAAACTTTGTAAATGTAGAAATATCATATCTCTCTCGTGCTCTCTCGTGCGTCTGCCTTTCCGTCTGTCTGGTGGCTAAGCCACCTGTTCCCGAATGAAATAAGATCGCCCGGAATTGCTGTGGAATGCTTAGAACGCATATCCAATTCCCATATCGGACGTTGAGCCTTTTTTTTTTGGTCTGGAGCATAAACAAAGTAGACGAATCCATTTCACCGCAACAACAGCAACCACTGCAAACGATTAATGCATCCAATGGGAGAGAGAGAGAGAGATAGAGAGAATATGATGAGCTCGTCTCGTGCGGATACAGGAATGTCCGATATGATGGCGTTTGGTTCCCTCCATTTACCTTAAGCTCTAGAGGCAAACAAGCGACTGACAACCTCGCAGATTGCTCAATTTCACCAAAAGAACGAACGCCACGATCGACCGAACGACCGTGCTCGACGCATCATGTTTACAATCCCGCATCTTCCTCCTTTGTTCCTCTGTTCATCTGTTAATCTCATCCTTCAAAACGCTCCGCAACTGTGCCCGATGATCCAATGTTTTGAACCCCACACACCACCCGGGGTAGTGGGGGCACATTCCAAGGAACAATTGCCCGAGGGCGCGCACACACACACACACACGCATGGTAGTGCATACGGTGAGGTTGAGGAAAATGAATTAACGTGAAATGGCATTTATTTCTCGCTGGCCACAACCAACACAGTGCTGCACCAACAACATTATTCTCGGATCCGCCATGAGCGCCAGACGCGCCATGCCCGGAGTTTTCGGGTAAAAATAAATATGTTTGGAGCGACTGGTGCGAGGAGTAGTTGTTGCTGCTGCTGCTGCTGCTGCTGTTGCTGCCTCCACCCTCCGGTCGAGTCACGAGCAAGTTGAAATGATGGATTTGGCCCCCGGTCCTTGCACGCTGAGCAGCTAAAAGCCACGCCACGCTGCTAACCGCGATCGTTTATAACTTGTCTCGGAGGTTGGCGTGTGGGCGTCGGCCGCTCTGTTACCTCCCTCTGTACACCGGTTTTGTGCTGTCTCATTTGTTTGTTTGACGGCGTTGTGAACGGCGCCGTTCCCGAATGTGCAGTTGGTTGTTTGGTGTCTTGAAGAAGAAGAATAAGAAGAAGCAGTGAAATGTTCAACAGGCACATAGAGCACACGCGATGATTAATAACAAATCCTCGGTTGAACTACCACCGGGAGGGGCTGTGCAAACTACTGTTGGCTTGAAATTAATTATCGGAAATCGGGGCTTCGGTTTCGGTCTACATTTTCCATTTTATCCGCCACACACACACACACACACGCACACACCCATGACAGACCGCAGACAGTCCCTCGCGGACACCTTTTTACCGGGAACTGCAGTAGAAAGTTTTCCGTTTTCTCTCCTGCTCCGCGCGAGAATGCATTATTCAGTGACGTTTTCAACGGTGCAAAAATAAGCTCCCGGGAATGGAGCCCTCTTCTTCTTTCGGCTTCCAAAACACTTCGCCTTGTCGCAACTTTCAAACCCAAACCCCATTTCACGCCTTTCTTGCAGTGTTTTCTTTTCTTTTTTTCATTAAGAACTAGTTATCGAATGGTAGAGTCGCAGGTTCTGGTGTGGGGGATACCTGGCGTTCAGTTTCAGCTTTGCCTCAGCTGACAGAGAATTGCGCTGAAGATACTGTAAGGGAGGGCGTAGTGTGCAGGTCCCAGGGCGGAACACACACACAGTACAAAAGCCTTCTTCACACATCATCGTGGCGTCGCGTCGCGGCGCTCATCATATTGTGTGTTGCGAGGTTGCTGCTGCCGGCGGTTGCTTCTGGTGCAATGCGCAGCGCAGCTACAGAACGCAGCTGCTCCGTTTCAACTACAATGCCTTCGAGGTGCCCGAGACACCGGCAGCAAACTGTGCCCAAAGTGGTATAAATATTGGATGCTTAAGGGTGCTACTCGCACACATCCACACACACACACAGGCAGGTGCGGTGTACACCTTTAGTGTCTCGTGGTGCTGCTCGGCTCGCCGTGCCGTGCCAATGCATTGTAATGGTTGTCAAAGTTTTCCATTTTCCAAGCACACCACCAGCACCAGCAGCAGCAGCAGCAGCAGCAGCAGCAGCAGCAGCACCGGAAGCGCATTGAAATCATCGCGTCTCGGTCGCTCGAAGCCACGTTCTGAACGGTGAAACAAAAGGGCGCCATGGAAGGGAGAATGTAAGTTTTTCTCCATTTTCTCCGTTTCCCTTAGGGGCAATAGATACGGAGTAGAATGGTGCCAGACACCAAGAGAGGGGACATTGAGAGGCTCTTTAGGGGGAGGCACAGAAAGAGATGAAGAGAGAGACAAAGAGAAAAAGAGAAAAAGAGAGAGTGAGCAAAGTGAAACAAAACTGGAACGGCGAGCATCGCGCGAGCAGCGCATTGTTTATGCATATTTGATTTGGCCCCGGGAACGTGGCGCGCTGCTGCCGGGAAGCAGAAGTTCCAGCAGCAGCAGCAGCAAAACGGGAAAACCGAATCCTGGACGGAAAGCCAGCGCGATCAATCCGATGGGGACGGTGATTTTCACTTTTGTCACTTTATGCCACTTATTGATTTCTGATTATAGTCAGTGCTCGGTGGTCGTGAAGTGGAGTGGAAGTTGCGGAGAGGTGCGAGAAGCCACCAAGTTACCAACTTTCCTCTCGAGTGGTGAAGTTGTCAACCGTCGTTCTTTTGGTGTGAGGTTGCGCTGAGTGAGTTAAGTCTTTGTCATACCGTTGATGCCGTTGCTGCTCGATTACTGTTGCTCGCTTGAATAGCTTTAGTGTAACAACCGCAAAGACACACACACACACACACACAGACACACACATACAGTGATAGACGGGATCGAGATCGAGTCGATACTGAACTCCCTCCTTTGGTTGGCATCCGGCCTACTGACGTTTTCAATTTAGCTAGTTTCCATCCATCTTCCGTTCCGTCGAATCGAAACATGCTGCGGTATGAGGATAATCACTCTGTTAGCGAGCGCTCGCTTCGAGGAGTGCCTCCTTTTCCTCTTCGTTCGTCGCGATACCGAGCGACCGATACTCGATGGAAATTCGATAATGATGGAGTAAATTGAGGGAAGAACGTCGCCACAAGAAACGAGTCTCAAGGCCTTCGAGGTTGCTTCTACGGTTTGCAATCCTTCCATCGTGTCTTGAGTCGTGTTGTGACATCATCCGGATCGCGAACCCGGAGCACAGCTTAGGTAGGGTAAACAGCTTCGCATTACACATTCATGAGCCAGGTTCGTGGTGCGCGCTAGATACGCTAGATGATATCGGTATCCGACCAAGACCAAAGACACGGGGCAAAAGGATTGAAACGCACCGATTATTGGGTCTGAGGGGTGGGTTCTTAGATCAACCCGCAGCTCCACGCGAGAAAAGAAGGAGCAGTGAAAGCAAAAAGCTTGCTCTATTGGGTGACGAAGCTTCCCCCCAGCAATAGCTGCCCTGAAGATGAATATGCACATCCCTTACCCCCTCTCGTTTTCATCCTCTCGCTGGTCGTGCGTCCCTTGTGGCGGCGTCGGCGCAAGCAACGCCACGTGGCCCCCCGGGGGGCGGTGGTGGTTCTCGGGTTGTTGTAAAAGTGGCATAAATTTGCATAGCACAACAAAATCTTTTACGCTTCCGGCAGGCAGGTGGTGGTGCGGCCCGGCTCTCCACTCTTTCACCGACGGTCGCCTTTGGTTTCGCGTCAGTTCCGTCGCGAGCATCTTCTTTTCACTCCAGCTGTGAGCTGGGGAGAGCATCCCCCCCGCCCGGTGCCTCTGGTGCTTTGTATGCATTATTCATAAATCAATTTAAAGGTGTTGCTGCAACGAGAGAGCGAACGCACACACACACACACACGAACTCTCGTACCGCTTTTTGCTTGCTGGAATGGCTTTTTCCGGTGTGAAAGTGTGTGTGTGTGTGTGTTTTTTCATCCCCTTCACCTGCTCAGAGGGGTGAAAAAAAGGGGGTAGTGTGGAGCGGGGAAAGCAACGCAACAGTAACGCAAAGAGAAAGGTGACAATAAAACGGCGTGAGGCGGATGCGACAGTAAAACACCGGGAATCATTCCATTGGAGCTCTTGAAGGTTGTGAAGCCAGACGCTGCACCCTTCCCCGTCCCCTTTCAACGGAGAAGAAGGGATCGAGGTCGACAGGATCGACGACCCCACATTAGCCAAAGGGACACATCTTAACCCCTCAGCCTTCCTCCAAAGGGGCCAAAAATACACTTACAATAGCGATACTTAACGACATTTACGACAATAGCGCCCGGATGAGAAGGGATGGGGAGGGAGGGCAGGGATGAAAATGTGGAAATAAAAGAACCAGAATTGAAAAACACTCCAGGCGTAGACCAGCATCGCCATCGTAAGACGATCTCTGCTGCTGCTGCTGTTATTGATGCTGACTACTGGCGTGTCCCGTGGACTGGCGCGGCCGGATACAGGATCCTAGGTTTAGCCGCAAAGGCCAGCTTCAGTCAAGTGATTACATATTCATGACCTCCTCCTCCTCCTTCCCGGTCCGTGAACCGACTGGCCTGGCCGCCTGAGAGGAGCATCTATTTTAAAGGTTTCGGTTACGACCGGCGCGCGCGCTACCTGGCCAGAAAGGAGAAAGGATGCGCTCTCTCCCACTCCCACAGGTAGGCTTCGACGGCCCTGGGGTAATGTGATGCCGAGACACAGAAACACAAACATCTCGATGTGGTTTTTTATTTCCAAACGTTTGCTTTGGGGCCATCATTCCAACCCAACTGAATTTCAACCCCAGGTTCCATGTATCCCTTTTAGCGGCTCACTATCACGGTTTATAGTGATACCGGGACCGACCGGATGCTGCCTGATGGTGTTGAAGGTCCACTAGCTAAATATTTAATATCGATTCGAATGTGTGTGCGGCTGTGATGTTGCATTCCCCCCCAAAAAAAAAACACCGATGGAGGCGCCCAGTCGCTCGTGATCTTTTCTTCGCTGGAGATCTTTTCCCCAAAGATGGTGCTGGAGTCATTTAGAAGAACCTAGCGAGAACCGAAAACCCATTCCCCTTCACGGAACGACTCTAATCGATCCGATCTGTGTGTGTGTGTGATGGAGATGGAGAGAGATTTTACCTGCAACCGGAGCTGGAAATGGGGAAAAACGCCGGAGCGAGCGATGGACCGCATAAAACGTTTCAAACGTGCTCGTACGATGGCCGCCGCAATCCCATCAGCCATTCTGGTCACATAGTTCGATCGCTCAATCGGTTCTACACATTGGACTCAACGATATGGTACCTTCCTTCACCTCCAGACAGCCGCAGGAAGGGTGTTGCTTGAGGTGTGGTGTCCATTTAGGCAAAGCTGCTCTTGCTGCTACTGCTGCTGGCACGCTTATGACACCATCCATCTGATCCGTTTTTTTTTCTCACGTTCCAAAGCACTCTCAACGAGGTGGTTGTTGATGAAAATGAATAACGTACCCGTACCGACAACCCCCGTACCGGCAATGGAGGCGCCCGGTGGTTGGTGTTTTTTTTCGTTTCGTGGATTTTGCTGATTGATTTCCATGCTTCATTCTCTCTTTCGAGCTCGATTTTGCGATTCGCACCCGTGGCCTTCGAGTTCACTTTTTTATGGCATTGGAACTCATCTTCGTGTGCGAAAAAAAAAACAAAAACAGTGGCGGGCCCGTCGGTTTATCGGTTTCGGAGACGTTCGTCGGTTCGGGTTCGCGCCAATTTGTTCTTCAAATTGCTTCATCCTGATCGAAAACACCTACCACTGGATTCCCGTTGGTCTGGTTCCGGTTTTACTCGTGTCGTTTTCCTCTCGTCGAACACGAACGCCCCATTTTGGGGCGGTGGTGGTGGTGGTGGTGTGAACACAAATGGCCTCCCTTCTATTCACGATTCCACTGGGAATCGTTTACTGTTCGCGAGCACCACGAGATCGGAAACGGAAGTTCATGAAGCTGCTCCGATATGCCGGACGGACGAACGGACGGAAACGGAGACAGCCCTCTCCCCTTTAACCACCACCCTGCCGGTCGAGAAAAGGGTCGTCGGCACCAAATTTATTCACCTCCAAATGCAAACAGGCCAGCCAGAGCCAGAGCCGGAGCCGGCATACTGTTGCTACTACTGCGCTCCGGTCTCCGGTCGTCGGTCGGTCGTCGTTTCTCTGTCGCGTATTTCCGGTGGGAAATTCCGGTTTCGGTTCCGGCGAGCGGTTCGTTCCTTCGTCGTCGTCATCGCTACTGGCTACCAGGAGGTTAACAGGTGAATACATTAGCTCCAGCGCACGGCGCGCAACACACTCACACACACACACACGTCTCGCGTTCTACCTTTCCTCCCCCCAAAAACGAGCGCCCAGAGAGCAATCGACGGGTCAATACTGTTGTCTGTTGGACGGCCGGTCGGTCCTGGGACGTCGAAAATGAATTTCCTTCATCGACAACGACACCGACGGTCTGGTCGCTCCCCAGAGCATCAGCATCGACGAATAATGATGCTACGGCACGCGAGACACCCCTTGCCTGGAAGGTCGGAAAATCGACAAAAAGAGGAATAGTGCTGCTGTTGCTGCTGGTAGCGGATGGTGGTGGCCGTGGAACGGTAGCCATCATCTCCCGGAGTCCCTTTTGTTCGAATTCAGGCCCATCAGGTTCTCCTTCCAATTGTCTTCGCAAAGAAAACAACCAGTCATTGTCGTCATCTTGTTCGTCTTCTTCCGGGCGATGAAACTTTGATGATTATGTAGCCCAGCTGGCGGACGACAGAGGACGTCGTGGAATGTCACGTTCTGTCAACAAGAAACATTGACTTCTCCCAAACGTCACCGTGGCCCCCGGCATGGCTCCCGAAAGCCCTCTGCTCGGTAGGAAACAGAGCAAACAACCAACACCCGGACCACCACCACCAGCAGCATCAGCATCAGCAGCATCTCGTCATCGGCCTCCAAAAACCGAAAGCCAAATAGTGAGCAGCAATAAAACGATAACTAAACGTAGCGCCGTAGCGTGTTTCGTCTGCTGACGTGAGGAGTAAACAATGTTTATAGCATCGGACTCGGACCTCGATGATCGTCCCGATGACCGGTGTGTTTTTGGGCCTCGACAAGAAGAGGTTCGTCTTTGGTTCGTGTTGGTAATCATCACGTTTTTCCCTGGATCCAAAATGAAGCCTGAGCTTCACGCATTGCATTGAATCGCTGGACGCTGAACAGAATCTGGTTAAATTTTAAGCGCGCACGCAAATGTGCCACGCGTTAAAACGTGACTTAAAGCTTGCTAGAATGCTTCCTTTTGAACCCTTTAGGTAGCCTGAAAGCCGCATACTAAAGCCCCGGGATTAGAGCCCAGAGTCTGCTCAACGGTTTCCAAATCCTCATTCCTCTCTTTCTCTCTCAGTCGTTTATATCCCTGTTTTGGGTTCCAAAAAGAAGGGGTCTTTTTGGGTCTGCAAAGGCCCAACTGACCAGAGACTGATCACACAGGATCAAAGGCCCGTACGCCCCTATCAAAGGATCCTACGAGAGCGCGCGCACGCCATGGTTTTAATTTTTACCATTCAACTCCGCGCTAGATTGTCGTTTTATCCAGCATAAATGAGTGTGTGTGTGTGCGCTGAGCGACGATTTGTTTTACACAACGCTAATGCAAACACCGGCACCAGGCAGCAGTAGCCGGCAACCGCCATCATCATCATCAGCAGCAGCAGTCCGACCAACTTCAGAATGACGAGCAGCAGTAAAGCAGGGAACGCAAGGTGTAGGACATGTGTTGTGAGCCACCCAGCCAGCCAGCCAGCCAGTCTGTACATGCTACCCCCCGTGGTGTGTGTGTGTGTGTTGGACGTAAACACCGCAACAACCACCGGCGGGACCGGCAAAACCGCGCACCGCGCTTGTCAGCGATAATTTGAGGCAGCAAGCGAAGCGCCAAACTTTCACCTCTCGTGAGGGAGCTACTGCTACTGCTGCTGCTGCTGCTGTTCGGTGTGTGTGAATTTTAATTAAATTTGTTCTCCAACCACGTGCAACCTGGTAAGGGAGAGCGAAACAGCTAAAGAGAGACAGGTTACAGCAGCAGTATCAAGGGAGAAAGGTTTGGAGGAAATTTTGTTTTTATTTTTGTGCCTGCATGACCGATTCAGATCGGGACCAGATTCGTCGTCATCATCGTCGCTGTCGCCGTTACGAAATTCCGTTACAAAACTGTCGCTTGGCATTGTTTTTGGGTTCGGGAATTTTGGATGAAAATATTCCTTGACGAGCGAACGAGATTCTTCGAGTTAAAAATGTAATGCTGCATTGGATTTTAATACATATCAATGCCGGATAAAATGGAGGAATTTTATTCAACATATTACGGTATGTTATGGACCGGAAAGAGGAACGTTTCGGTTGAACGAACAAATGGATTTCCCCTTTTGCAACCGGAATCAATCGACCTCGACCGGTTATTGCTGTGGAATTAGTAAACAGGGAACAGCATAAATGCAACAGGGGACAGTGCCAGTGGCGTGTCGCTTCGTCATTGCGCGATCCGCTTCCGTTAAAGTATCACTCTTTACGATGCTTCAAAGACGACGTCCACCGGTCAATCTGTTTTCCTCGTCGGTCACAGGAGAAGGAGAAGGAGGTTCATTGATGAAATTCGATATTAAATTGTCGCCAACAAGAGCGAAGGAAGCAGATGATGATGATGCTGGTACTAGTGGTGTAGGTTTGCAACGGTTGGATAGCTTGAGAACCAACCGCAAGCTTCTTGTTGGCCATCAAACGTCTCGATAAGCTAACCAGCAACAGCAGCCGCAGCAGCAGCAGCAGCAGCGATCAAACGGACGGCCTGTCCCGTGTCCCGTGCGGGGTCGTGTTCTGGTTCCTGGACGGCATCAAGGACCGGGACGCTAATGATTGAATTACACAATTTTCCGCCCGACCGGGCGCACCGATGAGATTGTGTCAATGGGCGAATGGATGCAACTGCGATGCGGGGATGTGTAGAGTGCCGCGTCGGTTGACCTGAGTGCGTGCAATGACGGAGACGTGGCTCCGGGTGCTCTCTCTTCCTCTCTCTCTTCCTTCCCCGTTACATCGTGTTCAGGGGCCAAACCAATCTCTGGTGCACGGCACGCTGGCTAATTATCGGAAAATGCAAATTAGCGACAATACTCCCGTTTCCACTCGGGGATCCGATTCTTTTTCGTCCGAGCGCGCGATGGTGGTCCCCTCCATAGTCCTGGTAGCTAGTGCGCGGAGCTAATTCACTTATTAGCCGCTACACTTACACCGACACCGGTGCATCGACCACAACAAACAGATTCCAACACAGGTTCTCTTTCTAATCGATTAGCTGATTTCACATTTCCGGCCAACGGAGCCAACGGAGAGGGTGGTTTTGCGATCAAAATGGCACGAAGCCGCACGTCAATTAAATATTCATTACGGCAACGACGACGACGGCGACGGCGACGGCGACGACAACAATGTTGCCGATACGGGGAACGCACGGCTTCTGCTGGAATGCCGCCGCCGAAATGAGCCAGTTTGTGCGTACGGAATGTTCCGGAATGCCGGAGAAGGACGCCAACGGATGGATGGTTTCGGGTTTTTATCTCTGCCATGCTGAGGCATCCAATCCCCCTTCAAGTGGGGTTTGGTGAAGGTGATTAACAGCGAGTAAACAGTTGTTAAAAACCCTTTTTCCCCGTTTTTTGCCCGCTTACCGATGGTTTCAGGCGAGGTCACGGATTGGGTTAGGATGGCAAATGGTGGTGGTGGTGGTGGTGGGACAAAGAAGAGGACGACTAATCGTTCCAATCATCAGCACGCTTGCGTTTTCTGGGCCTTTTTTCCCCCCCGGGGCTTTTCACTTTTTTCTCGTCTGTTTGCCAAACACATCAACCTTCGAGTGGCATCAGATGAGCAGCAGCAGCAGTAGCAGCATACAGGGAGTGAGAAGCAGTAAAGAAAGTCCGAATGGACTGTGTCTGTTAGGGCGTGTGATGAGAGCTGGCGAAATGTTTAGCGAACACGTTTTATGTCAAATGGTATTAGAAGCGGTTGACTAGAACGCTTGATTAAATCTTGTTCGGTGTGTGTGAATTTCGGGCTATTAATCGCAGTCTACTTTAGCTGAATATTAAAGGCTTTGTGGCGATTAGTGGATGTATCTTTGCTGCTTTTCTCAAACCTTTTGATTTGACCAGTTGTTTGGAGAATTTGTAGGCGTCTTTTAATCATAGAAAACCAGTACGTTTATAGATTTTACGTTAAAACAAACATGTGCAGACTTAAAGAAGACTGAAAGACGACGGATAACTAATATTGTAAAATGAAGTTTTTAATGTAAAAGGAAGTTTTTATTTAAATTCCTTCATCCTTTTATACCAATGCGATGTCTGGAAGGTTGAAAAATATATTTTAATATAGAAGTAAATGGGCTCATAAAGGTATATGTATAAAGAAGCGTGAAAAATGTTTCCGAAATTTACTTCTTCCGATGATTAGGGATCAGAAATGTTCTGTGAAGTTTTGGCCAGAATTATCAGCAACTATGGTTGATACGAGTTTCAATGTTGTCATGAACTTGGATTTAATGAACAAGTTCTCTGACCTTTTGATTATATTTTTAATTTCAACAAGTGGCCCTGAAACGGACACTTAATTTGGTTTAAGTTTAAGCTGCAGTTTAAGATATAAAAACGATTTTTATTTGTTGAAAAAAAAGTAAGAAAATCTCATATCGAAATGCAACCAGATTTGACTTTCTAGTGTAGAGTATAGATTTTATGGAGTTAGGTTTGCAAAAATATTAAGCCACTGCCTTATATTTCAATTCATCCTATCCTCACGATCGATCTATCAATACTTATGCCACGTTCCATCTTCTTCTCATTTCAGGTATGTTCCAAACTCTCATCAACCTGTCTCACATCAGAAGTTTTCGCTCTTCGGTCAAGCTAAAGCAGATGTGCACGTTGGTATTACAAAATCACCAATCACTCTCACCTCAATTATGCAACAAGTCGATTAGCATTTAAACGGGCAACGACGGGCAGCGGCAGCAGCAGCAACTACACTTCTTGTCAACTACTCAAGGCGTCGATCCGTCCAAAGCTCAGTTAACACCACCAACTCAGTTCCTCACTTTCATTCATCCCAACAGAGTTGTCTCTGTTCTGTGTGTGTGTGAGTGTGGCAGTCACCACTTTGCAGCACTACTCTCGTAAAAGAGTCACGCACTTTACTTGGTAAATGAAAAGCCGTCACAGGAAAAAAACGGCCGACCATCGTGCGTCTCCATCACTATTGCGCCAAGGATTTGGTGGTCCTCTACCGTCCCGTTCCGACGGGAATTCGATGCAAAATGACTGCAATCACATCGTTGTCAAATTAGTGTGATCAAATTACGGCCGAGGCACACGACCGAACCATCAGTCCCAGTAGCACCAGACCTGCTCCTGCTACGGCCATATGGACCATGTCCACCATCGACTCGTGCGGACATCGTCCAATGGAATGTATTGGCAAATGATAGAGCACCGAAAGGAGGACGGGTGCACTCGGTAGCGCATGACGACCGTATGTGTCTGTGTGAACACACCTTCCGTTCGATTGTGAAACTGTAAAACTCAAATCAATTGCCCTGTGCTCGTCGTCCCGGGAACCCCGGGAAGGTCCAATGCAGGACGAGATGACACATGACCGGGCATGACCATTTCATTATTCGTCCCAGCCCGGCCAGCTGGTGCCGTGTGCATCACCTGCCGACGAGGACAGCAAACCATTGTCGCTCTTCATCGTGTACCGTCGTGTTTGAAGGACGAAGCCACCTCTCTAGGGGCTAACCGATGGTGTTAAAGGTTGATGCTGCTGCTAGTAACAACGATCGGAAGGAAGGTGTGTCTGCTGGTCCCAGGATGGGGCCACGGGGACAATCGGTCACTCACGGTTCGATTTTCGATTTCGAAAAAAGGGCTTCGAACGGTGCGCTTCTGTCGGTCTGAGACTGTTCGCAATGTGGCTCCGGTCCAGAGCATCAACTTCATCCCCGGTTACCGTGACCAGCCGTAGATGTTCCTGGTCATGCTTTTGTGGTTTGCTGCATCCAGCAGCCATATTCTACTGTGGCCATTCCATGGTGCTGGTTGGTGGTGAAGACAGCTTTTATCGACGTGCACAAAGCTGTGCGTGCGGTGCGTTTTGTTGTGGTACTAGTAATTAGTGTGATTTGCGTAGACGCACTGGAGGAAGGCGTAGTTGAGGTGTCTAGTCACCACCACCACCCACTGACTTTTGGCACCCCATCGGAATAGAATCACACAACATTCGATCGGATTTTGACACTCGACGATGTTGCGAGCGAGGTGGGGCCGACCACCACCACCACAACACTGACCACAATGCCCCCGGAACTGAACTGAATCAACAACAACTGCGAAACCTCCGGAAATGGATAGTGTGATGGCAACACCTTCTAGCACCAGCCAGCATTAGCATTTTATGCTAATCTGTTAATGGATTTTACCTTTAATTTCCAATATACATTACGCTCCGACCCTGGTGTGGCCACACGTGGGAAGTTGTTTGGCCACGTCGGTAGCGTCCGATGGTTCCCATTTCAACGCAGCAGCAGCAGCAGCAGCAGCGCAGTTGAATGTGTACTCCCACTTCCACGAGCTGAAAGTTGGAAGTTGGAATATGAAAAGTGAACTTCTTTAATATGCCGGATCCATGGTCTCCATTTTTTTCTTCCTTTTTTGGAGTAATAAATGTGGCCCGATACTGGTACTCTCGGCGGCGGTACGTGTACGGACATGTGTGTGCCCGCTGCTCTAGCTGCTGTTACCGGAACGAAAACAACAGCTCCCGAGTCAGTTGTGGTGGCTCCAGCATTCCAGCCCCAGGAATGAAAGCCTTTGACTCTCTCTCTCTCGGACCGTCGCTGCATTTGTTGCTGTACAAGAGTATTTCCGGTCAAACTCTGTGGTCCTCCTCGGCCGGTCCAGGTTCGAATGCTCGAAAGTGCTTCGAATGGAACCAGCACTACCACCATCAGCACCACCACTCGCCGCCGGGTCTCGTTACTTTGTGTGTTGTGTGTTGTGAAACTATTTCATCTTTATAATATCCATTAGGGAACTTTCGCTCTCCTGTTGCTGGCCCTTGCTGTTGCGTGGTTCGTTCCCGGTGCCGTGCGGTGACCACAGACCGTGGTGTAGGCGAGCGAGCGAAACCAGTTGAGGGAAAGATTCCGAGGAGAGGAAGTCATGGTTTCTGGTTCTTGCTCACCTAGAAGCTTTCTGGCAGCAGCCACAGCACCGGCGGCATCGAATTGCTGAAAGCGTCCGTGCTCAGTTGGGCAAATTAAATAAATGCAATTTAGAAATCGTGCCCCACTCTGCACCGTATCCTTTTCTGGAGCCACCCACCACCTTTGGTACCTGCTCGGAATGGAGGATGCAGTTAATTTGGCGAAGTGAGAACACGACGCGCCGGACCGCGCGGTTTGGTTTGGTTTGGTTTGAAGTGTGGTGTGAAGCGAGAATGTGCCACAGAGGGAGAGTGAATCCGACTTGTAAGCTAGAGCTAGAGCTCTTTAGTTGTTGTTTGATACACTGGAAGTCAGTTCCTTTGTGAGGGGGGGAACCGAAAGCACACACTCTCTCTCTCTCTCTCCTCTGGAACTTTAATAATGTTTTGCTTTTAGCAGCGAATCGTCTTCGTAGCTTTACGTGGCTATTGTAAACCGGATATTTGATTGAAAGATACGTTCCTTCGCTTGGTGGTTCGCTGCTTTAGAACATCTTTGCCTTCTCGAGGCGAGGACGGCAAGCAGAACCAGGGACTCGTGCACGAACCATTAGCTAGTGATCCCGCGTCCCAACAGCACACACATCACGCGCCCATTCGCCCAATACCGATCTGAATCAAATATTAAACCAAATTACCACCAAGCGCCGCATGTGTACGTGCGACTTGGTTCGAAAAACCCCACGACCCATTACAAGACATCCTCTCTCTTGGTTTCTCTCTATCTTTTTCGCTCTTTTCGAGGTTATAAATTGTGAAAGACGCCACCTTAAGCCCTGAAGGAGCGTGGGAATTGGGGGCCATTTTATAAATTTATTAATTCCATTCTGGTGGCCCTTCGAAAAAGGCGTTCACCAAATGTGGCCGACCATTCTGCTCCCTGCAGCCGAGCGTATAGGACGCGCTAGCGCTTCTTCGTGCTTGGCCAGTTAACCGTGTCTCGTGGTGCCAGTGTGTGTGAGTGTTGTTATTAAAGTGATCCTGTACCGTCGACGATTCCAGCACGGTTCCCCACGACCGTGCTGCTATCTGGTGTGTACTGTAAGTGTTTTGTGCCAGGATTCAATCGCATGGCACGCCTTAGCGTAAAATCTTACACTAAGCGTGTCCCGTTAGTTTCCTGGTAGTGTCGGTGTGTTTGTGGCACGTAGCGTCAGGCGCTAGCGCGTAATCGCCTTACGCTCTGTTCCTGCTTCGTTGCGTGCGCGTAGTTAGGGGGTCATCGTTCGTGGAGATCTGGCCTTGATCGCCGATAGCCACCACAGGGTGACCCATTTTTGTTAGTAGTTTGGTGTTTGTTTTTTTTTTAGTAATAATTTTGGTAGTGTAGTTTCGGATTTTTGTTTTTCCACTTTGTATTGTCGTCTCACTCCTTCCTCACCATGGAGACTGTCGACGGGGCCTCGTGTGCCCCGGAGGATGGTTTCACGGTGTATACGGGGAAGCGAAAGAACGACAGACTGTCGTCGCCCCCACCCGCCGCAAAGAAAACGGCGCCCGCCACTATAACGGCGACGCCAACCGTGATGATCAACCGTGCACGAGCATACCCGGCGTCCGGTAAGGGTCCATTCACCGTATTCATCATGCCCCGTGAGGTCCCTCTCGACACGCTGGCGATCACGCGTGCCTTAAAGGCGGCGTACAAGTCAGTGTCTGACGTGTTTCGGGTGAAACCGAACAAATTGCAGGTCACCGTAGGGGACCGGATGCAGGCCAACGCCATTGTAGCCGACCAGGCTTTTACGTCCCGCTACCGGGTATACATCCCCGGTAGTCGGGTGGAGGTGTCCGGAGTGGTGGAGGACGTGAGGATTCCCCCGGAGGAAATCCTAAAATACGGATTGGGGGCCTTCCAATCCACGTCCACCAAAGGTGTAAAGGTGCTGGAAGCTCGGACGCTATACAGCTCCTCGATCGTCGACGGGAAGAAATCCTTCCAGGAGTCCTCCTCACTCCGCGTCACGTTCGAGGGGACGGAGCTGCCATGCTTCCTTGTTATCGA